>NC_066344.1:18255679-18575212 GCF_024516045.1 Bombus affinis
ACTGTTGCATGAAATAACAATCTTTCTAACAAACTATATTATTTAATTATTAATTGTCACATTAATTTGTTGTCATAGTTGCGTTATTCAGTTACGAAAACTGAAATTGCTACTTCACTATAGCTTTTCTAGATGTCGGTACAATAATGTATGCTTTCACTAAGATTTAATTATACTTCGCGTCAATCGGAGACATAAGACAATAAAAAAGGAGACAAGGAAAGCTATTGTATTCGCGATAAGAATTTAATACCTGTGTGAATCAAACACCGAGGGATAATCGTTCGATCGATCCGATCGTTCGAAAGAAAGCTCGTAAGAATGAAAGATAAAAGATAAGAGAATGAAAGGGCTGGAAAAGAAACGAGGGGAAGATTGACACGACTGAGTAGCGATCCAGACGGAAGAATGTAATTAGTTGGGAACACAGTATTCAGGAAGTAGTTGAAAACTGCGTAACAGAAAAGTGTGTGGCTCCCGATGAAACGTGGGAAATACGGGCAACCGTCACTTTACTATGAGAAGTGATTGCGATCGTTAAACGTAGAAAAGCCACTTTTATGAATCGCTTTTCACACACAATCTAGGTGGACTAATCGTGAAATCTACGACGACTTTTCTAATAGTATGTAATGAACACCTTGCAAAACAGTTTGATCACATAACATGATTGAGTCAATTTGGAAGTATCTGCAGTCTTCCTACGATATATATATACTGAAATTTTAGTACATTCTTTTTATACATAGTTAACACTGAGATTTCAGTAAAATCACAAAAAAATATTAATTAATTAATTAAATTATACTACACTTGTACCAGTGAAAAAAATGTATACATACAGAATTAAGGCTAACATATAGAAAGGATACATTACTCGCAAAATGAGGACAAATGGTCCTAGTAATGGTGGGTTGAGAAATAAATATATGCATACATATCTTAACCTCTTAAGGGCTCGTTGAATTTTAGAAAATTCCAAATACGATCCGCAATTGATGAAACCAAAGCTACGTCTTCGGATTATTCGCATGGGTCATCCTACTTACTTTCCCTTTAGAGGCGACGCTATCATATTTTTATCGGACATAATATTAAGGAGTTGGAATTTTAGGACCGTACGCAACAAACGTAGTATTACGTAGAACACAGGGTAGGGAAAATAGATACAGATTTTCGACCCCTTAACCGATCATCGTACTACGGGCTATGCCCATAGTTGTAGGTTCAGGGGTTAAAGGCAGACAAATCTAGAAAACATGTCTTATAAACATCGGTCGAAAATTAACATTTTCGAAGCTATAAGCAGGTTTTCGTAAAGCGAGTAATTTATTTGTTATGGAACCTATGGTTCTCCATAAAAGCAATGAGTACTTTCCGCGGTTATAAAAGACTTTTATAACACCATCATCTAGATTGCATTAGAAAATTCGCAAGAAATTTATGAGAAAGTATAGAGTTCCTTGGTATGAAGATATCAGGCGCATATAAAATGGAAGGAGGAGATATAAATAAAAGTCATAATTATGAAAAGAATAAATATGCTTGTACTATCTATCGATTTTAAATAAATGAATATTACTTAGAATTTTAAAAGTAATAATTTTCGTTTGAATAGTGTTTATTAAAACATTTCTCTTTTATTTGCTCACCGCCTATTCTTTAAAATCTGCATTCTCATTTTATCGCACTATATATTTTCATACGGTTTACAAAAATGTTCGAACACTCTTTAAAACAGAATATCTCTTTAAAAGTTGAACTAAACGACTAGAGTCTTTTTTAGAAGTTAGAAGAATTGGTTTACTAGATGACGTAATTTTGTTACTTGAGACATTATATACACATTGACGTAGATATCTAATTATATTTTTATATAATTTAAAAAATATTATTATTTAGTAATTAGCTAACAAATTATATTTTAAGAATATTGATATAGAATAGAAAATGTATGAAGACCACAATGTATTTATTTTACATGAATATTAACTGATTAGGAGAACTTATTGGCATTTCACAATGTATTAATATTTCAAAATCACATAACAAGTATATATTATGAATATCACAGAATTATAAAATATGTGTAATTTATTATTGGTTGCCTATACATATAAATAATGATAATTCATGAAACTTCACTGGAAGAAACTTTTATTGTATTTAATAACATTAATGCTAGCATCTACTGATTTATGAATGAAATAGATCAACAAACTGTTCACTTACAACATTTATTTTTTAATTGGATTGTGTTAAAAGTTCTTCGCTTCTATTATTTATTTAAAGAAAGCGATGTGAAGAATAATCAACATCAATCTATTTTTTAGTATTAGGAAAAGAGAAATACTAATAAGCATGTAACAAACAGTATGAAATTCAAAATGAAAAAATAAAGAACAAAAATTCTCATTAAAGAAAATCCATATCAAACCATCGCCTAGCGTAATCTACAGAAACTGACTATAAACACTACAATAATTAAAATGAAAAATTTATAAGAACGAATTGTTTATAAGATCTTGAAATAATATTAAAATACCAAAATGTCAAAATGAAAGACTAGACGTTTTACATTTCATCGCGCGTATGAAATCTATATTTAATAATTTATAGTACGAAAAATAATATAACGAAATATAACGAACAATAATAATAAAACTAGAAAGTAAATAATGAAAGCTGGTAAAAAATAATGCAATGAATGAAATACCAACAAATGTGTAGCTATGTCATAAACGATAATCTTTCACAGCACTTCCCATTAAATGTAAAAAGCATAAATAGAAAAGTCAATTTGACATCTGTGCACGTGAAGGCAAGTACATTTGCCGCTTTACGCTACAAAAATGGATTTACGCGTTAAGAATAGATGCATCCAATCGAGAAAATGAATTTGCTACTCTCGTAGTCGGTGATCGATGCTGAAGGATTACTAGCGCTTCCGAGATAGATGGAAATACACTTTGAAAGGCTTATATCCGGTTTTAACACATCAAAAAGAGTTTTTCGTTAAAAAAACACGACAAACGGAAACTTTTTTATATTTCGACAGATCTACGAATATATTTTTAAAATACTTTATATACTGATTAAAAGAGATACTAGATTAAAAGAAGATTAAAAGGAGATACTGATTAAAAGAAGAGGAAAAATTATAATTAGAATTTAATTTTCAAGGTTTCATCCTAATTGTAATAATGTGACAGCAACAGAATTATAATATTTATTTTATCGATGATTTATTTTGAGATACTATATATAAATTCCATTGAAATAATAATGTTAGTATAATGTGATAGTAATAAATAATTGACTTCTTTATCTCCTTTATAAGCAAATCGTTGTTTGCCGAGATATTCAAAATTAGTGTTTCAACTTTTACATTTAAGCAAGCTTAGAAGAAAAGCGTTAGTTTAATTGAAATTATGTTATATAGACAAATGCGCTAAATTATAAAATAATTATAATAATTATTAATTAAATAGGTAAAATCCAAACGATCATAATGCAATTTTTCCATTTGCTTTTAATTATTTCAAATTACTTTGCTTTGATCAATTATCAGTAAGAGGCAATAAGAATATCATAATTTTTGTATTATGCGTTGTTAAATTTTCGTGTAATTAGGTAACAGTTAAAAAAAATCTGCATTTCGATTTTTAATTGTATTCATCGAAAATACTAATTTCTGAATCTCTATCAGATAATCGTATATTACGCATCGTATTTTATCATGATAAAAATTTATATTGTATTCTGCGCAGATTTTTATCTCCTAGAAAGAGTGGCTTTGTTCTTAAAACTCCCGTGAATTTTCCATACTCTTAATTAAAAGAGCAAAAAGATGCTCTCTTTAAGATAGGCAGACAAGGGATTTCTAAATGCTCTTTTGTAAGAAGTTTAAACGTGAACTCTAAAGTAAACTTGTCCTTTACTACGGCGTTGTATAATGTTACGTATAAACAAGGAACAATATATTATTACCTTTCCTTACTTTTCTTCCTTTAATAGTATTTTACTAATATTAACAAGATAAATAATTACTTTATAATATGCAAAACCACATATTACTAATAATTACTGATTACGAGTCGTTTACATTTCGATAATTTCTAATATTTTCCTAAAAGAATTTACATTATTATCAATTACTTGATCAAAGGTTTTATTGTACCTATCGGAGATACTGATTAAAAGAAGAGGAAAAATTATAATTAGAATTTAATTTTCAAGGTTTCATACTAATTATAATAATGTGACAGCAACAAAATTATAATATTTATTTTATCGTTTATTTCTGCAATTAATTTGTTAATCAGGTCATCCTCTATCTAGAAACTTCTATAATCTACGAAACTAGAAGTTAACAAAAATAGATCAACTTCAATTCTGTCAGAGACATAGCAGCTACAACAAAAGTTTCTGGAAAGATAAATTTTTCATTTTATATTCCGAAATCTGCAACAATTTATTTTATTATGTATAAGGGCACGACACATAAAAGAAAACACTGAAATAGATACTGTTATATACTTATACAACATTAGTTAAAATTCTTAAAAATATCATTTTTGGAGTATAAATTAAAAAATCTAGTTTGCATATCGCTCCAAATAAGATATTATTTATTTTCGACATTTAATATATTTAGACCTAATTAATTAAAATATAAATTCTATAATAGATCCAATTGTGTACAAAGACTTTTGTCACCACTGCATGTCTAATACATTAGAAACGCTAACTTTTCTTTGATTAACAGATTGAATAACAATTTCCCAGCACAAAACCCACAAAAATTATTGCATAATGTAGCTACTTTAATAAACTAAGTATTTTAAAACGAACCTCGCGTAGCCAAGCCGACGACAATCAGAAGAAACACAGCTGTCCTTTCCATGTTTTCGTAATCCGCTTCTTCCAGTCAACTCTGGCCACGAACGATCAGCTGATAATCGTTTCTTCGCGACAACGATCAGCGAAGAATCTGTTCTGGTATCACACCGACTGGTGATCTTGTTGTTAATCCAGCAAAAAAAGGTCACTTTCGAATTCGCGAGTTCACCGAACGTACCGCGAGGCTAACGTCATTTCGCGATCGTTTCCGGTTGAACACCGACTGAGTACCGGAACTGTTCCAAGAGTACGACTGTTCCGGACGAGACGCGAGTTCGTTCCTCCTCTTTTTTCTTCTTTTCTTTTTCTCTTTCTTTCGATGAAGATACGTATTCTCTTTGGTGATAGGTAACTTTCTAGGATATCGTGGACTCGAACGACCGACGTGAAACGATCTTTCCTGAAGACTGAGGTGCTTACTCCCTGGCAGGAAGTCGTCCAGGTGTTCTGCTCCCCACTTGTTACTCTTCTCTACCACCTCTCCAACTAGGTAACGACCGATGTGCTGGTTGCCATCGAGAACGAGGCTGACTTGTGCGACTGACTGACTGTTCGTCCTCTGTACTTACGTACTCCTCCGGTATTCAGGCCAACTTTTGATGGGACATCGCCGAGCTTCGAGATGACAGGACCCTCCTAGCAAACAGCCGTGACGAAAATTCGATTTGAACATGTTGATTGGCTGAATGCATCGCGTGGACACATTGATACCTTGAATCTGGAACAGGCGAAGCAATGCTTAAGCGAAGTCTGGAATATTGGAAAGTCTAGCAAATTGATAGTACATGAGGCTTCCGCTGTTTCAGAAATGTTTGAACGTTGCATGGACAATTGGATTCTTCGTTTTGATATCTGATATGATTTGATTTCGAAATTTTAAATAGTAGTTCAGATATACAGTGACTCACAAAAGTATCCGAACACTTATCTGGGACAATTTTTATGAATATATTATGTGTGTTACACGAAAGTTTTTGAAATTTCATTAGCACCGTAATGAGATTACCATGATTATATTAGTAAAATTTGAAATTAATTTAAAAATGTATATAGACATTATAAGATATTTAATCCAAGCACATATTTATTAATATTTATTAGTATACCCCATGAATCATAGTAATTTTGAACATATAGTAAGAAGGTCCCACTAAGTATTGAGATATATTAATTTAGTGGATAATTGATTGTTTAAATATTTCCGTGATCTTTGTGAAATATATACATATACGTAATACTTTGTAATTTCTGTACAGGTTTTTAATTTTGTTTCAAAATTTATCAATATAACGGTATTAATGAAACTTCGCAATGTTTTGCATGACACACATAATATGTAAATTCTGTCTGCCAGAATTTAAATTCTTTTGGTGAGCCAGCGTTTTGTAATAATAAACTATTATTACTCATATAAATCCGTCTTTTTCGACACAGTCGTGTTTTTCTATTATTGAAGAACTCCCTTAATTTCAGAAAAATATAACACAATCAATATTAATATGCATGATTCCTTGTTGCAGTTTGTCTAGGTTCTTCTTAAGATGGTACTTGTTGAAACAGAAAAATGAAATTTTGACAGTATAAAAATTCAAGAGTCTTGAATCTTCATCTTCATCTGAATCAATCTTGAAGATGTTGAGTCCCAATGTTGAAGATGAAACAATCTGCATCTGAATACATATGCTTAAGTATCAGTACTTGTTTCGCTATTTTGAATCTTGTTTATGTAAAAGATGTCGATATCAGAAATACAATACTTTTGATCTGTAATGAAAGTTTCAAATTTTTAACGTCAGAATCTTGAGAAATATATATACATTTAACGTAACATATGTTATACGTGTATAAACTTCTTATTTAGAATATTGTATAATGAAAAATAGCTGCAAAACTATCTCTGAAAAGTCTCTAAAATGTTATCTATATGTAATTTAAATTTTGCCTTTCTTGACGACTATAAAAGGAAACAAAGAAAGCTACGTATTCATCAAAATAATTAAACCTATGCATTCCAAGAAATTGATAATGTATTCGTGTGCAAATACTCACATCTATGATATCCATTTCCATAAGTAGTTGACAACTTATTCACAAATATCGTTCATTTATTTTAATTCCATTGGAGGAGAACCGAAACAATTACCTAAAGAAAGAAAGATAATATTATCAAGAAAAAATATCGTTGAAAATGTTAATAAGTCATTGTCTAAGATCTATATAATACTAACTTATTGATATATAATATGATATATGATATTATACGATGATTGATATATTATATGATAAAAGATCATTTTGTCTAAATCTCATCTTATTGTCACGAATAAAATATTTGGGGTTCTACATCAATAAGATAATAGACTTTGAAATATTTTAAACGACAATCATATTCTAATTAATGATTCTATGATTAGTAATCGTAACTACTAGTAATCGTAAAATTAACGTTACAGAGAATACTCAAATGAAGAGGCACGAATTAATTATACATACATACATTTCACGTTCTACTTTAACTTTAAAAACATATCAATTTGCATAGAATGTTACTCGAATTTTCCTGTCTGTGATGATAACGGGATGATGTGTACAGTTTAGCTCGCAAATTTATTCGCGTCTAATCATGACATTCACTTTAAAGAAAACTAGCAATTATGCTATTATTAATGTTATGACGAATGGTCACAATGATAGTGTTAATTAAGGATAATTAGAGATAATTTTATTCTTATGATTTTTACCAAATAATTCACACAATTCATATAATAAAGGGAAACAAGTACCTGGATAAACAAAACTGGCAATGTATAGTTTATTGATACAACCATAAGTACAATTGTGTTATGTTGTCATGTTGTCATCCATGCTACGAATATATTAATTTTTATACTTCGATAATAACCAAACACTGTGGCACATTTCCTTAATAAGTACAAATAATCAAGAAGTAAAATAAATCTAAGCAACAATATTTAATAAATAAAATTCAGTTTCCTCCTCTGCAAGGATCACTAGCGATGTATGTTACTAATAAAAAATACAAAAACGATTCAAAATTAAAAAATTTTTCTTTCTTATACAATAGAAGATTAGAAAAATAGATGTAGAAATTAATTATGCACCTATAACGGTTAATTTAGTAAAGATATTCTCCCAAAGAGAAACTTTAACGTTTCTTTTTCAAACGAGAAAATCAATTCGTGTATATGCATGCATCTGAACCGTAAAGTTTTTAGCATTCGTTGATACTTTTATTAGTATTATAAAATTCTCGATATGTTTCCTGTATTCCTACTGCATATATAAACCTCCAAAATAGTAACATGTTTAATAGAAGAGCAGTAAAAGTACTTTTTTTTTTCAAAAAAACAAGATCGATTCTGGACACGATACGTACATTTATAAGTAAATTTAATACTATATTTTAAACTTTGGAAACATATGGATTTTTTTATCGAAGTTTACCTTTAATCGTAGTTTTCTAAAATGGAAAATTCCGTCCTTTCTAAATCATTAATTCTAAAAAAAAAAAACATAATTGGAAAAGGTCCTCATTTATTTTATACTTTTGCAATTAAAACGGGGAATCTTGTTAATATGTTACAGTCGTTTCGTCCCATATTTATAGGCATTGCGTTTATTTACTCATTTATTGAACACTAATATATTTCTAGATTTCTAATAACTTGATTGATAAATTACCCGATTCGGTTCACAATAAACATTAATTCATGATATTATCGTATTTGCCTACTAAACATGCAACTGTAAAAGAATCGCTAACAGTGGCGTGGCTCGAGCATGCGAAACACTTTCTCGCGGACTATTAAATTTCACGGCTACGTTAATCAACATGTTCGAGGTAAAGGAATGATCGCATCTCATTGTTAGCGCGAAGCAGAAGCAACAATTAACTTGACTAAGGAAGCTTGGCCATCGAGGGTTAGACGATCCGGTTTAGGGTGACGCGGTTCGTTGATCATCCTACTAGTTCTTTCTGCTTAGACGCGGTTAAAATCTCTTTTTCATTCTGAATAATGATTAAACATTGCACCTATAAATGTAAGAATTGACCTTAGGAAACATAATTGTAATATATTAAAAGTTTTCTTTGTTTTAATTATGCAAATATAATTTTGAAATAAGTGAGCATCTCCGTCAGTTTCTTATGCCTTTTCTCTTTCTTAGGATTGATAATAATATTAGAAAATGAAAATTGATAATGATAAACGTCAAACAATTTCAGATACTTAGGATCGATAATAGTAAATTTCCATATGAAATATTGATCTTCAGATATGAACATTTTCACTAAGCTTCGAAGGTTTCTCAAAGTTACAAGTTAATTTTTATTTAGATATTTCCCTTTGATAGAAAAATTAGTGGCTTCTTTTAAAAAGACATTGCGATTACTTTTACTTTTATTACGACTACTTGTACTTTTAAGAAGATATTGAAGTGTACGGCTGGCCCAACAAATACTCATTTACTTATGTAAATCGACAGTAAACTTTCCAACAGCTTCTGTCCCGTGGCTCGCTACACAAAGACCCTATTCTTCGGACAAGATGATTGCCAGAATATTTTCAGCTAGCCTAAGGACCTGCTATAAATCTTAGGATTTGTTTGTCTAAGATTCTCCAAAGGAACAAATACTCTTTGTCTCAACAGTCTCAAAATCTATCACCTACCACGGGAAGATACGGGATCATGTTTTCCTTCCGCTAGCAACTTTTAAGGGTGGTTAGCATCCTTTTCCAACCACCAATACAAGATTAACCAATTATCAGTAACGTCCATTTCCCTCACTTTCCGAATGAAGGCTTTCCTCAACGAATCCGATGATCTCGTATCCTTAAACATACCCCATCATAGTTTTCCTCTATAGCATCATCGTGACGGAAAGTCAGTCGTTAGACGCCTGTCCGAATCGATATGTCGTAGTTAGCAGCAATAATTGACCCGAGTTTCTCGACATCTTAGGCAATCATCATCCGAACTTGTATCGTACATCGAAACGCATCGACCCGAGTTCGAACTTGTAATCGCGAACCGCTAATAGTAATCGCGAGTCCTACGCATAGTGTACACATAGAGTATATGTTAATAAATATATTAGGTTCTCCCGTAAGTTCGTGCCATTTTTCGAGCGGTTATATATGTTAAGATTGTTTACATACCTTTCAGTTTCATGAAAAAATGTAATCCTCCTCTCGTTGTACAACTTCTTCCCATTTTTCATTATTCCGTCTCGATAAAAGTCCTCTCGTTTTTCTTTAAAATATGAAATGTATACACAAAGGTCGGCACGAACTTATGGGATGACCTAATATATCGTTAAATATATTCAAGTGTTTTTTCAGCACCTATTACGACCTATCCACCTGACTTACTTTTAAAAAGATAATGTATATTTATCTGTATATATATTAAAACAAAATGGTTTTTATATATCTCTTTCTTTATTACACATAAGAAAATCAAATATTGTTTCAAGTGGATTAAAATATTTGTATTTAACACATAAAACGTTCATATTATATGCTACATCTATTCGTGCACAAGATAAATGCGAGTTATTTGGTTTTTTAATGAATACATTTACTATCTGACTCATAAATGTAAAATATTAATCAAATTATAATGTTTTCATATGTGAATGAAATATAACTATTATATAAACAGTATTATACACCTCACTTCTGTATTTTATCATTAATAAAAGATAAACATACATTTTACTGCGTAGTTCTAAATTATAGAGAGTAGTTATTTCATACGAAATTTCAATAAAATTCACAACTTATGTATGGATGTAACATATAAACGTCAAAAACTTTCTGTGTCGTTTGTTAAAAAGTAGCTCCTAACCGCGTTCCTCGTCCCATCGATGTCTCGTTTTCCTGGTGCATTCCGTGTCAGTTGTTCGCGAAGAGGTCGCGCTTGGATATTCAATTAGAGACGTAATGCACAAGCATACGAGCTACAAGCATGCAAGTGAAGTCGTCGAGGACGATTGCAATTTTAAACATTCAAACGGCAAATTACTCAGATTCCTGTTTTACGATTTTACAAATCGTAATTATATTCTATTATAAGAATCTGACGATTATAAGTTATTAAATAATATAGCATTATTCTACTTGACGTAGTTGTTATAGCCTTGTTACCACAATATACTTCAAAAAATAATTTCAAAAAATATATTGGATTTTATAAATTACACATATAAAACATACGGAGATACTGGATTTAAAATCTACTAAACGCTGTATCAAAAATAACAAAGTCATCCAACCAAACAGAGTCAAAATTGTAGAATAACAACTGTTAAATCGAAATAATTTTTTATTACATACATATTAGATATTAAGAAATATTCAATACGCGAAGATTCTTAAATATTCACTTCAAATATTATCATAACCATAAAAATATAATACTCATTTCAAGTCACAAGTGATAAAAGTAAAGAATGTACATCAACAATCAGTATAGGAGAAACTATACAATTTTCGCGATATAAATAATATCATGTATTTATAGATACCGCAATTAGTAATTTATGAGAATTTTCTATTGGACATAAAACGTTAATGTTTTATGCAAGCTTATGGCTAATTTAATTTAATAATAACTTGCATTTGATAAAAGAGTAATGATCTAATGGCCTCAATGGTGAATCTAGAAACCTTTCTTGTGAGGGAGACAGGTGAAATGTGTTTTTACATAATGTATATTATACATATCTTTGTATATAAATACATTTTTAAATCTTCTTTTATAAGAAATTTACTTATGATTTATATCTTAATAATAGATAATTAAATTCACATTAATCTGAGACTGGAAAGGTATACTCGAATCTGGACAGATATAACAAACTGTAAATCTATAAAGACATTATCAAATCCATTTGTACATACGAACTGCACATTTAGGGCATAATTCCCAAGTTGAATATTTAAAAAATTGAAAATCTCTGAACTATCGTTACCTTTTTTAGACGTAATGATTTTGTGAGATATGACGATATAAGAAAAGCACTACAAATTCCCTTGGTTGAAGAGGAAATTATAAATCGCACTAAAGCACATCTAAACAAAATAAACAATCACACGAACGTATTTATCAAAAATTGCCGCTCAGATATGCTCAAATGATTTAAAAGGAAACATCCGACTGATCTACTTATGCCCAAGCAATATCGCACATAAACATACACAACATTTAATCTACTCTAGCGGTTGTCTATAAATGCACCAAAATTATCACGATATTGAAAATAAAATTCATTATGAAAATATAATTAACGGTATTAGACAATTAGAAACATTTAAAAATGATGATATAAAAAAAGAAACATCAACTATGTACCGAATAAGTTTTTCAGAATGTGACGTAATATTTTTATATTTTATCATTCTTGGGTAGGAGACAATCGCCCTGGCGATCCAATAATGGTGAATACTTTAAACATTTGGCAAAAACTTTTAATTGTTTAATATAAATCGAATGTTTATTCGTTCATTGTAAATATCTTTACCTTAAATTACACAATATACTCTGTATATCATAAATCAACATATATGTTACACATATATGAAGTAATGTTATATTTACAATCCTAAAAAAGTCAGTTTCAAACTACACAACATTAAAAAGATTTCAAAAATAAATCGTTTGCAATGTGAAGATTTTGTAATTTCAATAACGGAAAAGACATTAATTACTTCTTTAATTTAAAAATGTGATACAATTAGTCCTTAAAGGCTCTAAAAACTATCGATTAATGAAATAATTTATAATTTCATAGTTTTCATCAATTCTGCAAGATACAAAAATTATTAACCAGATAGATTTTTCACTTTATAATTCAAAAGTCGTATTTTCAAGAATTTTAACTAATACTATATAACAATAAACGTAACAGTGTCCATTCGTTATACTTCTGCTACTAAAATTCCTCTAGATATCGTTTGTTGGAATATATAAAATGAAAAATGTATTTGATCAAAAATTTTTACGCGAGACTATATGCTTCCCTGGTGCTCAGTTTAGGATTAGAAGGTCACTATATATACTGGAAGTAACGATACACGTTTATATAGAACACGTGACTGAAATTCGTAAGGATGTCCGAGGATCCATTCGCGGAACTAGGTGACTCGCTGTCAACGCGTGCTTTAGTAGGGCACTTTCAGCATCACGATAACCGACGAATTGCGTAGGACCAGATTTGGTAGAGGCGGAAATTTGGTGCGACGAAAGCTAGCGGTGTCGAGTCACTTGTTAGTAACATCGCCTTCCTGACCCACATACCACGACCCCCATACAAACGTAATGCCAATACATATGTAGGTATGCATTTACGGGGATATACAGATACAGAAGCGCACATCGTATACGAGAAGCCACCATCGTTCGAGGATAAGGTCCTCGTTCACGTTCCTGATCATTCTGACATGCGAAGCTATGGCTATCGATGTCGTGCTTCAACCACTACTGACATTCTTTCGCAATTAAACGTGCGATATTTTCATTGCAGATAGATTTTTCATTTTATAGTTGAACTTTAGTTACGTAAATTTCATTTACTTGAACGAGATTTTAGTTAATGCCCGATTAAATTCTATTGATTGGATCTACTTATCTGTACGTGAACTCTTATATGAATGAAGAAATATAGGCCGTAAGAGGAATTAGTAATCTCTTATAATGAAAGAAAAATTGTATAAATTGCTTGTTCCTCGCGCTGACGGATACATGTAGACGAAGTTCCACTATATATCCCAAAAGCAATATCTAAGAGAATTTTAACTAATACAGTGCGCTTCACAACTATGTTAAGATGGTATTTCTAAATTGATATGAAGATTATTAACATTATTTCAATCAGTGAAATTTAAAATCAGGACATATACCAACGTGTTAGTAAAAAAGAAACCAAAAAGTATATATATATAATATTATAATATTATTAAGATTAATAGATAATTTACATGTATAGTTTAATATAAGCTCAATATACTGTTACCACAAGTCTACTAAAGCACCCGGCTACTTATTGACAGTAGTGTAAATATTTTATAAGATAAAGATTTTGTGATTTCCAGAACCAAAGTAATAGTCTTTCTTTAATTTAAGAATGTTGTAATCAAAATTTAAAAAAATCAAACACTGATAAAACAATCCACAATTTCATAATTTTCATGATTTCCGCAAGATATGCCTGTTATATCGCGAATTTGAATATTGATAAGTTTCAGTACTAAGTGTTGAATAATATAGTACAATAGAATAGAATGTAGAGATACAAGCTAATGAAAAGTGTACGAGCTACCTTCAAATGACAGCATGACTGGTCTAATACCATAACAGTTACATATCACGAGTATTAGAAGAAGAAGTAGAATTCTCTAGCCTGAGCTCTATATTTATGCGATCTATCTAAGAATAATTATAAGAAATGGTTAAAAAAAGAAAGTTCTTTCTGAATTTTCCTTCGAAGTCGATGATTGTGAGAAAGAAGATTTGTATAATGAACATGCAGAGAATATATCGTGGATATGGAAGTTAATTGTATACAAATCGTGACGCATTATGATATAGTGATTCGCAGTAATATTTTTATAAAAAATGCAATATATTTGTGAAATATAATAATTTAGATGAAATAAAAATTTAGTGGAAATTCAATTCGTAATTATGAAGGTTTTTCATTTGTATTAAAATAAAACTGATACATAGAAATTTGACACGATAATAATTTAGGACAAACTAATTAGGATGATAATAATTTGAGTTACATCAAAATTAATTTGATAAAGAAATAGTTTTTACGTTTATAAAAGCTACAAATCATGAAATGTCCTTTCAAATCATGAAAACGCATCACGACAGAGAATACTTACTTATAGTTAATGATGAAATTTGTATAATACCCAATTGGACGGTGCTTTGAAATACATGATTAAATTCGAACTTTCAAAATCTTGGTTTCCATCGTATATGATCTTCAGCCCACTGCACGAATCACGATCATTCACCATCTTAGTAGAGCAACATACATCTTATATAATTTACTGTAAAACAAATCATTATAATTGTTAATTACATGCAAATTGATACATTTTTCCATTCTCTACATTTTATATCAAATACTAATTAAAGAGAGTACTTCAAATGATACATAAAAGATTTAAACAAATCGCACCTATCAAACTTGTTCATTTCAAGGCATAAAAAGAAAGGCACGAATGTTTTCCAATTTAGTCATCATTTATAGCTTCCAAAGATCAATGAATAAACAGCAGGTTCTTTGACTATGTAAAAGTAAGGTCATCGACCGAATGGACGTCTAATCTGACCGAATCAAGTTTCTCCGTTAGTCGTCTTCCGTGACTATATATCGATGACATCGGTTTCTTTCATGCATACGAATTCGATGACCACATCCTAAAATTTTTGAACTGTCGAATAAGTATCTATCCATTACGTGATCCTTCCTCTCTTCAATTTTTCCTCTCTGAAAGTCAAAGCGATAAAAGCTTCAGAATTATTCTACATGTCTTGACCAGTTTTATACTATTTTTCTATTTTACTTATCTTAATTATTTTACATATAATTAATACTAGAGGGATGCGAGATTATTTACGTGTGAGAATTTTCGTTTTGTCCTATGTTTTTTAAATATACTTTTTTGTACTTACACGATTAGTCTGCTACCTTAAATAAGAAAAATATTCACTTTCCTCTAATGTAAGGAAATGAAAAACAATTATATTTGTTTTAATGAAAATAGTAACTTTTATCAATTTTTTAACAGGATATCTTAGGGTATTGTGTGTGATAATACACACACAGTTTGTAGTACTTTCTATGACACAGTTTGTAAAGTACCAATAACCTTCCTTATGTCAATAAACTTCCTTTTGATTTATATTTTACATAATAAGGACAATCAGTAGTAAAATACAAATAAAAATTAAATACTATGAAGCTCAATAAATTAAAACATTATCTGCCCCTAATTAAGGTATTATTGAAGCTATTATAGTTAGGTACATATGATTCAACCATACCAATTAAAGATTACAGGATACAGCGTGTTCCTCGAACTCTGTTCACTTGAATAAATATTCGAATAAATATTGAAGAAATTTTCGTTGTTTCGGACAATACGCGAAAATATTTCTTAAAAATGTTATAGAATTTAAAGAAATACATAATATGAAAATAGCGGTTTCTTGGAAATACCAAGATCACTTTTGTTTGTTTAAATGAAATCCTTTTTTTTATAAAGAAAAAAACGTTAATCGATCCATCTCAGCATTCTGTCCAAAAGGTATTACCTTATCTATATCTGAAAACTATTAGTTTAACGAATATCTTAACTTTAATCTGTCATATTTAACGTATAAAAGACACAGGATACACGTGTCCCTCAAAAGTGTCACAAGCCAAAGTAATTCATTGTCAACCCTGTGCTAGAACAACATCAAAATTGTCAAAGGAGTATTTCAAGGGCTAAGAATGGAAAATATCAAAAATAACAATCGAGTTCCTAGATAATATATAATAATCACTGTTCCCTTGAGTCTATTCTTTTATTATTGACAACATTATATATGTATTTGTATATTCTAATCTTTTCGTAAGTTTCCAAGCAATTTTTTGCTTTTCCCGAAAACTTGTTCGAGTTGTGTTGCTTCTAAGATATACTATGTACGATATAATACTCAATATATAATATATATGTATAATATTAATATATTGATGTAATATTAAATAATATTAAATATTATGTATAATAAAATATAATAATAAAATTAAATATTAAATAGTAATTAAAATAATGTAATATTTAAAAACTATATATAAAAAGTACTATATATAAAATATACTATATATTAAAAGTTTAAAGCTTATAAGATACCGAATGATTTTCTATTTTCTTCTTTATAGTATTACAGCAAAACATGTGTATATTGTGTATACAACGCATTTCCATAGAATAGTCGCATAGTTGTGTTACCCGCAGCAGTAGCGTGACCCCGATTTAAGCACCTGCAAAGATTCCTCGAGGCACTCGATGTTCATGGAAAGTCAAAAGAGTAAGAAGATCCTAGATACGAATATAGTTATACATATTGTTTCCCGTTCACATGTGCAACGTGTATGCGTATCATTTTCTCACAATTTCTAGCTTTCCTGGCCCATTATCTGTTGCTCTTGTGCAATTTTGATTAATTAATTGCATGATCAATTAGCATTTAATTATTCCAGACGGCCAAATTTCGTAAGTGGCTAAAAAGCCTCGTACACATGGTAAATAAAGGAAATTTGTTTTCTGGAAGAAGTTACATCTTTCTGCTCTACTTATCTTGGGTTAAAAACTATAAAACCAACAATGTACAATATCGTACATATTTATGATCAAACAACAAACACATTAGTCTGGTGTAATAATGGGTAAGCTTATGAAATACAATTGTATACAATTGTAGTTGCTAATAACTCGCACAGGTTTGCTATTCTAAGTAAATAAATTAAAAAAGAAATAATAAAACTTAGTAATACTTTCCAATATAAATTCAGTTTAACGAAGATCTTGATATTTTCCAATCAGTTAACATGTATGCATTACTATAACGATAACAACAAAAGATTTCATATATCTGTCGTTCACATTTTTACTTTAAAAAACTTATATCTGTTTTACATACAATACTATTATTCTATCTCACATGATGTTAATAATAGAAAAATGCTCCTAACTTATATTTTCTATTATTTACTAATTCCAATGCAATTTACGTATAAACTCCCGAGTAAATAAATTTTGCTTATAAAGAATACAATATTTACATAAATATATCTATTGAGAGGACAGCTCGACTATCCGAACAGTATTATGATTTCTTTTGCACATTTTACGGCTTATTGGAGTATTATCAGATATTCTATATATATAATTATATAAATATACAATATATATAATATATATACATATACAGTTATATATTATATATTATAGCATTACATATATATTTATATACTGATATATATTATATATTATGTATTATATATAATATATATACGTGTACATTGTGTATATATACTGAAATGTACGCGTAGTGCAATAAATATACTTACTACTATAAATACATCTACTTATCAAATATATCTATTTTGAAGCTTCTTGGGAATTTACAAATGTATGATACATATCTGTTGATTTATGCGTTTAATGTTTTCTGCACGAATTTAATTTTTTACCAAAAATAACATCTCAATTCAGATTTAATTTGACACTGAAACAAGCAAGATGTTGGAATACCTTCAGTTATTTTAAAAGTAGTACCACAATTAACGTGTTTGCAAGATTAATAGCACCTCGAGAACGTCCACACATTCTCGCTTTCGACCTGTCACGCGAGAACAAACTGTCCCCTTTATGTTTGGTCGAGATTGTACCATTATTTCCGCTTTCCTTCGTTTCCACAAATTCAACGATCACCCATCTGTTTTATTTCTTTTTGCAATCGTCAGCCTTTCGAAATTTTCGTCTTGTCCGGCGAGCATCAGTCAATTGCGACATCAAACTGATGTTATACATCATCACAACAACGCGTACACACAAATTTTGTAACACTTTGTATCACTTAGACTTCTTGTTGATTAATTGAAACTGTTATTTTGCTTTCGCTGCGCGTGAAAGAATAAAATTGTGTCACATCTACTTATTTACCTATCTTTCTCCTTACTACATGTGTTATTCTTTCTGTAATTATATTATTATCCCAAATAATTCAAAATTCTGAACAATTACGTTCAATAAATGACAACTGGTGACGCGATACTAGCCATGTAAATATTAACTAATTATCACATTATATATATATATATATTTCTTATCTATTTATCAATTTCCTTAACCATACATTATTTCTACCCTTTTATTTATCAAATATTCGAAGTTATTGAATTTTCTTATAAACATATGAAAAACCATATTCCGTTAATCCTTGATTAAAAAGAAGAATAAAGTACGTCTAAGTCGAACAGTATTTTTTACTTTAAGAATTTAAGAATTCCATATACATTGTTTTATTTCGTATTATTTTTAGAAAATGTGATCTATTATATATTCCCTTTCATAAATAGTAATGAGAAATAAATTATGTTTTTTATTTATAATGCTGTATTTTGTACTTTTTATTAAGAATTATAAAGGAATTTTAATTAGTCTGTTTAACGTATGATTCATTAATTATTTCGTTGTATTTATAATTTGCAATATGACATTTTTTAATCAATCAAACCACTGTGATATATGATTCCCTAATTACTTTCATCGTGATAAACCGCTTTAAACATTATTATTATATCAATCACATGATTTGGAAAAATGTGAAATACATATAACAATCGTATTTAAAAATAACTATTAAAATCGAATCACACCCAATATCTATATATTAATATTATACATATATTTAATGCAGTACATATTTTATTATGTTATATATAAATCCAATATGTTTGTTTCTTTTTTCGTGTATAAATTTAAAATCACGATATACCTCAAAATACGACTAATTGTAAGAATAATGTATTTTAAAATGAAGATAAATAACCGAAAGTTTGTCTACCTTACTTCCTTTTCATAAATTTTATAATTGCGAAATTTAAATTAAAATCAAAAAAGGAAGTACATACGGTATATAAATATGTTTAACACGTGAAAAAAACAAAGCAATGAAAAGGTCAAGTTTCTATTATAACATGCTTTCTCTCATAATTAAGGTAGAGAACATGTATTTAGTAGAATCACTGAAAATCATCATTAAAAGCCAAATTATCATTTCGACCCCATTAAAGAAGAAGCGGACTTTTATTATAATTAAAACAGCACTTTGCGATAACTCTCAAGATCTGGTTCTTCATTTTCATGTTCCTCTATTCCATTAAAAACTTTCGTTTACTATTTTGCTAAATTAACGAGTTACAAACCGCCAAACTAAATCCATTGTCACCGATGTTTCCGTATTTTGCGAACTTCGTTTTCTTCACGTAATTTTTACAAATACAGCTTTGTCGACATGCTTACACAGCATTTTTTTATAAACACCTTGCGTTATAAATATTTTGCAATGCCTAAACGACCAACCATTGCAATAAAACCTCACAAACTTGAAAGCATTCTTTAAAATATTATATTTTTTACATTATTCTTTTAATAAAATCTAATCTTTTAATTACACTATAATGTATAATGCAAAATTGTGTTATTCTAAATAGTGACAGCTCTTTTCAATTTTTCCATGTTGTTTCTTCATGCACATTTCTTCGGCACTCATTTAAATATAAACTTTTATGCCTGAAGGTATTCCTTAAAACGGAACTTTGAACCATATTTAAATATTTGTAACCATTATACATATTTTCACTATTTATTATAATGACAAAACTATTGCTATTTATAAAAAATATCTTCATAAATAGTATTATAATTTAAATAATTTTATAAATAGTATAATTAAAGAACAATAATCCTGAACTCTTTTAAAAATGTAAGTTTTACTTTTACATTATTATTATTATTAAAATGAAACTGAAAATGATAATTAATTTACCAATAATCTTCTGTATTTAATCAAGTACTAATGCACGTTGACTGCATTATAACGATATACTATAATATATATACATATATAGCATATATATACTCTTTTATTTCAAGTTAATAATAAAATTTATTCAACATAAACTTATTTTCTAACTTTTCCTACTTTAAATTAAAGATTACTCAGCGAACATCTTATAATCTCTTTTCTCCTCTAAATTCTCCAAGTAATTGCTGCCATCAATTTTGCCATGACATTAAATTTTACTCTTTCTCCTTCTCTAGTCTCCTTCTAATTATAATATGTATCACTTTCTTCTTTTTAAATTACGTAATATAATGTCTACATGCATATGGTTTCTATTACTTCTTAACTTTCTTCGTATCCGCGGTTAATAGTAGCGACGATAAAGTACCGTTCATACCTGTACTTCCTTCCCTATTATTTTCTTCTATTTTCCTTATTGACATCCCGCTTTTTCCGTTTATTAGTTTCATTAACGTTACATTCTTCCGTCGACCTCAGCCCGTTTCCTTTCTCTGCGCAGAAATTACAATAGTACATTTTTTATCCTTAACTCTCGATTACTCTCTTTGTTATAATGCAACATTTCTATTTTTATGTGTTTCTTTAAATATTTCCGTTCCTTTCTGCACTATCGAATACTCAGATGACAATTCATTGAACCCAATCAATCTACTTCTCCGAGACTTTTTACTTTCTCTCGATCTGTCCATCCCTCGAACTTTCTAACTAGTTCTATAATGTTGTCAATGGTCTCATATCTAGTTCGGTGTATTTTAAATCTTTTATTTACTTATCTAATAATTATTTTAATATATCTTTTAATTATTATTTATTTATTTAAGATACTTTTCAGGTATTTATTTAATTATGTAATATATAAAATATTATAGTAATAGTAATAATGATATTCAATGTTCTGTGGAATGCATGTCTACTACACGGAGTTTATTTGGCATACGTCATTCAACTGTAGCTCTGAACGTTTCCTTGTGATATCATCATGAGAGAGATTGTGCCGCTACTGAGATAAGTTTGCCACGAAATTTTGTCTGATCTCAATTTACATATGCATAGTTTTCGCTCTCTTCGAATGACAGATCAAACACGCGAGATCTCTATCGGAGCGTAAAAATTGCATCTTGTCTAAAGGCACGATAAGCTCGAGAAAATGAGGTCGAACTAGATCACCCAACGAAGGTCTTAGCCACTACTTATTTCGCTTGTTTGCCGGAGAAAGCTGCACAAATTTGCTAAACGTGTGACTCATGTGAAATCGTTCATGCAAAATACTTAATTCTGTGTCATAGCTACATCCGGTGCAATGTAGTCAGAAAAATGATTTAGTCACCTTCTCCCTAGGTTTCACTTTTTATGTATACGTATATCGTTTCCTTAACGATTCGCTAACTATTTCTATTTATTTAATTTTCTATACAATAATATGATTAATTAATAGTATTATAGCTATGATTATTCAATCTCAATTATGCCTGGCCAGAAGCCTTTATTTATCTATAGGGACACAATTGATATAATTTGTATGTAATAAAGATTAAAATTTTTCGTAAATATTCCTTAGAAGTTGAACGAAATGAGAAAAGATTTATATACATACAAGAGTGATTAGTCAATTTTGGAGAATATGTATTTACCGAAAATAGCATCGACCTTTTTTGTATGCTACACGTTGTTAAAATATTAAGGACATGACCAGTTCCAGGTATTATCCATGGAAGTTCAAAGCGAGTTGCACTAACGGTCCTCCACCTGTTATTTCTATGGTATAGTGTATTTCAGTGTCCTGTAACAAATGTTGTATAAAGGATTTATAGAAAATAACAGTTGCGTATTATGTAAATTTAAGCAAATAATAAAACAAATTCATCAAATAAAATAGTATTGTTTAAAATTACTGTTTAAAAACTAAGAAACTTTATTTTTAATATCTCATTTAATAATGTCTTCAAAATTTGCAAAAATCTACATCAAAATCGATATTAACTAATTAATGTAAAGATATGTTTCAAGAATTGCTATTATTGATTAAAAATTCATTAAATCTGCTGACTTATTAAAAAATACATGATTAAATATTTATCAACTAGCCGTGTAATTGAAATACAAGATGTTTACTATAAAATTAGTATAGAGTGTGAATAGTAATCATAAATATAACATTAGTGCTAAAAATAGTTCTAGGAAATATTAAGGCTTATTACGTCATTATGATTTATTATACTAATAGTTAATTGACAGTTTAAATGCGCGCCTTGTGATCTTTGCGAAATATATATATACATATATTTATACTAAATACGTCTTACATCCTATATGTACACTTTCAGAATCACTTCAAGCTTTATTAAAACATAATCATGATAGTCTGATCTCATTATAATGCTAATGCAAAATGTTTCGTATGACACAGGTAATATACATATGCATTTACAAAATGGTTCTATAAGTGTTCGAATACTTTCGCAAGCTACTCTGTATATGGCCATAAATCTTCGCACACCAATAGTCACTACTGATATTATAAAGTGTATGAACAATAATGAATAAATAATAAATAGATAAATGAACAAATAAATAAATAAATCTTTTGAGAATGAATCACGACATAAGCGTTTCTTCTCTCGTTGAGCTTCCTTTTCACGGTGAGAATTTAGAAGGCAAAATTTATTCGATCATTCGGTGAAATACCTTTGAGTGATGTTTTTCGGAACAAGTAGTTTAATTAAAATAATTGCAGAAAAGAAAAGCGTTAGACGACTCGCGAATTTTAATGTTAAAGATCAATTCATATTATTTTTCCTTCTTGATCCGCGAATGAAACTTTCACGTTGTACTACATTTTTCGAGACATTATCTCGTTTCGATCAATTTGACCTGCAATTGGTTAATTTAATACGGTGAAACTACTCGATCTATCGACGATCTCGTAGTCGTTGTGTTAATGCCGCACGATTTCAAGCGATACTATCGAATCTAGTAACCTCGATAAGTAGTGTTAAGAATTATGTCCCATCATTTTTGGTAATTGTTCGTGCTTAAGGTGTCGCCATAGTCTATGATATACAATGGTTGAGGAAGATATTTAAAGATTTATTATAGAAAATTTTGATAAATATATTATGTACGTACGAAACTTTTTGAAATCTCAATTTTGCCAATTATATGAACGTTATTTTCGTAATTTAGAATATTTCTAATAAAATATTTTATAGCTATTATTTAATACTAAATTTGGGCTTAAACTTCATAAATGACTATTTTTCTACTTAGTTCAAGAATTTATACCGTTACAAAATTACATCTCAAAGAGTAAGTCTGCATTTACATTATATATTCATAATTATTATTAATGAAAATAAAATGAAATTTGAATGATCAAATAATTTTAAGTATATATTTTAGACACAATGGTTCGCAAAAATGTTGAATATACTTAGCATAGGCAATTTTTATATACAATTTCTCGAAAACAAAGGGCCGTGTACTCAAATACTTTTGGGAGCTGTTTTACCATCAACCTAAAAAATCGAATGTATTTACAGCCAATTCATTCGAAATTTTGCAGTTCTTGCCATACTTTTGTAAGTAAAAAATTAGTATACAACATATACGTTAGTTTTAAACATATAGGTAATGCTAAAGATAGTCTCACTAAATATTGTGATTTACTAATTATAGTGAATAATTGACTAATGAAATACTTTGGTGATCTCTGTAATTAAATATATAAATATTGTATATAAATGAAATATGTACTTATAGTAAATATCTTCTAATTTCTATATACATATATCATCAAATCTATTTCAAACTTTAGCAATACGTATAATTATGTTAGTCGGATCTTATTACAATGCTAATGAAATTTCAAGATGTTTTGTACAACACACGTAATATATTTGCAAAAAATTAGTATAAGTGTTCTCAAATATTCTCTTCAGTAACTATACGTGTAATAAAATTAAGATACATCTTGGAATCGTAAAATCGTTGATTTTTAATTGAAACTAGTCCTTTTTCTTATTTTACGTGGAGAAATCCTCATGGACACCCCGCCGCTCTTCTAGGAACCGACAGGGTAATGTCGGACTTATCGACTAAAACCCCAAGGTAGTCCGCCTGACGCTCAACAGGGGCGCTCTGGGAGTAATTGACTCTAGTCTGCCATTGATTTAAGGTTTAAATTTCATTACTGTTAGTTTCATTGTTTTTAACTAGCCTTCTTTTAGAAATTCTAGTATTGTATTCCATATCATTTATTCAAAATTTATGAATTATCATTGTCAGTTGCAATTATTAATTTTCTTATTCGTTATACTTTTAAGAATACTGAAAATTGTTGGCACATAAATGATAATTTTATTGCATCATCTAACATATTGTGAATTATTCTCTGAAGATATCAGTCCAGTGGCTGTCGAGCGTCAGGCCCAGATACGTCATGTTAGTTCCAACTCCGATCTCAGTCCCCTCCAACCTCAGGCGATAACCCGCTGGAGGCGTCCCGTGATCGGCTCTGCGACAGAACCACATTGCCTCGAATTTCTCAGGGGACACCTCAGCCCCAATCCCTTGATCACACGACGACCACGCAGACCACCGCCAGCTCCGCCAGACGGATGGTCCTGCCCCACGCCGTACCCCAAACCAGCACCAACGTGTCGTCGGCGTAGCACGCCAGTGCCGAGTCCGGAGGCATCGGCGCCCGAAGTACCGCGTCGTACGCGATGTTCCACAGCAACAGACCCAACACAGGACCCTGCGGGACCCCGCGGTACACCGCACTCTCAGTCATCCCCCCGCCTCGGACAGTGTAGACGATGCTCCGGTCCCGGAGGAACGCCTGGACCACACCCCGCAGGTACGCGGGTACCCAATGAAACTCGAGGGCCCGGCATATCCTGTCCCAGGGGATGCTGTTGAAGGCGTTAACCACGTCCAGCGACACGGCCATCGCCACGCAACCACGCCGCTCGGCCCCCTCGACCAGGGAGCGGACACGGGCGACAGCGTCGCCCGTAGACCGTCCGCTCCGGAAGCCAAACTGGCTGTCGTGCAGTCCGGGATCACTCCGGGACAAATGCGACTCGAGGCGGACCGCCACCACTCTCTTCAGTAGCTTGTCAGCCTCGTCCAAAAGGCACACCGACCGAAAGGCGGAAGGCGAGTCCGGAGAGCGTCCCCGCTTCGGCAGAAGGACCATCCGTCCCTCCTTCCACAAAACTGGGAATTCGCCCTGAGACAGGCATCTGTCGAACAGACGCATTAATCTCGGGGCCAAGACCCCGGCGACGTCTTTCCACAGGCGGGCCGGGACTCCGTCGGGACCCGGAGCTTTCCGCGCTCCGATCCTCTCGACAGCCTCGGCCAATTCTTCCGTGGTAACTCTCGATTCTGGGCTCCAACTTCCCGTGGTGTCACGTGGCTCTTCCTCCAGCGGTTGAGGCTCCTGTTCCTCCTCATCGGTGAATCTGCCATCTTCCTCGTTTGCCGTTTCCGGGAACAGGGTGCCGACAACCTCCTCCAGGAACCGAGGGAACCTTGTCGATAGCAGCACTCCGACCGGTCCAACCGTCGACGTACAGTCCCTGCACACGTGACCCGACTCCATGCACCTGAAGCATTGGAGTTGGCGCGCCGGGAAAGGGGAAACCCTCGCCGCTGACCAACCTATATTAATTTTGCCTCCTGGTCGGACGTCCCCTCTTCCGCTGATTTTCCTGGCCACTGTCAGCGGACAGCGTAGTCACACAGACCCGAGGCCCCGAAGAGCGGAGCGTATGACTCCCACATTGACCTTGTCGGCGCCTCGGCAACGGCGGCCGCCATCTCCTTCCGGGTAACCGAGTCCTCCAGTCCGGTCATTCTTAGCTCGGCCGTCCTTCGCGGCACGGTTACCTTGGCTGTCAAGTCCTTCATCCCGCAGGGAGGGCTCGCTTTTGCGAGCCTATGGGGGCTGGCAAACCCACGTTTTCGCAGCCAGGGAGACCGTCGGGACAAGCTCCCGCTTACGTGAATCCCTATGTACTCCGCGGGGAAGGTCGCCGGGAGTGTAAGGCGTTTAATTACGGTTACATTCTCTCTACGTGGCCTTGGGTAGTAACGCACCTACGATCCTGATGCCAAGGATGGGACCGTCGGGATAAGTTCCCGGATACGAAAGTACCTTGAGGCCCCCGCTTACGTGAGTCCCATCTGGAACTGCCGAGCCTGGAACTCTCCAAGACCCCCCGGTTCGCGTGCTCCTTCGCCAGACACATGATCGCGTCCGGGAGCCTGGCGGTCTCTCGTGGCCCCTCACTCTCAGACGGCCACGGTTGCCCAATAACGCCGCAGCGGGGCCCGCTTTACAAACCGCGACTGCGCCGGTACTGGGGTATCCCTCCCCTGCACCGTAAACGCTTTTTTGATTCGTCTTGCTATCCATGATTCTCAAAGAATGTCGCCGACAAGGGTTTCCATCCTGGTGCCACTCACTCTTTCGCACCCTACCCCGGTCAAGGCCGGTGAAAAGTGACGGGGAGCCCCACAAGAAGGTAAGGTGAGTGGTCTTGGCAGATATGGGCCCACCAACTTCTCCGAAGTTCTCCGCACCGGATCGGCCATTGGCGAGTGACAAATACGCCGACTAGCCACCACCTGACTATAGGAGAATATCAGATTCATCGGGGTTTCTCAGGGCGTGGTCCTATGCCCTGAGAAACCGTACCCGCCTCGGCTCCCCAAACAATGGTATGTAAATATGAAACCGGAATTTTTGTATAGAAAATATACGTTTATTGTGTGAAAATGATTAAAAATATTTTATTCGAAGTATTGCCCATCGCTAGCTAATACATTTTTCCCACCTGTCTGGCAATTGGTGGATGTCACGCCTAAAAAACTGTAGCTCTTTTGAGGCAAACCAGTCATCGAGCCATTTTCGTACATTTTCGTAAGAAGTGAAGTGCTGGTCAGAAAGTGCGTGTCCCATTGATACAAATAAATAGTAATCGGACAGAACCAAGTTTGATGAGTAAGCCGCGTACGAAAGTATTTCCCAACTGAACACTTCAATCGTTTCCTTGACCGGTTTTGCTGTATGTGATGGTGCATTATCAGGAAGCAAAATTACTTTGTGTTGCCTTTTTTGATATTCTGGTCGTTTTTCACGCAAAGCTTGATTAAAATCGATCATTTGTTGTCGGTAGCGCTCAGTATTAACGGTTTCGCCAGGTTTTAACAGCTCATAATAGATCACATCCTTCTGATCCCACCAAACACAGAGCATTGTCTTCCGTCCATAGCGATTTGGTCTTGTAGTCGATGTCGGTGGTTCGCCTGGAGCTACCCATGATCTTTTACGCTTAGGATTCTCAAAATATATCCACTTTTCATCGCCAGTCACAATTCGGTGGAGAAATGACTTTCTTTTGTATCTGGCGAGCAGCAAATCTCAAGTGGTTTTTCGGTTTTCCTGCTGTTTTTCATTCAGTTCATGTGGAACCCATTTTCCCACCTTCTGGATCTTTCCCGTGGCTTTCAAACGTATGGAGACGGCTTCTCATGTCACGTTTAATTGATCAGCGAGTTGTTGTTGCGTTTGAGCGTCATCCTCATCCAACAATGCTTGCAATTCGCTGTCTTGAAACTTTTTCGGTGGTTTCCACGTTCTTCGTTCCTCGCGTCAAAATTGCCACTTCTGAATTTTTTAAACCACAAAGCACTGTGATTTACCAAGAGCATGCTCACCGTAAGCTTCGACAAGCATTCGATGCGATTCTGCAGCAGTTTTCTTCAAATGGTAACAGAAAATCAATGCTGTCCACAAATCGTAGTTTCCAGGCATAAAATTCGACATGTTCAACGCTATTACAAACTATGCTGTTGTATGAAACTTGTATTGTTCTGAGTCGAAAATGTTTGTGAAATGTCAACAAAAACTTTTGGCATCAATGACATTATCAGCTAGGGCCATCTATAGGCAAATTCCGCTTTCATATTTACAGACCTGATATACTGTGTAATCTTTAATATGATTGTGAACTGAAAAGTAAGGACACGATATATATAAAAATTAGCGCACTATTGAATTTATTTTGAATTATACATACATATATTATACAGACAATTATAATACGGACAAAATCTGTACTCCAAACTTTATATAGAGAAATTTTTAAAACTTAATCTTCACAATAATCTATGTTATGAAATGTTCTTTTCTTTTAATTATTTTATGAAAATTAAAAAAACATGTACAATGGTTACAAATAGTATTTGCACATATCTTTATTTTCCAACGAAGCATTTTTCTTGCCAGGTTCTGTGTATTTCATTTCAAAATACCCATTAAATAATGCGAAATTTAATATACCTATGGGCCTAACTAATTATACAGTATGTAAATGCTATTATAAATACAATGGTGTGTAAATAGATTTTTTTCGACAACTGTATATGTTATATACAACAAAATAAACGAAATGGATATAGCCGATACAGGTTATAAAGTGTCGATAATGTATCAATCGACCCGTAGCAGTTACAGCGCTATCTGTAGACAGAATATAAAATTGTAGACTTTTTTTGAATGAAGGCGTTCTTAATATTTTATCTACGAGATTCATACTTACAAAACGTTACTTATTGTTAATAGACACGCTTATGCGTAAGCATACGTGTGAGTGCATGTTCTTGTACGCATATGAATGTATGTACGTACAATACATGTCTGTACACAGTGCACATATACATATTTACACACACACACACACACGAACACACGCGCATACACACACAAGGCATATATATACACACATACACACACAATATATATATTTTTCATTACCCTGTTAAAATATTTATAAATATTTATATGGTTTATTATATTATTATCAGAATATTATAGGTCTTTAGATTAGAATTAGTAATTAATTAATTACTAACTTGTAATATATAATATAATCTTAGGGTACAAACAAAAGCCTATTACGGACTATGAAAGAAAATATTACATGTTAAGAAAATAGATATTTACTAATTGCAATACTGATACATGTAGTGAAATGAGGTACGCTTCGAACACTCATAATTCAATAAAGAATAAAAAATAAGGAAAGCTTTTTTAAGAAGAGATAGCAGTACCACACGCCAACTTTAAGGCAGCGAACGCATATGATGTGTCACGTGGGCAGGCGCGACAAACGCATATTCCAGAGAAACCTGGCGCCCTGGTGGCGGTCTTTGGGGCGGCCATATTTTCTCTCGTGGATTTTAGTCACGAAGGTGGTGGTTCGCTGACAATTTCTGGGATGCGCCGTTTGAAGACATTCTCGTGTGTTTTATACTCATAAATAAGTGATCAGTGCCAATCATGGCTAAACGGAGTAACAATTTGAGTGGAAGACGGTCGTCGTCGCATAATACGAAGCCCTACGATGCAAACAATGTGAGTAGTATCTCCTTGGCACGAGTCTGCCGCGACAGAAACGAATTTGCTTCACATCCAACGGTTCTTCGCGCCTTACCGCTTAAATTAGACCTCCCAACGAATTTGCTTTATGTACCAACCTCTTTTCAGATTACCTTTCACATGACCTATGTTTTTCTAAAGTACTATTTCAACGGCTCTGGACGACGTCACGGTTATGTGAATCCACTCGATAACCTCAATCTTTCCCATACTAAGTAGATACTACAATACTTCTCTCATGAGATACCTATCAAGACGCATATAACATATAACCTTGAAACGTGATTCCTTACCAGGAAAATCTTGAGGAATGTATTAAGCGATTCGATTCTCGTAAATTTATCACTCTGTCAACTTAAAGAAATTTAAATGTTACCATTTGCATCTAGTATGTATGCGAAAAAGACACGCGTGACGTTGGAAAATTACGTTTTGCGCAAATTCATGCAATATCTTGTAATCTTTTCTGGAGATCATTTCTTTTTTTTCAAATGATAATATTCGTTTAACTTAATTGATTTAAATAAATATGCAATTTAATCTGCTTTCGGTTGAATTGTTTTAACCTCAATTTCTAAGAATGACTTTTTATGTATTTTAATTGTTACTGTGTTTACGCAACTACACATGTTAGTTTGACGAAATATTTATAGATGAATCTGATCTCTTAATAACCAATTTTTCATCCCTGATTCTCTGTATATTTGTTAGAATTATTATCTAACAAATATATTGAACTATGACTACATATAATACAAATATGTATAATGTACATAAATAATTTTATTTTATTTAATATTAGTATATATACATATAACTTCTTTCCTTTATATAGTATATATTCCATTTATTTTATTAATATTTTTTATTATGTTTATCATAATACTACACAATTAATATTATATATATGAATATTATAATATATGTACTACTTAATATTTCTTTTATTTTGTTTCTCTCGAGGAGGGAAAATGTTATTACACATACCCAGTGACTGAGTATGTAGGACTCAGCGGTTGGAATCGCCATACCCACTAAAAACCCCCCTTCTATCTGTTCCTCTTATGGTACAGGAACCAATCCCAGAACTGCCTTTCGACATTACTTCAGGGTTGGCCTTAGTGTATACCCCTCACTAGTTCAGTCTTCTCAATTCAGTCTACTAGCTTATCTTTTCCTCCTCTCCAAAATCATCTCTTGCACTTGTCTTTCTTGCATAATCTTCCTAGAAAACGCTTGGAACCTAGTCCAATTGTTCTCTTTCTTGGTTACTGCCTCTATCAAATTTTCTACCATAAGTGGCATGCTAACGTAGCTTTCAAATTCAGTCCCCTTGTAAATCCACCCAGGGCAGCAGAACAACACATGCTCCTTATCATTGGTGTCACAATCCCAACATCTCGAGTAATCCTCCTTATTAATCGTCTTACGATACACACTAAAAATCCCGTGTCTGGTCAAAATTTGCATGATTCAATGATCGATGTATCTTTTGTACTTAAAAGTTAAAGGAGGTTAAAACAGTACAACCATCAGAAATTAATTTTCTTGTCCAATTGTCACTTCTATAAAAACTCCATTCTTCTCTCCACTTGTTGTTAATGCGTTCTTCCACTGCCCTCATTCTCTCCACAAAATTTCAAGTATCTCCTGTTCTGGAACGGGTCTCATACTGTTCCTGTTGATAACTCCTTTCAAATTCATACATGTACTATTTAATATCTATGCATTTATTTCCTTTATATTTCAGTCTTTTGTAAAAAAAGTAGCAACAAAAGTGACTGATCTTTTACCACAAAGGTTGTGGATTAGTAAGTGGTTTAATACATCTCAAAATGATGAAGATATATTAGAGGACAATGGAAATCCTGAAGAGGTTGAATCAGAAGAAGATATTCAAAAACCTCCTCCGTTAAAACGACCATGTATTCGTATGGATGTTTCTCATCCTCCTGGTACATTTTCAATTCAACCAAGAACTAAATCAACAATTAACAAAGCCAGTCCATCTAAGCAACAATATTTCATTCATGATGAAACGGTAATATATAAAAAGTTGTTAATTTGAGCACATTTTCTTCAATTAATAATGTTTTTGTAGAATGAAGATTTTTCTAAACCTGCAATGGCTGGACCAAGCGGGATGAGCCATTTAGTATCTTCTACACCTGCAACACAATCAGATATTAGAAACATAGCACCACAGAGGTCAGAATTAAATTCATTAGTCACTACTACAAATAATGGAACTACAAATGGTATGGATGATAATTCTGAATCCAGTGAGAGCACTAGTGGTTGCAGTTCTCTTATTCCACAAACCAATAGACAAGAAGCTCCATCAAATGTCTCTTACAACTCTCCATTCTCTAAAAGAAAAAGGTTTAATAATGACAAATTAAATTTCAGTAAGTAAACTTTATCTTCTTTGTGATTTTATATTTAATAAGACATATTTTTTCATGTTTAAATATGTCAAAAATATATCATTTCCTCTTCTAAAAATATAAATTCTTATTCAAGATATATTTTAATATACAAATTTTTTTTAGCCAGCCATATACAGTCTCCAAGATCTTTATTTTTAGATAATACCCGAGATTCCTTAAGTAGTCGTAGACCAAGCTTTAATGCATCAATCATGACAAACACGCCGGATCGTGCATCTCCCTTGGCATCTCCTTTTTACAGTGGAAATACCACGTTTGGTGGAGCAAATGCAGCTGGTCTTTATAAACGAGGACGTAATTTGTTTAATAGTTCAAATGAGGTATGTGTTACTAATTTAAATTATTGTTCTTTAACTACTTTCAATATTATTTATGGTATATTAATTGTTACTAATTTCAGATTCAACTTCAAGTTCCTAAAAGAACAAGTGTTGAAGTAAAACCATCTAATACAGATTCATCTGGTATGAGTCAAACTGCTAAAAAAATATTGGAAGCATTAGAACATTTTTCATCGCCAATAACTGATGCTAAAAAAATTCCATTAAAAATGATGAATAATATATCACCAACAAATAAAAAGAGATCGAGGGAGGAAATGGCATCAACAACTAAAGTTGGATTACGTCATTTAACTCGCGAATTAACTGTACCAACTATACCCGATATATTAAAATTAAGACGGCGGCAAAAATTACAAGATACGACAGCTGCAGCTAGAAAAATTGTTTCGGCACGAAGCGAACCACCGCCTCCTCAAGAATATCATCTCAGGTGAATATATAATTATTATTTATTCAAAATATTCGTATGTATAGTTATTTGCCAAATAAACATTGGTAATCATTAAATATACAGTCATAATATATGTAATTTCTTTTGTACAGGACGCAAATTGATGAAGATACAAAATATCATGGAAAAATTAAAACCAAAACAGCAAATCTTGAGCAAGAAGATACAGTTGAACCAGTTAATTTACCAAACATACCTCTACCTATATCTTCTTTACCTAATTTCAACTTTATGTCATCTACTAATACAAATATAGGAGACAAAGCTAATACAGGCAAAGAAGATACCTTCACATTTGCAAGTCCTATAAAAGTAACAAATACCACAAAGAACTTAAAATCTATCAATAATTTCACATTTAGTAGCCCGCTTAGTGCTGATAAGCAATCAGTCGATAAATCTAATAATTCAGATTCTCCTTTAAAAAGAGTTGGTGTCAAATCCGCTTCATCAAATGACTATGTACCTCCTGTAACACAAAATTTTATTTGGTCTGGTTCATCTACAGCTCCTAGACTAAAAGAAAAAAAGAACAATGATAAAGCTATTCCTACTACTTCGAATGAATTAAAATCAGGAAGTGTCATGGATATTCTTTGCTCTAAATCTAGTACAACAAAAGCTGAAAAATCAGATGAATCAAAGACGCAGTTAGAGTCAAACAAAGAATTAACCAATAATAAAACAAATACAATTGACTCAGATACAATTAACGACGATAATATTAAAAAAATTGAAAATTTGCAATCCAATATACAAGATACTTCAATTATGTGGGAATGTTCTGAATGTTTGTTTAAGAATAACAATTCTGAAACTCAATGCTTTGCTTGTAAGATTACCAGATCCAGTTTTAAAGATAAAAAGACTTCTGAATTGTCAATATCAAACAATGTCAGTGAATCAAAAACTACAGCAAATGATAATTTTGGCTCGCAGTTTAAACTTTCAAGTAATCAGTGGGAATGTACATCATGTTTTGTAAGAAATAAACAAACTGATGCTAAGTGTGCTGCGTGTAGTGCACTAAAACCAGATACAAAGCAAGAAGCGAAGTCTGGAAACTGTCCTAAATGTAGGTTAAATGATCCTGAAAACCCAACTATATGTACTTTTTGCAATACATCTAAATCAAATATATTAAAAATGAGTGTACAAGACAGTATGAAACCTACAGATAACACAAATATTTCTGTATGTCAGAATAATGCATCAATTGATGAAAATGAAGATATGGATAAATTAAATTCAAACAAGGATACATGGGAATGTCCTTGCTGTATGGTTAGAAATCTTATCTCTATTGATTCTTGTCCATGTTGTAATACAGCTAAACCTAGTACTGGGATTGCTACTAAAAATGCCCCTCCTTTATTTTCAAACGGTTTTGGAGATAAGTTTAAAAAACCTGAAGGTGCATGGATTTGCAACACTTGTATGCTACAAAATGAAACAGAAGTTACTACATGTGTAGCTTGTGGTGATTCAAAACCAGGCTCAAAGAAACCAGATAACTCTACTTCTACTAATACTAATTCTAATTTACAATTTAATTTTGATATGCCTGCAAATACTAGTGGTTTTAAATTTGGTATTGACAAAGCTGATCAAGAAAAGACTGATACTACAATATCTACAAATGGTTTTAAATTCGGGGAAAAACAACAAAGTAATCAAACTGGCCAATTTACATTTGGTATTCAAAAGGAAGATATGAAAACAAGTGAAGTACAGAAATCTGATAATAATGTCTCTTTGACCTCAGGAAGTGGTTTTGGAATTCCAAATAAAGCAAATAATGTTGAAAAGACTGATGTAAAACAAGATTCAGAAAACGTGGGAAAAAATTCAACACCTCTATTTTCATTTGGTATAGCTAAAAGTGAAAATGGAACGATAGAAAGTGATAAGCAGATTGTAAATGTAACAACTTCCACATCAATTGCACCTACCTTTACATTTAATACGCCTAAGCCTGGAATTGAACAATCAGACATAAAAGAAGAAAAACAAACTCCTTTGCTGGGAAGTACTATGACAGAAGCTTCAAAGCCAAACATAGAAGCTACTGAATCTACTACTACTAATACAAATACATTACCTTCAGCAACTCAAAGCAGTATACAAGAATCTAAATCAACTGCTGCATTTTCTTTTGTTGTACCAAGTAGCACAAGTACAATTACTAGTAGTGCTTCTACAACTGTGGTATCAAGTCTTCCACCTTCTACTCAATCTTCCTTTACATTTCTTGAATCAAAATCAACTACACAAACACCAGCTGTACCAACATTTGGACAGGCATCAACATCAGCGCCTACTTCTAGTTTATCTAATACCTTTACATTTGGAAACAGTAAAACAAAGGAAGAACCCTCAATAACTAAAACTTTTAGTACATTGCCAAATGCCTCTCCTGGAAGTTCATTATTCTCAAGTATTTCTAGCGGTCCATCACTGTTTGGCAATAATGATACAAAAACTGTCCCAGCATTTGGACAAACTTCAACTGAAGATAATAAACAACCTGCATTCGGTGCTGCAAATACAAGTAAATCCTCGACTTTTGTAGTACCAGGGAATAAAGTACCAATATTTGGTAATACGGAAAATAAACCTAAAATTTTTGGTTCAACTGACCCAAAAATAGGTGTATTTGGAAACACAGATAATAAACCAACATCTTTATTCAATCCATCACTCCAAGCACCAACTGCGATACCAACCTCTTTTGGCGCACCGTCAGCTACATCAACACTTTTTGGATCATCTGCTACATCCGTTTTTGGTAATAATACTGCTTCGACGTTTACTACTGAGTCAACACCTAACATATTTGGATCTACCTCAAAGTTAAATGAAACTAGTACACCAAATTCAAACATATTCACGTTTGGCACTACTCCTGCTCAACCAATAGCGAAGCCAGCAACTGGATTTAATTTTTCTACAAATACTAATCCTGCTGAAGCAACTCAGAAACCATTATTTACGTTTGGTAGCCATTCATCTACCCAGAAAAATGCTAATTTATTTGGGAATACATTCAATAATCCTACATCAACTAATTCTTCCGGTTTCCTATTTAATGCACCTAAACCGGAAGCATCAGCATTTGCTCAATCTACAGCAACAAATCCAATTTTTGGTGCATCACAACCTCGTACACAGAATCAAGCGTCGTCGTCATTCTCGTCTACTCCTTCAAATACAGGATTTAATTTCGGATCTACAGCACCTGCTGTTACGTCAGGTGGTTTTAATTTTGGTACTGTAAGTATACTAAAATACAAGATGTCAAGATGTCTTGAACAAGTTGAATTTAATTAAAATTAAATTTTAATAATTAATTTGTTTAGGCATCTACTTCTACACCATCTGCAGGATTTAATTTTAATGCTCCCGGTACTACACCAACATTTGATCCTAATACTCCACCAACATTTAACTTCACTGGTGGTAATGCACCTATAGCATTTAAGTATGTATAAATTATACAAAATTATTCATCATATTAATTACAAGAATTGTTTGTTATATATTATCATATTTTATTTCAGAGCAATACCTACTCAAACTCCACAGCGGAAGTTCAAGAAAGCCATTAGAAGAATGCGGTAGAGGGCAAGTAACACACGACCATAGTTACATATACACTCGGACGCATTTTTTTATATATATCTCATGCAACCGCGTGTATGAATATGTTTTTGAATATATGCTTAAGTTACGGTATGATACGATGAAAATATACCAACCATCAATGGTCACATCAATGTGGTGGTATACCAAGCATTTTATGTAATATATTAATTTGTCAATAGGATATGCTTGCGTACAGCCACTTGTGTTCTACAGGATCTGTAAATTATAAATTATTTAAATTATACAATAATAACGAAAGATACTTTGATGTTGGCATGAAGCCATTTTTGAAACTATGACAGATCATACATAATCTGCCATCGCATTACTAATACCTTGCCCAAACAAGACACTATGTGTGCGTATTGACGTGACAAATTAATTTGCTGAAAGAATACCTCGATAAAGAAACCTAGCAAAGCACTAAATACATGCAATTTATTGAGGATAACAAGTGGGAGTGTATCCCTCAGGTAAGTATAAATCATTCACAACTCGTAACAATACTTTTGTAACTGAGAAGCGAGAGGGACTAAATAGTGCCGAAATACATTAATTAAAAATTATTTTTTGTAATGAGAGAAACATTGTAATAACTTGTAATGCCTTTATTCTTATATTTGTATGTAAAAACAATCATCCGTACCTGACTACTTATTTTTAATGTATTCAGTATACACAATTTTACATAGTCAGGTACACAATCTTGAAGGAGCTTAACGAATGAGAAATATATGGTTAACAACAAATTCTTTTATTCATTTTCTCTATAGATTTTGACACGTTACGAGTTTTGTGAATTGATTGAATATCAATGAAGTCCCACTGCGTATAGACATTAATTATATTTTCATTAGAATTGTGCGGACAGTTCTACAGTCTTTGTAGTACTAGTCCAAGAAAAATGTATGATAAAAGAAAATGGCATTCGGATAGTACAAACTCACGATTACTGAACGATTGCATTGAGTAGTCGAAATTGTATATTTTTTTTATATATTGAATGAACTAATTCTATAAGAATATACTGAATGCCATTTTAATAGAATTAAATTATAGTAATGTTGCGTGTTTTACCATAGAATGAATGGAAAATGAATCAAGGAGTATGTTGAATGGAAATAAATTATTATGGGGCTTCTAAAGAGTTACTTTTTCTTTTGTTACTAAACTGAATGTATTTTTATAGTAAGTTTCTGAAATTGTTATTAACTTTGTATATTATTGTTGCTTCTACTATGTATATCATGAAAACGTATCACTCTGTATTACAGTAAAACTAAATATATTACAATAAAATTCATAGAGATAGTATTACAAAATTACACATAATTTTCAAAAATTGTAGATACTTATTTTTAAGTCAATAATTTCCTTTTTTTAAGATTCACTTATTTCTTTGACAACATTTTTACATTTTAATTGCAGTGTTTGTGAAATAACAGATTTTTATAATGAGTGCAGTTTAGACTAGAGTGATATTAAAGTAAATGTAAGTACAGGAAAGTTGTTTCCAAAATATTAAAAACCATAAAAGTAACTATTACATTTGGAAGTCCCTAAATACAGAAAGTAGTTAGTTGACGTGTTAATGATTAATGAATTAATATGAAATCATGCACGTCCTATTTAAGATTAGGATAGTTATATCTATAATGTTGGCTTAAAATTGACAGTAGCCAAGAATAACTCGGCACAAGACCCACCTTCTGCCATAGTAGATATATAGGTACAAAACAACTCTGTTACATATTGTTACTTTATATGTTGTGTAATATTTACATTATAGGTTTTAAGACGTTTTTAATTTCTGCATATATTTTCAAAAAGTAAGGATAATAGATAACAAAGAAGCCTTGATTTCATGTTGATAATTTACAAATTGCATACTCTGCAAATACCCTTCGTAGTTGTTACCTATTATATTAGAATAGTATTGCTAAGTATGTAAAAAAGTGTATCAACATAATTAATCAATTTTTTCTTTGTATAATTGTATAATTAAAATTACAATTAATCTACCGTTTAATCGTAGAATGAAATCTATAACAATTCAGTAATTGAAATAAACTAGTTAATACTTACAGTACCTCTTAATGTTATCCTTTGTATAAAAAAAATCTGATCTACGAAGGGTTCTTCCGCACATAGTTATATTGTTTAACTTAAGGAATTATAGCTTTGTATAATTACCAGCTGAAATACTAACCAATGGTAAAGTGAGGCTGCGCTGAGATATGTCTATGCTGCTGTCTTACACTGTGAACATTCTCTGTCGAGGCTGTGTCGTCCATTTGTCTATCCTTAGACAAATTTCCAAATTAATGAATATATCAAATGCTGCCTGAAAGGGGCAATACCTTTGTAATAAATCTCGTATATGGCCTTAAAAAACATAACGAGCGCGTGACGTATATGTATTAACGATTGTACAGCAAATCATATTGGAATTGTTTTGTAGCAGTTTGTACTCTCCATTGCAATGTGTTTGCATAAATACTTGAAGAGCACTACATTAAAATCGTTCAACAATAGATATGTAACATCTCGTGACTCATAGAATTTGTCTTTGTATTTATTGTAAATACTATAAGTTTAAAATTACTTCTATAAAATTGTATATTAATTCTTGAATTAATTACATCTTAATTGTAACAATTAAATTGCATTATTTGGAAAGTAAAAAAATATGTAATAATTATATGATAAAGATAAAAAAAATAACTATCGATAAATTGATAATACATTTTTTAACAAAATGTACAAAAATCCTGTGAGTTATGAGATGTAAATGTGAATGAGTCAAATGTTCTGAGGCCTTATTATAATCTTAGTCCATGAAAATTATGTATTGTACTGAATTTACATGAATATCTGTAATGATTATATTGAGAATGTATTAATTAATGATCTAATGTTCACAAATGGGAGAGTTTGTTATGAAATAAGTCCAATGACTGCCTGTAATTAAATAAAATGTACATGGGAGAATGTTCACTGTATGCTTCAGGTGCTATGGAGATGTTATAACATTCTCATGACATGGTATAATGTTAGATAATATTGTGAAGGAGTATCGGTGTTTCTCAACCGATAAACCATTTATAATTCAATAATTTTTACTCGCACAAACAAGGCATGGAAATACAGATAAGAACAGAAATACTTATTAAATCGCAAATATTTTATTTGAAGAGAAACATGAAGGGAAAGATGTATTTGATTCATTGAAAAGTACGTAATAAGCACAAGATTATAATTAAAATAGTAATGTACATTACATAGGATGGAACTAGCATCTATTTACGAAACGAATGTATAAATGTAATTATGGCGAATGAAAAACTCGATAGCCTCATATTGTATAATTTAGTGAATAAATGTGACGTTGCTTTAACGCGTAACATTTGCGATGACGAGGGCTATTGAGCTCGTGTTGAGAAACACCGTGAATAGGATACATTCACGTTAACATTACTACCATTATTATTCATAATACTATCCTCCACTGTATTCATAATAACTATACTATACAGTACTAGGATACATGAAAAATATCAATTGAAAACAATGTTTAATTTTGGTTTACATTTTTATTTTGTAGCTAGTAAAATAAAGATTTTAGGAGGGCATTTAGATAGTGATGCGAACCAAGGAGTTTTTAACTATGTACAATTAACGTATAATGTAATTACATTATAAACTTTAATTTTCTTTTTAGCAAATAAAATATGCGAGGACAAAAAAATGCGCGTAGTACTTCGTAAAAACCCTTTGGTTCACATAAAGAAAGTAATCGAAAAACGAATGTTAGAATTCAATCGCAATCTTGAATTCTTAGATTATTTGTTTCATGATTACATTTCACGTTGCTTTTTATTTCTATAAGTATCAAGCTCACTCCTTAACAGTTCCTCAAAGAAAATATACAAAATAAGAAATCCATACTATAACTTACTCTAATATTCGTGGTTTTAACATCCTGATATATATATATATATATATATATATATACAGATATATATATATATATATATATATATCTGTTCTATACGTTTTTTTAGTAAAAAATATCTTATTTTAGTTACGTGGTATATCTCAACTCACAATACAGAAAAAGTAAGCAAAAGTATCTTCTTTGAACAAAATTAGAGTGGGCAAAGTATATAAATATTTCTTTCATAATTCAAAAATTTTACAAAATCAAGTGATTATAAATTAGATTAATTCTACACAATTCTATACAAAGTAGCCCAGTTATTACTAATTAAAGGTTCCAGTTCATTATCGTGTCACATTGTCTACTATAAAATCTACGTATTCAGTTTTCGCTTACAAGAGTTATACAATTATACAACATTAAGTCATTTTCTTATGTGGTACAGCTGTATGAGGAGTTTATGCAAAAAATAAAAATTATCTAAGATTGAGATACACTGAGTGTTTGACTTATTTAACCTGATTTTGGCACACTCTGCACAATCTCTGTGTTTATAATGCAATGTTAAAGTGCTTTCAAAAGACTAAAAATGAGTAACATATATTAGATTATTGTAAATCTTTAAAATTATTTACAAATTTTATACAAGTTTCAATTTCGTCCATTAAAAATTTTAGTTGTATATATTTATTTTTCTTTTAACATTAATATATTAAGGATAAATTTTAAATAGGAAAAAAGATTGCTATAATTACAGAGCAAATATACTTCCTCCTATACATATGGGAATTAGGTAAGACAATGGCGATAAAGAATTGAATTAAAACTTCTGGCACGAATTTTATTCCGAGATTTACAACAAAAATGTTTCAACTAGTTAAAATGCCGCTTAATCTTGGGATATGAAACATTGACACGTATAACATAGGTAATACAAGACGATGTGGACAATTCAATAGTTTGCAATGAACTGATAGAATAGATTCATTTTCTATTTGCTTAGTGTGTTGTGTCTGCTTGTGGATAGGCCTCCTGTGCTTCCTAGAGAGGTGGGTTTCCTGATCAGTTGTAATATGACTCACTATCTGATAAATGGAACAGCCAATCCTCTCTGGGCAGCCCATATTCATTACTATTTTTATCACTTCTATCATGATATTATAATTTAGGTACAATCTTAATTATTCAATATTAATGAGAATATTAATAATTATGTTTTATTTTTGCATGAATCAATTATAGATTGTAATTATAATTATTTTATAAAGTTTCTTACACTAAGAATCGTCAGACATGAAGGAATTTTGGGATTTTAGCTCCTCCAATGTTTGAATTTGTTGACGGAGAAATAATATCCTAGAATGTTAAAAAAGATCAATTGATTTAATTTAATATAATGATTTTCTTTTATATGATTTTAATATAATGATATATACCTTTGTTCCTGTAACGTTGCTTGAATTTCTGTCAGCCTCACTATCGATCGTGCCGTCTTTAACTCTGCCGACACTCTTGTACACTGCAAACTTCCCATTGTGTGTGCTTCTTCACTAAGCTTCTGTGCCTAAAAACAATTACCCAAATATTATTCAATATATTGTTCAATGAATCATTATAACATATAATTTTTAAAATATATAATCTACAATTTTCAAAATAATTATATATATATCATATACCTGTTTTTCAAGAATATCAGCAGGAAAGGCACGCACATGTTGCGTTAAATCTTCCCGATAGTGATTAGCAAGTGATGGTGTTAAGGAAGGTGTTAAAGGAGGCTGTACTCTAGACAATGCTTGTAAACCTGTATTACTTAAATTTCCAAGGGAACCTAATGTACTAAGATTTTGCAATGAGCTTAAACCTTGTACTCCAGAATTCGTCGCCCCAGGACTTGTTACTATGAAAGGAAAACAAATAGGCGATTATTAATTATTACGATTACTATGATTTTATTAAATACAAATTAATTTACTGATTATCAACATACATTTTCGAGCATCGATACAATCCTGGGTTTCCGAATGTGTGGGAGTAGGTGGTCCCTCATTTGTAACATTGCCACTTGTATCAACCTTTAGTGGAACCATTACGTCATTTCCACTATTATTTCGGTCACCACTAGCTGACTGCTACATAAAAACATAATCGATAATCGAATAATTTTAACAATTATCGCATTTCTTATGTGTAAAGTTTCTTATTTGAAAGACTAAAACAACTAAAATAAATCAATTAAAATTACATAATATAAAGATACATTATTATCAATCTAATGGCACAAATTAGTAAAAAATTAGAGTACTTTTACATACAGGATGTTTTGTTTAATTTGAAACGATAGAATATCTCACAAGGGATTAAAGTTATCAGAAAAATATTTTAACTAAAGTTGTTTGGTTTAAAGGGGGGGGCATCATATGATGGAAATTGTATTTTTGCAGATTGCAACGTATGAAAGATAACATAAATAGAAGAATGTCACTTCACGTCTTTCCCTGTCTTTCGTATGACAAATTACAGTTAAAATATCTACAAACACTAATAGTTTTTCGACATAAATAGGTTAATATTTTTTCATAAGAAATGCTAAGATGGATCGATTAATGTATTAATGTATTAAGAAATATATAGTTCTATTTTAAAAAATGAAGTCATATAATATTCCCTTTCAAACCAAATAAATTTTGTTAAAATATTTTTTTTTTGATAATTTTAATCTCTCGTGAGATATTCTACCATTTCCAGTTAAATGAAATACCCTGCATATCTTAAAATTTAAATTGTAATAAAAGTTTATAAGAGTTTAAATGCCAATCATGAAAAGCAATTTTGTATAACTTTGAAAAAAAGGAAACTAAATATTTAATTATGTAGAAAATGTATAACTTTCAAGAGAAAGATACAGAAATGTTAATTTATGATTAATAACTAGCATTTCCAGGTATCTTCAGTTAGACCTTCTTCTATTACTATGCATACATATATATATTTATTTAATTGCCGTACACACCCACACGCGCGCGCGCAGCGCATGTATGATAATTTTTTATAATACAAAAAATATCATTGATCATTTTAAAATACATAAAAATTTTTTAATTAAGAAGGTTTGGAAGTAGAATCAAATTAAAATATGTAAATAGATTTTTAATACAATATTTATGAATGGAACGTAATATCGTTATGTTAATCAAAATATTATGTCAATTATGTTATATTAATTGAAAAAAGATAATTGTCATTAATTTAAAAAAAAATAAGAATTTATACATGTAAACATAAACTTACCTGTCTAGACAATAGAATAGCAGCTGTTTGAAGTGTTTGTAATGCTTTCTGTGGTGTAATGTCGGGTTGTTCCTTATTACCTGTTATTTGAGACAAAAGTCGTGGAAGATTTGCTAATGAAACCGGTGGACCTGGAGCATTACTGTTTCCTTGTTGTGTTGGTGAATTAAGTTTTCCAGGTGTAGTTTGTGGTGTAGATGGTGGATGTGATGTTAACCGAGGTAACGCTGTAATCAATTATCAATCTATTAATATAACCTTCCTATTTCTTTCACTTTCCATTATTGTACTGTTTGGATAGAACATACCAGTGGCTAACAAAACAGGACCTTGAGGCAGTGGATCGTGGGTACAAGATGTCAGAGGTTCGGAAGTTGGAGTAGAATCACCTGGAGATATATCCATATCTTGTGCTTGACGCTCCACTCCCGTTTCTTCTCTACCTGGTTCTCGATCTCTTTCGCGTTCTCGTTCTCTTTCCCGTTCTTTTTCCCTTTCCCTTTCCCTAATAGAAACATCTTCCCTACTACTACTACCACCACTTGCACTGCATGAGCTCCAATATTCTCGTTTGTCGGTCTGACGCGATGATTTACCATCTCGCACACTGCTACTATTTGACCGCGAGTTGGAATGTTTATCATGACCTACGAGCAAAAAAAATGAAATTCTATACTGAACAATTCCTTTAATGTTAAATATAATAAATGTACTTATAATGAAACAACAAATCATAATCATTAAAATATGAGAAATTGTATTTTTGTAAAGAAGGATGCTAACAGCGAGCAAAGGATCGTGTTTGAATTGAAGAAATTTATTTAGCGATATAATATTATTAGACGTACTTGACCTAGAAGAATAATCATTGGACTGACGTTGTCGGTTTTCGGTTCGACTAATCCATTCCCGTGGTTTTTCCCACTGAGAAACTTCTGTTTTGCAGTTGTAATAATACTTCTTGCCCGAAGAACTCATATGCTCTGACCAATCACCAAACCTGGCCGAACGTTCCATTGCACCTCCTCGCTCATCACCACGTTTGTCCTAAACAGACTGTTCTAAAATTTCCGGAAACGATTGAATCGATGGAAAATATTCATATGAATTCCAAAACTTGTTCGAAAAGTTGAAATTACATTTGTCCACCATGTTGATCCTGTGTACACCCATTGAATTTCAATACTTGACAATTTTTTAACTTTTGAGATGACGCATTATACATAACAATTTAATAATATTCACTTAAATGTTAATAATTTGTCATTAAATTTTTGTATTATTTATCACATCAAATATGTGTAAAATATATATATAATATATTTAATTCAAATTATTCAATAAATATGTTCTTTTCATCTCTATTATACTCTTTCAAACTATTTCTAACTATCTTTCGATTTACATGTACATCGTTTTAGTAACAATCATATGAAGTACATTTTATACTGACCTGACAGGAATTATGTGATGGTTTTCTCTGAGATGATGACTCTCTTGATGAATTCGATGATAATTTTATAGGATGTAAAATCTGTAAAAATAAGCAAACAATATTCAGATATTATATATCAGTAATATATTTCTATATAATATTATATCTCAAAAGTATGCAACTTGTATAAAATATAAGCCATTTAGAAAAATTGGAGCTGCAACCATATTCAAAATGTTCCACAGTCCAACTACTATGTAAATGTGCAAAAAGATTTTGAATGCAATATTAAGGGAAAATTCAATGTACTCATTATATGTAAATAATTTTATATTTATGAAGTACAAATAAATTATATTTTTAATTATCATATGATAATCAAACATTTAGAAAACATCGAAAATTATATTTATATTAAAGAGTTAATATTTAATATTATTCAAATGTAAAAATTAATTCGATAATAAATGATAATATTCTTACCTCTCCACTACTCCTATCATGGTTGGTCCTGTGTTCTGAATCTCTGCTCTCACGGCTTCTCTTGTCTTTTGGGGATCGTGCACAATCTACACATATGCAAGTAAGCATGTTACAGCTGAAAATGTTAAGACACAACCCTGTTTTTATACTGAAGAAAGAAGGAATAAAACTTTAATTCTCAAAGAAATTATACAGCCGATTTTGCTATAACACAGATTTCATAATTTTAAAAAATATAATTTAAAAGGCATTGAAATAAAAGCACTATTCACTTATTATTCTTAATGAATATATGAAATATAGTTAAATATATAACATCTCTTTTACTACTCATTTTCTTACACATTTATTCTTCTTTATACATATATAATCTTTCTTTATGTGTTTTACATCTTGTAATAATAATAGAATATTAATTTACTAAAACATTATTTAAAACAACACTATAAAGATAATTAAAGTAAATTCTAAGTAAAAATATATCGTGTTCATATCACTTAATCTTGGTATTAACCTTTAAATTCCAGTTTCATATACATTTATTGTAACATAAATATTATTAACTACAAGTAATGAGTATGATACATAACATGTACATATTTTTATAAATATCAAATCTTATTTTACTACTCTCAAATATGATGCTCTTTTATTGATAATATTTTTTAAATGTATTTTTACTTTATCATATATTTCAAGAATTTATAAAACATTGTGTTATCTTAAAACTTACTTGCAACATAATTCTCATGCTTTACGAATGACATCAACAGGTTATAGCAAAAATGACTGTATTATTATTTAACATTGAATAAAATTACATTTACCAAATTTTTCATAATATAAATATTTGACAAATCTTTATTAAGCTTTTTGAATACATCTTTAACGTATCATATGTTTTGAATACTATTTTAAAGTATGATAATTCTGAAAAATATAAAAAATATTTAAATGTTATTTACCCGAGTACTTGTCCCTAGAGGAGGATAACTTGTAGTCTCTGTTTTCTCTCTCCTTCTTGTATAGGGGCTTGGATGTGTAGCTGCGAGGACTGTCTCTATCTGTTCCCATGCCCATACCCAAGCCCCCTGCTGGACTATAAGAGTTGCCATTTGGGGAATCTCGCATACGTCCCTCGTAACGACTATCTGATGATGTTGTTGATGATGAGTATCCACCCTTAGAACTGTTATATTTTGCGTTCTGTGTGAAAATATTAAATATCAAATATGATTAAATTAAATTTTCAATAAATTACTTTTTTTTGACAGATTAATTTCATAAATGTTAATTTATTTACTTTTAAGCTATATGTGTACCTTCTGTCTCTTAAAAATAAAAAAAACAAAGTTTAACATTTGATAATGATCATAAAAACTTTCATATACTTATTATTATATTCTTTATTGTTAGCAATTATGAAAAATATCAAAAATATGTTGTTACGATATAACAACTATCCTACAAAAAACTATTGTATACAAACTGTTTATCATATTAAATTCCAATTCTACACAGGAAATATTTAACAATACATCGTGTTTTTTTATTAAAGAATAGTTCAATACTATTTTTACAGCCTATATGAGGAAAAAATGAATGAATTAAGCATAATTAAAATATCGTGAAATTGTTTATTACTTTTACTAAAAAACGATTGTTGCAAATAATGTATTGTAGAAAAACCTTTAATTAATATATACATGCAACACTTCCAATGTACTATTAGTAATCTGCATAATGTAGAAGAATGAATTATTGATTTTCTAAAAGTGAGGTTATGTTTACAAGATTAAGTAAAATTTTCATCATTTATCAAAAGCAACAAAATTACATCAATTTGCGCACTATTTTTGCGATATTGAATATAAGTTGCAAAAATATACTGAAACGTGTATAGAATTAGTGCATTAGTGCATTTTTAATAATACTAATAATTGAATGAATACTTCAAGGACAATATATAATTGAAGTTTTTGCACAGCACTTGAAGAAAATGTCAGACTTTCCATTACATCTGCCTTAATATTTTTGATATATAATCAAAAATATAAAAAAAGAAAAATAAATTTATGTACAAAAGGCTTACATATAATCAAAGAGTATATATAATTTAATAATTCAATCTGTTTTTACATTTATAAGATGAGATTTTAAGATTTTTCGAATAAAAAATAAACAATAACCAAGTTCATTTATACAATTTCAAAGTGTCGAACTTGCAACGTATAAAATTGACTAAACTCGTATAGAGAAGAGAACTGATATTTTTCGCAATATATACGATTTACAATTCGTGTCTGCAGTCTCTTATAAAACTATACAAACGAAATTACTTTGACACTCGATTACGGGAATCTAAAGCAAGAATATATATATATGTACATATATATGTGTAAATATATATATATATATAGCATATACATCATCAACACACACAAACTAAGCGATACTTGCACTACATGAAAGGGACAAAATAGGCGGGCAAATTGCACGAGAAATATTAGAAATGCTAGAAGAAAAGAAAATATCGTACATTCCAATATTATAACACAATCTTTACAACTAATCTTTACTAATTGTAATTTAATTAACAACGGACTATTAGGGAAAAAAAGATAACGTAAGAAATATGAAAGAGTTACTGACACAGTTGATCACGTAATTATCTAAAGAAAAAAGCGCGAATTAAATGAGTGAATTGTTTTATTTGATACGAGAATGAACAGAATCGCGGTAAAATCGTGCGTACAATCGCACTGTGAACGAATTACCCCACTCCTAAACCTCCGACACCAATTGCTCGAATGATATTTACCTGATAGGGATGGGCCTGGTGCTTTTCGAAGTACCTGAAACCATAGAAAACAAATAGTGAATAAAATCGCTAGACAGTGGGCATTCCAGGATGGAAAATGATATTTCCATCGAGGAATCTCTCCCACGAATAGCGGTAGTAGTAATATCGAGTGAGTCGGATGGACGGACTTTGTAGATGAGAGGTGAGGTGAGTAGAGGTTGGTTGTGTCAGGATTGGGTATTTGACGTCGGTACCCTACCCATCGCTGATCCTTTGTGGTTTCCTCGCATGCATTACCATCAATGCCGGTGTCTGTGGGAAATTCGCGGCCTCGGATGTTCCCTTTTCGGTCGGTCAATGTCATAAAAACAACATTAACGCTTATTTAACAGTCAACTTTCTTTCTACCCGGACGCCATGTCACGTACGTGATCGGCCGCTAGCGGTTATTATAGCCGAAAAGTTCGAGTAACGTCTGCGCTTCGGTGTGCAACTTCTCTTCTCAGGACCGTATATACTGAACTTTTACGGCTGGTTTGAATGAAACTCACGTGACAGCGTGAGCCATTTTACGAAATTCTTTTGTCAATTTGATTGACACTACTTGTGACAGAGTGATACAATTTTATATTTAATAGAAGAGATGTGGTTTTTATGTTTGCAGATGGATTAATTTGTGAAACATGCATGTGGTATTATGATAGGAATATATAAAATTATATAATCATATTACTTTATTTATTTTTTCAATAATACATATAAATAATAATTCGTTTTGAAGAAATGTATACTCGTTATATATGTAAAGACAGAAAAATGTTGAATTTAAGTAACACTAAATTTTACAATGATAATCAGAGACACGATTATGATTTCGAAAAATTGAATCTACTTTAACATTCGGAGAAAAAAAAATTTACGAAATTTGGATAAAATACATGATATTTCACTAACAATGATAAGTAAAGGAAAGGTTATTTTGTACGATATACGAGGGTTCCTTGATGGGTGCGACCGTACCTGTATCTGCAACTTCCGTAGCGACGATCTGAATGTTACGACAACGACGGCGTTGATCTAGCATCGACGCCAGGCGCTGCGTTTTACTCGATTTTCAAAGAATTGTAAGTTTCGAGTACACCAACAACAGGCGGCGCAGATCGCAATAAATTTACTTTCGTGTACGGCTGTGCTGTTGCAAATGCGAAAAACTGAAACTATGAGTTCGCTTATTTGCGAGGAAATGAAAGTGACGGCTATGCCCGTTTAGTTTCATTTTGTTGCGTGTATGTGTAGTAAACGATGTAACAGTGTGACTGATGGAAGTGGGGGTATTGAGTCTCTGCATTTTTGATGTGCTTCTAAAAACAAAATCACGTTAAAAGAAACTTGCAGCCTCTCATTGTTGATTATTGACTGTTATTCTTTTAAATTTTCTGCATGACATGTTTAAACGTCAATACGTAATTGTATTATGAATCGTACCGATGTTTCTACTATATTAAATATTATGTTACAACACGTGTATGATTATTACTGACTGTGAGTAGCTCGATTTTGTTTTCTTTGGTTTCGTCGTTATAGCACACGCTTGTTCTATGTATAGCGCAAAAAGTATGTAATAATTCTTCCACTCATAATTAAGAAATCAATTTCAGTTAACAGATAGTTAATAAACATGTCATGTAGAAATCATTGATTTTGTTCACCGAAATATTTCGTCAAAATATTAAATAAATTATTACGATATATGAAGACTACAGGGAAAAATATGATAAGTTAAATTTTCTATCTTTTTGCAGCAAAGGAGTCTTAAATTCACTACATTGTCAATCAATCCTGTGTTACCAAGATTTTCTTTTTATCTGATTTCGGAATAAAACATTTTCTTACTTTTTAAAATTTTTAAGACACTGCTCATTATAATATTATAATATCAAAGATAAATATTGCTTGTCTTAATAATTATGACTTTGGTTTTCGCACAACTTTGTCAAATTATCAGCTATTTTTCAAATACTAGCATCTTTCGATCCGACAGATTGTTTCTGTTTTTCATTATATGATTTTAAAACACTCCTATTTAATCACAGAGTAACATCAAAGCCAAAAAATTGACAAAAATGTACTTATCACGTTTTTCTTTTGTGACCTTTGTATATATTATAATACATTATGTATACATAATCTTGTTGTTTTTTTAGGTTTAATAAGATTATTTTTAAAGAAAATTATGGCCCATTCTACACAGGACACGAATATAAGCAGTTCTTTTACCTTGATTGGCAATTTATTAAACAATAATTCATTGACTAATAAATATTATCATTCTAATATATCATGAGAGGTAGGGAAAGAAAGAAGAAATAAACATATCAAGCAATAACATTCTGTAATCTTAATTGAATGTTATTTAATGATAAAAACATCATATATTTTCAAAAAGTTATATATTTTTATTTTATTGAATATTTATATAGTTTAGAAAAAGAAATAATAATGGATGAAAAGGATGAGATAGATTTAATATGGATATGCAATAGTCCTATCAATGTTTCAAAGAAATATGAAAATCAAGAACATGAGGATAATGGCCTCATTGATGTTAAATCATCTGAAAATATATTTCCATGGCTCAGTAAATTTAATAAAATAATGCGTTCATCTGTGGGACATAGAAATTACCAATTGTTAAAACATTTACTTTTCCTTTACACACAGTAAGATTATTGTTTTTTTTCTGAAATTAAAAGAAAGACAATAATAACAAAATTATTTACATTAAAATATATAATTGCATTATAATTCATGGTTTAAAACTAATTGATCAATATTTTGTATTTCAGAAATATTTTAACCAGTATAAATACATATTGTGAAAAGACACTAGATATGATAAAATTAAAAACTCATCTAAGTAACACACTAATATTTTTTCATCTTTACTGGAATGATATTAAAGAGGTATTGTTAGAAACAATTAATTATGAATTTAATAAAAGCGACAACATACTAGTAATTTACTGATGAATGTTTTTAATAGCATGTTAGTGATTGCAACTTATATTTAAGTGAGATGTCAGTGATATTGGGAATATATATAGATATAGAACTCAAAACTTCTAAACACACTATGGATTCTTCTAAACTTGCTTCAAAACTTCTTTCAGCGTTATGGATATATTTAAGTAAGTTAAAAAAGGTATAATATAAAATATATTACACCAGTAGAATATAATAAAAGATGGAATGCCATTTTTCATACTTCTAAGACACAAATAACATTAGAAAGTAATATTTACTTTTGTTTCAGGTAATTCAGAGAAGCATATTTTCAGAGTGCTGCTTAAACTAAAGTTTACTACTAAAAAATATGCAAAAGTTTGTGACCTTATATTTATGTACGTAAATATTTTATATTCTTTGCTTCTTAGTCTAAAAATAAATGTAGTATAAAAATGTCTTTTTATGTAATATAAACTATTCTTTTATACCAGGAAAAGTTTTGCTAATTTTACAAAGAATGTAGATTCTTTGACAGATGTAGATTATGTCAGGTATTTGCTTTTTTTAAAAGTATGGAAAAGGGTAAAAGAAACTGTTGAAGAGAAAAGGCAATTGAATAAGAAGGCTCTAACGATATTAGGTCCATGTATCCCAAAAATGCGTGACGAATTATTAAACATCATACCTAAAGCACCCACAGGGCTTGAAAATGAGACTATTTGGCTATTGCAATCAAATGCATTTGACTTAAAAACTGCATGCAACAATTTTTTAGTATTTGAAGAAACAATGTTTGCTGAATTTAAAGAAACCCCCTTAACAAGAACTTCCGAGCTGAATTTCCAATTATCACAGGTAAATTTTTTATTAAATAATATTTGCAATGTTTATATAACTTAATTCTTATTTTTTATTTTCTTTCAGAATTTGTCATATGATGTACACAAATTTTTTGCAAGTTATGAATTGAAGAAAAGTCATATAGGTAACTTAGAAAATAATTATTCCTTTGAAGAGAACATGAAAAACATTAAAATTAGCAATCAACAACTTTCTCTACCAAGAAAAAGAAACAAATTTGAGAAGTATAAAAAAACATCGAAATTAAAACCTGGAGAGGTAATTTTAATTAATTTAGCTGAGGAAGATGAATTAGGAATTGACAAAAAGAAAAAGAAAAGAAGGTGTCAAAGAAATTTAGAGTGGTTAAAAATGGCAAAGAAAAAATATAAAGTACAGAAACAAATTGATGAAATAAAATATAGAGATCAAATAGAAATTGCAGATAACTTCAAAAATTGTTCTAACAACATTCTTCTAGAAGATTTACCAATTTTAGACAATAATGTTAGTGAAAGTACAGCAAGTTGTACTTCAACTGAACAAAAATCAGTTCAAAATAATATTGATAATTTGGAAAATATACTTAATCGTATATTCGATAAGAGAAATACTGAATTGAAATGTATGTTTCAACATAGGTGGTGTGATACATGTACTTCATCGATAAAACAAACTGATGTGCAATGCAGTAAAATTCTATATTTACTGAAATTTCTAAGCACTGTGGGACAAAATACTAAAGAACCAAAAGCCATATTAAATCTACTGAGAGAAAGTAGGGATGAAAATATGTCTTCTGAACATAGTTTTTCTTTTAGAAACACAGCTAATGAATCTAATGAAATAGATACTCAGGGTAAAGAATTGTTTTCTCAGCCAAAAAGTTCCATAAAGACAATATTCTTGTCAAGCGAGTGCCAAAATAATATTACAAATGTACAATCTATGAAACAACAATTGCCAATAGATACAGATTGTAATGTGATAGAAGAAAATACTTATTGTCAAACTGAATCTGCTTATGTACAAAATGATGATCATTTACATAATTTACGATCTATGAGTGGTCATAATTCACAAGTGGTAGAGACCATGAAAAAGAACATTATTCAGGATATTCATGAATGTACAGGATGCTGTAAGAAGATTGATGTAAAACCTTTCTCCTATCATAACAATAGTATATTTAATACAATAAAGAAGGAAGATGTAACACATAATACAATAGATAATAATACCATTGATAAAACAACAATTTGTGACAAAAATATAATGTGTATGCTAAGTGATCTTGACAAATGTATGGACGTTTTAAATCGTATTGGTGAACATATTATGACCATTTATGCAGAAAAACAGCGCCTAGAATGTTTAAACAAAATGGACATATGTACTGTTTCTACTACAGTTTTGGGAAATCAGTGTGCAGAATCATCATCATCATCATCATCGTCATCGTTGTCGTCGTCATCATCAGATTGGATACAAAATATTAATTCATTAACAAATACAGAGAAACTTAGTAAGATTTTCGAACTATATGGAAAAAAGGACTTATTGAATGTATGTAACTGTCAAAATCTTCATTTTTTAAATGAATTTCATAAGTCAATTCCTCAATCAAAAGAATATCATTCTTATGGAAAAAATAATATTTTTTCTGGAAACAAACCATCTTCAAATCTCATTTGTAACCATATAAAATCCGAATTTGAACAACCTATTAAGAAAGAAAATGAAAATCTTGAAATTCTAAAAAATAATATACAAGACACAGATCAACATAAAATTAATGTACTAACAAATAATCAAACTTGTGACATATCTTTTACACATAATCTGGAAAATACTAAAGAATCAAATCAAGATATGCATTGGGAATCTACATTAAAAAATTTGTCACAAGAAGCTAATATAGAAGAATCACATTCCATAGAGGAATTTGAAAATATCACTATCTTTGATAGTATTCTGAATGGTGATGAACAAGAAACTATTGAAGATGAACAAAAAATTTGGGGAGATTTAAAATCACCATTAATCTATGATAATTCGGATAGTGTATTAAATTGCATTACAGAATTTTTTTCACAGCCTGAACATTTGCATACTAATGAAATGGAAGAAAAGTATATATTGTCAGATGCAGAAGATTCTCAAACATTATTATCTGAAGGCAGCTTTGGAAGAATTGGAATATTAAATTTTTTATTTGATTTTTATTTAACAGATATGGACTTTCCTTCGAATAATTTTATGCATTCAAATATACAAGCAGTTAATCCTCGGTTGATTGAGAAAACTTTTGAAGAAAAGACAGCTGAAAAGAATGATTTAGAAAATACACTTTCACAAGAGGATAAGGAATTGTGTAGCAATCAAAATCATTCTGTTAATAATAGCGTGGATATGATTGGATTTGAATTGAACACAAGTAGAGAAGAAGTGCTTGAATTTCTTCCAGTAATTAAAAGTACACCTTCATTCTCTGGTCAATCAATTAATTTAGTTAATTCAGATAGCATACTTTCTGAAGAGAAAGAATCGTTTCCTAAATGCAGTCTTTCTAGTCCTACTGATAAGTTTAATGTTGGTAGTCTTAAAGAAACATTTTATATTTTTCAAAAGGAAGATACTATTAATCAAACTCCATCATTCAGTGATATAAAAAATGAACATTTACCTGAAATTTGTATTTCCAACAACATTCCATCAGATGAATCTATGAATTATATATTGAATCAACAAGAGAATGATATTCATTCATTACAGAAGTATACTTGTGATTTATTGTCTTCCACAGATTTAATATCATGTAATACCGATACAACACTACAGTGCATTGAACAAACAGATGAAAGTTCTTTAAGACAAAAAAATTCTCAGGAAAACATGCAATACAATTATGAAGAAAATCATATTATGAAATGTAGAACAGAAATTAGTGGTCATCCACAATCCAGAACACCTAAACAGATATTAAAATGTAAAAAGAAAATTAAAATAAAGAAAAAAGAGAAGCAATTATTTTCATCTATTGTTCAATCTAATAAGAATGAATTGAGTTTAAGATGTTCACAAATTACTATTGTTAATCCTTTGGATTATCAAGATGTGCAAAATACATGTGAATCATCACTATCAACATTTCACATGTCATATTGTCAAAGATCACCTAAAAATGGAAAGAAACAACTAAACTGTGCAAATGTTCAACAATCGAAGCGTATGTCTCAACAGAAGCAACAAATAGTATCAAATTTTCATGAAGATTCTATGATGAATTCAATCTACAAGGAAGATTTTAAATTACAAAATCTCCAGTGCATCATGGAAGATAATATCTCTGAAGATTCAAGAATGTTAAATGTACCAGAAAAATCATATACAACTGAAGATAAATCTCATTTCAAAATATCAAATAGAAATACGAACATTGATACTAATATTACAAAAGCAAATTTTATAACAGATAAAGACATAATTGAATTTTCAAATAATATAAAGTCTGCTAAGTGGACATCACAGAATATAAATAAACAGCCATCAAATTCTATTAAAGAACGAGCAATTTTAGATGAAGATATACCTTTGAAGAAAAGAAAATTAACTTCAAAATTTTCATCAACTGTAAACACAAATACAAGTGTTAGTTCTGTAAATCAGCAAAAAATGCGAAGAAAGCATTATGTTTCTACAAAGAAAGGTAACTATATGTTTGATATCTTTGACAATTTGCCTTTTTCCTTGAAATATGAGTCCATTTTCAATATAGTTATAGAATATTATTTTGAATAAATAAATAAAATGTCTTATAGCTAAATACTATCATAAAATGATTGTATTATATAATAAAATTTATATGTATATTTTACATCTTATATACATATCCAATAGAAGTATTAAAAACACATAATGATAGTTCTTTCAAATAAAAGTCATCATACTTATTTTAATATCTACATATTAAATTTCGAAACAAAGACAAAATTAATAATTTTCCACATGGAAGATCAACATTGGAAGATATTTTAGTACTTTTAGTGTTTCATAAATTCATCATAATTAAAATTCTTTGCATAAACAAAAATGCAATTATAAGCATAAAGAAGAATAAAGTTTGTGGTAAAATTTGTAACTCAAGATTCATATTTATAGCTATAAATTTTCTGGTACCTATAACATTTTCCTAAGTGAAAAAAATGGTAATGTGATACACATATTTACATATTTTTCATCTATCTTATTAGAATATAATAAACTATAATATATTTACATAAATGTATTATCTTTAAGAAGTAATATTATTCAGAGGTAAGTTTATTTCATATTTTTAGAGTTTATGTAAAATTTTAATATAATATTAGTAGTTATTCATTTTTATGAATGTAATGTTATAATATTTTTTATAAATATGCATTATATTACATTAAATTATGTTTTTGTTTATAGGTGAGATGTATACAAATAAATTGAAGAATATAGTAGGTGAGTCATTGAAATGTAAACAAATTTTGAAAATAAGTTATTCCCAACAAAGACAAATATTAGGTTGTCCCAAAAGTTCATTTCGTTTTATAAGGAAATGGTAGATGCATAACATTTTTTGTTTTATATTATTTTATTAAAGTATGTATGATTCATTTTGTAGTAATAGAACAAAATTTATATTAAGCTTCCTAAACTGATTAAACAAAGAAATAATATATACACTATTTAATGAATTATAAATACATGCACTTTCTTGAGATAAAATAAATTTTTCATAACTACAGAATATTATATATTTTTAATTGAAAATAAGATACACATCATAAAATTATAAATGATAATAACCACATAATAATTTGTAAGAATAATTACAATGATTATGTTAGTTAGTCTTAATATCACAAAAATTGTTATTATATGATTATATATACTTTTATTAAGAATGATACATATCTTTATTATTCTAACAAAGTAAATTTAGTAACATTATTACGCAATTTTAAGTGATAAAAATTATTTTATTTTATTATGATCGTAAAATTACTTGAAAAGATTATATTATTATTGTAATTATCTTTTATTAATAGTATTTCAATTATGATATGTTAATTACAGCGCAAAATAATGATAAAATAGAAACAAGTTCTACTGAAACAATGGAGAAGGTTGAAGCCTCTCCCGTTAAAGGAATATTAAATTACGAGGAGAAACAGGAATCATCAGGTGCACTACTCGAAATTTCAACAGTGCAAACAAAATTTGAATCGCAAGTGGTACCGAAATCATTAAAATGTACAAATATTGCACAAACTGAATTCTGCGCGCGACCAGAATTGGAAATTTGTAATTACGACAAAATAAAAGAGGATGTAAGAGAAAATACATCAAACATCACTAACATTAAAGAATCTATTTTCGAATCTTTTCCTATGAATGAGAAAGATATTTCTAATGCAATTAATGGAACGTGATTGAATGAAAATATTGGAAATAATGGAATTTCTTATATTGGTGCAAACTTTAAGAAGCAGAATATAATAGACGATAAGTGGGATAATAATATTTGCAAACATATTGATAAAGATGTGCCCTATGTATCTAATGAAGTATTTGGTGTGTCATCGCAGATAATATGCGAAAGGATATAATAATTTGCATAAAGTGGCAGATATTTATCAACCACTTTACCATTGATCTATAAAAATTGTGTTGGCAATATAGAATTATATGTGTCATATATGTATTGTACATCAGTATTATGTAGTTTACAAATTAATGTACACAATTTCCCTTCATTCGCACGTCAAATTAAGTAGCCCATGTAAAAGATTGTATTGCTGCTAAATTGTACTACTATATTGTCGCATATTGCAAACAGTGTATACATCTGGCGACAGATATCCATATGTTTTGTACCAGAATAATTCCTATTTTTTCCCAGTGCACTCATCAATACCAAAATCTTATCAATTATTGTGTAAAATGGAAAAATTCCTTTACAAAATAAAACATTGGAGACACTTGGAGTATAGTATGACTTGAAAAGAATGTTTAAAGAAGATACGAAAAATAGGTTGCCCTTTTAAAAAGGACATGCTACAGCTTACGGAAAAATGCCAATGAAAGTTGAAAAAATAGACAGTTATTCAGCTATACCTAAGATAGATTGTAGCTGCTGTAAAAGCGTTAGACGGTACGCGAAAGAAATCCGATGAAATTGTTAAATCCGAATACGAACTATCTCTTGTGAAAAGAAAAAACCGCATGGTGATTATTACTGCAGTTTACATTTGATAGAAAGAAATTATAATAAAGACGTACACGTTGCCAGTTCGCATCAAAATCTCGCGAAAGAAAGACTAAAGCTCACTGTCCACAAATCACTATATCCGTTTATAGTTGCAACATACGCCTCTCTACCGACAGTGTTAACGTCATTCGTCATTACGAAAACGACTCGCTTCCTTTTTTTGGACAAATGTACGTTACTTTACAGTGACTGCTGCATGGAGGCGTACTATTAACATCAACACATGTATGAAGCTACACTTTGTAGACAGTGGGTGTAAGAATGCCAATTTCGATCGACAAAGTATCAAACTGATAATGTCGATAATATTATCAAGAATCTCCAGAGATAAAACATCCACACGACGGAAAAAGATTAATCGTTTAAACTGACTTAACAGAGAACTGATGGAGTAAGAAGGAACGTACAAAAGAGTAAAGAAGAAATAATCGCCTCTATGGGAAGAAAGAAGGAAGAATGGAACGTTCCTAAAGTAAATTATTCTTACACCGATGCTGATTCAGAATGGAGTCCGTCCGGTGAGTCAAAACGCAAATGGAGAAAGGTTAGTCGATGATCGATATTATGGAAATTCATTATTGTAAGAAATTTTTCTGAGATATAAATAATCAACTGTACATTACTCCATAAGACTGTGGCAACGTAAAAGGGTCCCACGTGATCGTGTGTGCGTGTGTGCTGGCGTGCATGGTGCGTGCGTGCGTGCGTGCGCATATTGTCAATATTTCAGACTTCTCAACATTATTGTGCATGTAAAGAGATCCTTAAATAATCAATATACATATATTAACCCTTTGAGGACGGGGCCGCTCGACGAGCGAGCGTCGCTGTGGACGAGAGGTATTGGCGCGCGCAATTGAGAAAATATACATGTTGAACGTTTAGGTTATTCATTGTCCAGATTTGTATTATTTTCATCAATATTTAGTTCATCATCACTGTCACTATTACTAGAAATATTGAAACGTCTAAGCCGATTCCTTGTTAAACGGAGTTAGTTTCCATTGTCTGAGGCACTGTCGTCACCTTCTATCTTGTCAAGTTCAAAATAATGTTCGTCATTACTACTATCACTATCGAACATGTTCTTTCTGGAACTTTTAGGCATTCTGTATAAGGTATTATAAAAAATATATAAATTATATAAAAAGCTTTCTGATTCATCTGGCAATGCTATGGAAAGATTGAAATTCATTCTGACTCGACCATCATCCTGCATCGCGAGTTTACGTTAAACGAAAGATAAGATTTCTAAAGATCTACAAGTTTCTTTCATCAAAAACATAATACTGTTTAGTTTATTGTACCCATGTGTAAATACGCATAAGATTATCGTTCGGAAAAATAGACATACGTCAGCCACTTCAAAATAACTGTACGGAACTGTGAACAGATTCGAGCGGCTATACGCCGACACGCGTCCGTAACGGTAAATAGACTTGGGCGGCTATTTGTCGACACTCGTCCGCAAAGGATACAATATACATATAATATCTGAGGATCTCCTTACATGCATAATAATATCGTGTTCAGAACCCTGAAATATTGATAATATATATATTGATCATTTGAGGGTCCCTTAAACTTATAAATACTGTATAAATGAGAAGATAAATTATTGTGGGGAGATATTTGCATATTGGAAAAATGTACAGTACAACAATCGAAGATCAACATTAGTGTAATTTTTCGAAGAATTCCAAAGCAACAATATGGAAGATGTTTAGATATCATAGATCGTACCTGTATTCTGTTAGACACAGGTAGTTTCATATTAAAAGAATAAGAACTCTTTTAGTGTTCATAATTTCCTGTGTGTAAAATTGAGCAGTATTATCTTGCATTTTATCTAATTTCAATGATTACTTAGTTTTGATATAGTCCTAATAATTTTAATTCAATTGAGAATATCTATAATCATTTAATGAAAAATGTTTTCATTTATGAAAAAATTACTTTTGTGTGTAATTATGTAAATATAATATTGTAATGCAAAATAATTGTAAGCAAAGTTTTATAACTCTTATATAGTATGTGAAATAATTTACATTCACGAATAATTCTAAATGTATTATACCAAGCTGCATAAAGTACCATATTGTGGTATAAGACAATTTGATATTTTGATGAGAATTAATTAAAAACAATATTTATTAATATTAAAATTAGCTGAGATGCAGATTTTTTACAAGATTGTGCATGTACGTGTATAAAAATCATAAAGTTTTATGCAACAAAATATAAATTATTGTAGCGCATAAAATTGCCGTTACTTAATGTTAATTACTATTGACATTACTTTAATCTTTCCGACATTGCAAAGTATTAGATTTTATATTTCTTAATTTATAAAATTATTTAAATTCGAAGAAATAAGAAAACTTACTATACAATTTGTACATGTACATAAATGTAAATAATACAGCAAAGTATGCTTTCAGATACAAAGTTTATAAAAGAAAGCATTTGAATGATCTCTCCAGTAATATTTAAATTATAAACTTTTTTAAGATTTTACTTGCTAGATTTTGTGTTATTATGTTAGTTTTTTCAATGTACAAAATACATACTAAGGTTTCAACAAAGTTTTTAACCATTCCTAAAATTTTGAAGAAACTCTTGTTCTTATTTACTTTATACTAAACATAATATTTTACAAAAATTACAATTTTTAGAGACGATATGTCATACCAAATACCTTTTTTAATTAATTTAATTTGCAAAAAATATAGCAAAGTATATTAAAGTGCTAAAAATTCGAAGTATGATTCTAGGCACTTTATTCTTTTTTAAAGTAAATATTATGTATATCAAAAAATATTAATTACATTTTGTAAGGTTTGCTTGAAAAGTATTATCTATTGGAAATTTATGGTTGACAGTAATCTTGAAAGCAATATTAAAGTAATATGTGATATTTTAATTTTAAAGTAGTTTCAGTTTGATTTGTTGAATTTTATACATCCTATTATATTAATAAATTTTATAAACTAATTCTTGCCCTTGTAAATACAATCAGAATTTATTGTTAGTATAACTTATATGCAACTTATTTTTAGTGCTGATAGTTTTTATCATTATCTTTGTATGTTATATGTTTATAATATTTATGACAATTTTAATATCAGATATTGACACTAAACCTATCGACACTTTTTGTATATTTACTCCTTAAAAAAAAGTTATTGTTTTTTGTTGCTCAATGAATTAGTATATGAATAACTTCCATAAAATAACAGTACAAATTTATTTTTATATAATTTCAATTAGAAACTAGGAAAGAGGATTAAAATTGAAAGGTAGTTATATAGCTTCTTCTATTCCTATACATCTTGTATACATATAAATACACATTTTTTTAAATATATAAATAATACATAATCCCATTCGCTTTCACTGCATTTTTTACAAATTATTCTGTTCTCGAATGTACATCTGCCGTACACATATTTTTTGTAAACTCTACAATATTTTACTTGACAAGATTTTCGTACATGTGAATTCAAACTTGTATTTGTTGATGCTTTTGGTACATCTTCTTCTTCCTGCGATTTTTAATATGCAGCGTCAAGTTCTTTAACTAACTAGAATAAAAATTCCTTCTTTAAAATTTTTTCTCCCGTTGTTTCTTTATACAAAACCTAGGCGTTTATTCCAGCTAGATCCAGAATATTGAAGAACACCTGCAGAGGCTAGCTACAACATTTCAACTTGACAATACATTTTCTTGCCATTTGGTCATTTCTTTAGAGAAATGCCATATTCAGATAGCCTTTCTTTTGTACTGATTGTATAAGTTTAGGAGAGTAATACCATGTTATCTCAAGCGGTCAAATAGATCGGTGACGGTAGATAGGACAGGCTACATATATTTCTTGGAAGAGAGAGAGAGAGAGAGAGAGAGAGAAGTAAATACTGAAAAATACATTGTATGCATATTTTAAGAAAAGCTATATATTTTGATGGCGATGTGATAATATTTAAATATGTAAAAGCTGTACAAAAGTTTGAGAACGGTCAAATTGACCGATAGTGGTGGGTTTAGTGTTAATTGCTTGAAAAATATAAAAAACATTTTATTTGACATAACAATAGTGATTACTTCTGAAACAAACCTTACTAAGTTTTAAGTTTATTATCTTAGTTTTATATAGGAGTGATTAAAATAAAAAAGAAGTATTTTTCAGAAGAAATTTATTGTCAACTATTGAAGTTACATATTAGTTTTTATAAGATATAAAAATGATATAAGCAAGTAATCCAATAGTATATAAGTAATTTAACATATCTAGTATTTATTAGTTACTTTTATATTAAAAAATACGTTTCATTTTTGTTTTTTTTCCCTCCCAAAGTACAAGAATTATACAAAAAGACTTAATTTTTAGTATTTTCGAAATATTATTAAAATAATAATTAATTATTACTCTTCCAATAAAGTAGTGTGTATTTTATGTTAAAAATTAAACACAAAATAAAATTGTTTATACGGATTTGTATTTTGTATGTTTATCTAAAAGAGATATTTTTATCTTACTTAAATTGTTTTATGTATTGTTTGCAAGTATTATATTTAGTAAGTATTATATTTAGCAAATTAAGTCACATTATTATATGGTACTATTTGACCTTAATAATTGCAAGCTTTTAACCATTCGCCATTCCATTTGATTGCCTAAATAGAATTGTAAAAAACTATGATAGTTATTCTTAGTCAGTTTGTAAATTATAAATTATTCGAGATCATTACTTTTACACATATTATATTCGTCATGTAATTAAAATACTTTTTTAATTCAACTAAGAAAAATTCAATTAAGAATAAAAAATTATTTACCTGCAATATACAGGGTGATTGATAACTGGTGGTATAAGCGGAAAGGTGGTGATTCTACGCGAAAAAGAAGTAAAGAAGTAAAGTAAAGAAAAAAGAAGTAGAAAATATACAATAAAAATTTTTCGTTTGAGGCTTTGTTTTCGAGAAAATCGATTTAGGTGTTCATAGAAATTTAATTAGAAGAGCAGAAGTATGTGTTCGGCAGAATGGGCAACATTTTCAGCAATTTTTGTAATAATAAACTTTATGATTACTTCATATTATTTCATTATGTATTCCTAATTTTCCGTTACGGCAAAAACAAACTTAAACTGCGATAATATCTATCGAGACAACGATCTACAGTGAGAACCGTTATAACGAGACGTGATAAAGTGCACGCGTACCGAGCGAAAATTCAAAGTCGATTTTCTCGAAAACAAAGCCTCAAAAGAAAAATTTTTATTCTATATTTTCTACTTCTTTTTTCGCGTAGAATCACCCCCTTTCCGTTTGCACTATCAGTTACCAACCATCCTGTATATAAAAGTAAGATAACGAATTATTTTGTATCTCAAAATCGTAAATGATACTGCGTAGACATTGACAAAGGTGTGAACAACCTTTGCTATTTTGTAGAAAATTGTATTCTCGTTTAAATATTTAAGATCTGAATTTTAGAAATATGTATAAAAGATTGCTTATATATTTCAAACCATACAATATGTCACTAAACGGTGTATAGAATAAAATAAAAGTATAGACATACTTATATGACACAAAAGAAAATTTATTTGTAAATTCATGAAATGTAATGTGATTGAACAGTTCTTCTATAATTGCATTGTAAATTTATAACTTCGTAAATTTGTTTTCTTCCTAATATAATTTTTCGAAACTTATGTACACCTAGCAAAATTGGGCATACTAAATCCATGTTTTATAAAATACAGCAAAAAGTATTGTACTACAGTTTAAATTCGATTGCTGAAAAGAAATAGTCAAATAAATTAATCTTGTTTTCTTTATTAATGTTCCCAGACATACAACGATTTTACCAATATAAAATTGAGCGTACGGAGTAAGAATCCCCCCAAATATATATTGGGTTATATTGTTATGCATTTGTTTTTCGATTTTATTATAGAGATACGGTTACCCTACATTGTAAGGCACATAGCATAATTTGCTTTGATTTTCGTTTGTTATTTCGCATCAGTTTAACAACGACTTCGGAAAGAAAAGAAACTGATATTTCTCTTCGATAAATCATTGTATATTTATATTGTAAAGGAAGTTCTCTGTGGCAAATTAGTAGTATAGTTAATGGTAGAATCCATTTTATTGCACATAAAATAATAAATAAATATAGATATGAAGGTGCAGTAAAAAATAAGAGCGATCGAGGCAGAAAAATATTCTTTCCGAGTATGACGAAAGATATGTAGTGCGAGAAATTAAAATTAAGCTCGCAAAATTACCAATAGATGATTCTTCAAGACTTAGCAAGCCTGTCAAGGGAAACAATTCGTCAAGTTTTGCATAGAGAGGGGTACCACGATCGAGTATCTCGAAGAAAGTCCTATATTTCTAAAGCAAACAAACTAAAATGTTTGCAATTATCCAGAAAGTTTCTGGAAAAATTTAATTTTTTCTGACGAAATTAAAATTAATTTATTTGGTGTGGACGGTAAAGAAATAGCATGGAGACGGTCGAATGCACAGTTCCATAAAATTCATGTACGACTACATGACCAAACTTTTAAATATAATGGGAGATTATTCATGATACAGGAAATATCGAATTTATAGAGGAAACAGTGGAGAAGATGAAATATCTGGGCATTTTAAAACGAAATTTATAACCATTGGTCATCAGTATATCATTTACAGCAAAAGAAAGTAATGGTTGCATTATAATGTCCTAATATTATTGAAAACACCACAATTATCGGGTCTGAATACAATAGAACATTTATGGAGAGAATTAAAAGATCAATTAGAAAATTGTAATATAAAAAATAAAGAAAGTGGAAAGAAAAAAGTGGTAGAAACGTGGGAAACGATAATCGAAATGATGCTGTGACGTTTGCAGGCAGTCATAGATACTCACGGAAATGCGATAAAATATTAACGTAAAACATTTCTTAAAACGATTTTGTTTTTTTAAAATAAGTTTATATAAGTAAAGTTGTTTTCTTACTTGTACACTTAATTGTGGATTTAATTTCAGTTTGCGAGATATAAAATTATCACCTAGAATACAAAAATGCAGGTCTCAACTTTAGTGATCCAACGATTCAAAAGTTATATTAAAAGTATAAAAATTTAATTTTTAATTTTATTTATAACAGAGAGATACTGAAATAATATATAATATTCAATTAATGAAGCTGCACATCTATTTATTTTATACATATACTTCTATTATACATGTTATAATAGATGCATATAGATTTGTATTTTTACTATTACCCTATTGAAGGATTAACAATTATTCATGAAACATCACACAATATTTAAGGAAATCATAATTAATGTTAAATAAATAGAATGTACAAAAAAAGAAACAGTAGAAATTAATTAAATACCTTATTAGGATATTATGTATTAAATGTATGAGAAATACCACTTTGCGATAATAAAAATATTTCTATTATATTACTGTGTATTCAAACCTTTGCTAAAAGGTAGGAAAAGGGAAAAGAAACTGAAATGTTTTAATCTGACCAATTCTTGAATAAAATACTTGTACTATACATGTATTTAAATACCAAAAAATATTTTCTTTTTTATATCATATGTATAATGATAAAATCAGTTATTTAAAGACATGTATTAGAGTTAAATTAGATATAAATTAGATATACATAATTTATATTGATAATGATTTATAGACGTAAATATAAAGTTATAAATGTAACGTTATGATCTGTACGTATGAAAGATGAAATATGTGCCATTATGTTTCACTAAATAACTCTGTAACAAGATTAATGTGGACGTTAGGTATTTGCATTACTTTGTACACATTAATGTATTTTATGCGATTAACGTATTAATCGAATGATTGTACCAGATTTATATAATTTACAATTATACTAGTTTGTCCATAATGTACGATTTAGAGACTGAACAAAGGAATAAAGACAACGCAGCGCTTTTATATTTATTTTTTTCTTGTCTTTTATGCAATAAGTTTTAGAAGACTAAAGGTTAAAATATCTTTTAAACTAATCGTTATACCTTAATATCTTTTTATAAAAAATTTAAAAATGCATTAAATAGTGTATAAAAATGTATAGTTTCGCTTCAAAAATTACATTGGTATTAAAATCTCTTTAAATAAGAATGTAAAAAGAAATCGAAATATCTTACTAAATACCCCCTATGAAGTTAAGCAACTTTTATATGAAAAAATTTTTCGTATTTTCATTAATTAAGAAAATAATAGTGTATATACAAATAAATTGGGTATACTGTAATAGGATAATAAAATTATATAGAATTACATGAATATACATCTCTACAAAAATTTTCTAAACATATTTTAATAAATAAAATTTACTTCAGTGTTTTATTATATTGTTAATATTATGTTAACAAATGATCTACAGATACTTAAAGGTGTATATATATATTTACAATTATATTGTACACAAATATTATAACTATATATATATATATATATATATTATATATGTATATTTCTAAAGCTTTTTAAATCTAAAATAACTTTAATTTTCATATCTTCAATCTTTTTTTCCTTTCGAAAGTCCAATTAAAAATATTTTTGATGCATAAAAACTACAGCTATATATATATTTTTTTATCTCTTAAAATTTAAAATAGTTTTACTTTTCATGCATATCTTATTCTATTTGCATCTTTTATTTGAAGAATGACGAAATTGCACAAACTACTATATATTATGGAATATTGTTGGAAAACAAAAATATTTTTATTTGTAGGATACTATAAAACGGATAAAAGCACTTTAATGAACATATAAAATAACTATGTATATTAAAAATGAGTTTTACATAATGTATCGTAATATAGAGTCAAGTATTAGATAAAATAAAAATCTCATAGATACATGATTTTAGATGTTTAAATCAAAAATAATTAAATATAAAGGTATTAAAAGAATATATAAACGAGTACCCTGTTACAAACTATGTCTAACCCTAATCGTAAACGTAAAAAATTTACGCTAGGGATGTAAATATGAGGTAAATATGTTTATACCATTTTTCTTAAAAAAACCCAGTCTATGCACTGCGTAATGCATGTAATTTACAAATGTATGTAAATACAAGTTTATTCATTATTATGACATAACGTTCTACACATACACAGTACTCAATTTTTTTTATGAACACGAATGAATGAGGCATTTGATGCAATGTTACTACTCTAAATTATATTTTAGGATATCAGACTTTTGCTAATAAATGCTTGGCGCTTAGGATAATTTTCTTAGTAACAAACTATCCATATGGTCATGTGCATAAATAGAAACATTTGGCAATCATTTAATCGCGATTGTAATAATTAATATCGAATTATGTTACGTTAACTTAAACCTATCAGACTTTTTTTTTTGAAAAAATAAATGGTAACGATAAAGAAGGAATAATAAACGTTTATCTGCTGCATTAATATCGCATGTCTTTTTTTATACATCGTAAAAGTTATAATTACCTATATAATTTCTGTAATCGAAACGAAATTTCGTATTATTTGCACGAAAAAATTGGATTGCAAAGTAGCTTGTCTTGATTATGATTATTTCTCTATGTAGAAATGTTTATAAATATCAAATTCGGATTAATTATAAATTTCAGATAGTTTTTAAGTATTCAATCAAATACATTTTTTGCACAATAAAACACGTTACTAATTTAGCATTAGTCAGCTAATAATCACAGATATCAAACACAAGAATATGGCACTGAACTATGCAAATAACCTTGTATTTTCAAACGAGTGAATATATGTGTTATATATAAATGAGAAATAATAATCGAAGAAAAGTAAATTAGCTATTAGAATTCTTTAATCTCTTTAAAGTTTAACTTCCAAAAGTTACATTTCCTTCTTTTTAAATCTAGAATTTGTACAGCGAGATATATGTACTTTATCCAAACACTTGAGAAAAATAATCGAATAATTTTTTAAAATATGTTAAATTTTTAAAGCATAAATTATGTAAAGGCGCTATAAATTCGAGTATCGTATCGAATGACGTTCCATGTAACAAAGCTCTATCATTTTGGTAAGTATACAAAGTCTAAGTACATTTTTTTAATTTTACGTGATGTTTTCGATTTTAACCTGAAATTTTTGAATACATATTACTTTCTCGTGTTTTATTTTAGTAACATGTAAACTAAATATGTTTTAAATCATAACTAAAAAGTGATGACTAGTTATGTTACTTGCATTGTGATCTCTAAGAATATATCTATAACAAATAATGCTGCTATATGTATTAAAAGGACAGGTTAAAAAATCGAAGGAAGTTCATTTTTCCTGTTCTATTTTTGTATGACGGTACTGTTATTTCTATGTTATTTGGCAAATTTATTGACATCACATTTTGCGAATTAAGCAGTTGCTTGAAATTTTTCAATATTAATCTGGAGGAAATAATTAATCTGGAATAGAAAATGTTAAACTTCTATAGTAAAATATTTTCTTATTTAGCATGCAACTTTTTTTATACAGGCTAGAAAGGAGAATATTCAAATATACATATACTTTATTATGTTATTTGATTTTTAATCTTACCTATCCTAATTCTTTTAAACTATAATGTTGTCATGAGCCAGCTTTTCTCATTTTTCTGAATTTAAATAATTTTGTTCCATCAAACTGAAAAATATAAAATCTAATGTTTTACAATGTCAAAGAGATTAAAGTTAGTAGTAGTTTTATGCACTATGGTAATTCATACTTTGCTACATAAAATCTTATGCTGTGAATACATACGAGAATGTATTTAATGAAAATTTAATTTTAAAGCTGATAAAGAATATCTTTTATTAGTTTATATAAAAATATCGAGTTGTTTGTACCACATCATGGTGTTTCATGTAGCTTAGCAGAATGTATTTAAAATTATTTGTTAACGTAAATTATCTTACCTTCTATATGCGAGTTATAAAATCGTAAAATTTGCATACAATTATTTTGGATTATAATATATTTACAAAATTATATACAAAAGTAATTTTTATCCGATTCATATAAAAGATTTTAATTACTTTATAAATGACGAAATTTTGCTCTAAATGATTACAAATATACTGAATTTAATTAAAATCAGGAGAACTATATCAAAATTAACTAGTAGTCTGATAAAATGGAGTATAATACTGCACAGTTTTATACACAGTAAATTACGAACACTAAAGAATTTTCTATTGTTTTAGTATGAAACTGTCCGTGTCCGACAAAATATACGTACAATCTACTAAATGTAAATATCTTCCATGATGCTGCTTAAAAATTTAAAAAAATTACGCTAATATTGATCTTCGAGCATTGTACTATACACTTCGCCGGTATGTAAATATCTTCCCAGGATAATTTATCTTCTCATTTATACAACATTTACAAGTTTATGATGCCACAGTCTTGTAGGAGTAATGTACACTTAATTATTTAAATCTCAGAAAAATTTCTTACAGTAATGAATTTCCATAATGAGGTGGTATCGATCATCGACTAGTCTTTTTACGTTTGCGTTTTGACTCACCGGACGGATTCCACTCTGGATCAACATCGGTGTAAGAATAATTTACTTTAGGAACGTTTCTTTTTGAGCTTCTTGTTTGCCGTAGAGGCGACTGTGTTTTCTTTACCCTTTTATACGTTCCTTCCTGCTCTATCGTTTCTATCTCAAATTGCTTTATCGACGTCACGTCTAATAGATTCACCTCTTCCTGTTGCTCGAATGTTTTAACTGTCCTCTGAAGGCAAGATTCTTGATATATAGCATTACTAGTTTGATCATTTGTCGATCGAAATTGACATTCGATCTTTCTTGCATTTTCGTTCGCGAGATTCTGATGTGATTCGGTATCCTGTACATCTTTGTAATAATTTCTTCTTATCAAATGCGAATTGCAATGATAGTCACTATGCAGTTCCTGCTTTTTCGTAAGAGACAGTTCGTATTCGGATTTAACGATTTGATCAGATCTCTTCCGTGTATTGTCTAACGCTTCTAAAGCAGCTATAGACATCATAGGCATAGCTGGATAATTGTCTATTTTTTCAGTTTTTATAGGTGTGCCCGCATATGCCATAGCATGCGCCTTCAGCCTTTTCTTTAAAGGCAACTTATTCTCCGCATCTTTTTTAAACACTCCTTTTTCTGAATCGCACTGTACTCCCAGTTTTTCCAATGACTTATTTTGCAAAAGGTTGTTCTCTATTTTACACAATAATTGATCGTCGTATAATTTTTCTATAACGACTTCATTCTTTGCTCTGTCATGCTCTTGGACGGCAGGGCTTTGTACTGACGAATGCGTTGGCAAAAAATACGGACTACTTTCGATACAAGACACGTGTGTATCCGTCGCTGGGTGTATACACTGTCTGCAATGCGCGACGATATCGTAGGTGCAATTTAAACAGGAGCAATGCGATCTTCCGCATGAACTACCCGATTTCGCGTGCGAATGAAGGGAAGTGTTAGCATTAATTTGCAAACTACACGATACCGAGGTGCAATGTTTATGATATGGTACGCATAATTCCCCATTGGCTGCACAATTTCCATAGATCGGTGGTAAGGTAGTTGGATGAGTGGCAGATATATGTAAGGGATGTTGAGCGTTAACTTCGTGTGGATGTGAGTGAATTCCATTGAATCCCGGGATCGCGCAGTTCGATGCGATATGATTAGAGATATTGAATTCTTGTTTGATATTTTGTCGGAAGGTGAGATTCGATTTCGATTTCCGCTTATCCATCGATTTGCTCATTAAGTTTACCTCCTGATACATTTGCGAATTGACAGAAAGCATGTCGGTCGATAGCGGTGCTTTTTTTGAATATGCTTTCGTGTCTGCGAAATTCTTATCTTCCGGTTCAATCTTGATCCCTTCTACGGAACACTTGTTCTCTTGATACGGTAATTCCTTGTTGCACGAAGTTAATTCCAAATTACACGACGCATAGTCCAGAGAAGTTATAGCTTCGAATTGTCCACAATCTTCAGTTGGAGATATCCAATTTTTCTCTTTTAACCTATTGATCTCCTCGTCGCTAGCGTGATCCTCCGAATTTTCAACTGCTTTGTTTATAATATACAGATTACTGTTAGGAGACTTTTGCAGCAAAACTATGGTTTCTCCGTTTAGTATTACGTTTGTATTCTCTTTCACGGTTTGCGCATTGTTCTCAATGGGGGCGAAATTATGCGTCAGCGCGTCCGTGTCGTAATTTATGCTTGTTTCCGGATGAGAAATGACTTTACACAACTCGCTATCACCGTTTCCACTCTCCGCTTCGTTAGATGTTACTTCTACTCGAAGCTCGACTTTATCTATGGTGTCCTCGGGATAAATGCCAACGATTCTATTGATTATTTCTGCGGATGGATTTTCAAGTAATAGGGAAACGGTATTTGACGAATCATTTGTATCAGTCTCGTCATCAGTGATTTGATTGTAACACGCATACCTCAAAGATGCGTAATCCTTTACTTTTATTTGGTCGCATTTTACGTCGGATTCAGGCTTTAAATGTGGTATATGCTGCGAAACACTCGCCAACAACGACAGACCATCGATATTGTCTTGTAATTCAGAATCTTGAACGATATATTTATTTTTGGCAACGGTACACACATTTTTTTCCTCTGTTACTTTATATAAATTATTACACTCCTTTGACGTGATTTCTGATGATACTTTGTCAGATTTGCAAGGAACATCTTCCTTATTAACATATTTACCAATATCATTATCGCACTTGTCCCCTACAGGCTTCTTAAAGTTTGTATCGATACAAGAATTTTCATTATTTTCATTATTTTCAATATTTTCATTCGGGCACGTTGCATTAATTGTATTAGAAATATCTTTCTTATCCGTAGAATAAGATTCGAAAATAGATTCTCTAATATTATCGATGCTTGATTTATTTTCTCTTATATTCTCGTTTATTTCATCATAACTACAGATTTCTAATTCTGGTCGCGTGCAGAATTCATCTTTCGCTCTGTTTACGCACTTTGATGATTTCGATTCCATTCGCGATTCAAGCTTCTTTTGCATTGTCGAAATTTCCATAAGTATACCCGATGATCCTTGCTTCTCCTCATAATCTAATACATTTTTAACAGGAGGAGCTTCAACTTTCTGGATTCTTCCAGTAGAGATTGTTTCGTTTCTATCATTATTTTGTGGCGTAATTAATTTATCGCGTCTAATCTCGGAATTAACAGTCCTGTTAGAGTAGTCAGATTTACAAACACTTTCACTGAAACAAGTATTATTTAACATTTTGTCGCTCGAGACATTTTGATTATTCCTTTCGAGCTCGAAGTTTTCCGACAATGTTATCCTTTCGGTTACCTCGTCATTAATTACATTAAAATTAGAACGATTAGAACTATCAGCGTTATCTTTGGAATTATACTGAGTACAAATTGTGGTATTATTTACACCTGGGCATTCTGTTTCTAGATCACAGACTTTTTTAAAACTTTCAACTTTTTCGCGTGTTTCAGGCTCTGAGAAAACGTCTGTTTCTGTCAATCGCTTGATCACAGTTTGTTTATTAAAACTATCATTCTCCTTCTCGTCGCTCTGTATATTCGAAATATCTGCATTACTTAAACAATTACCATTAACAACGCTGTTTGAAATTTTTGATACTTGCTTCGTTAGCGGGAGTATCTCGGTTAGAACTGTTTTACTGATCATTGTAGACGCTTTAATATTTACTTCTTTAGTATTGACTTCCGTACCAATCGATTTTCTTATACTTTCTGTACAAGTTATTAACTCTTTGTCGATTTCCATCTTATTTTCATCATTTTTAAGGACAACCGTTCGGCATATATTAGATTCATTTTTTTCACTGAGACTTTTCGTGGCACATACCGATTGAGAGGAATCTTCCGATCGATGACTAATATTTCGTGAAGTATTTGATGGATGTGTAAGTCCGACATGTTCCTGTTTTCTCTTCTTGTGTGATGCTTTTACTATCTTTAAATCGATATTCTTTTTTGCTTCTTCTAACCATGGTAATTTTCTAGACTTTCGTTTCTTTATACATTTCTCGAGCACTATATCATTAGTTAAATCAATAATTACAATCTCATTGGACTTTTTACATTTCCTCCGCAAACGACTTTTATTTGATTTAATTGTTTTAGAATTAACATGCTCCGTAGAAATATTATTCGAAAAAGTACCTAAACATTTAAAACTAGTTTGTTCTTCCAAATTTAAAGTTTTAAAAGTATTTAGCAAAGAAATAGATTCATTTTTTTTATTTTTATCTGATATAATTGAATTCACGTTATTATCTACATATTCTACATCTTTCTTAACCATATCTTCCGACTGACGTGCATGAACATAAATTATTATTAATTTTGTCGTAATTAAGTTATATTATTTTTATGTGCACACTAATCCAAGTTTCATAGATTAATTACTAGTTTTGTTATTTACATAAAAATAACTTTATGTAGTAATTAGTATAGTTTGGAAAACGCAATAAATAATTTTGCTAGCAATTTGAAAGTGATGATTAATAATTATAAATGTGTCAATTGAATATAACAAATGTGCATGAAAAGAAACAATTAGTATATAGATAAATACCATTTTTGAATTAATTCTACTGGACGAATCAATGGGAGTTGCAATTCCGTCCTGGTATACACTTTCATTGCTTTTTCTGCAATATTGTGCAAACATTTCACAATGTTTTTTTATATCAAATTTATGCTGCAATAGAGCTTTTGTAGAATTTGGTTGACTCTTTGGCACTTTTGGCAATACATCTTCTAATATACTTGATGAGAATGTAGATGGCAATGGCCCCAGAGATGCAATTGCAGCAGCTGTTATTTGATCTTTTACAGCCACATTTTCATTTATTTTTCTCCACAAACGATAAATAAAAAAGTAACGAATATACATAATACTTGATTCTGGGTGAATGGGAATATTTTTTATTATTTTCCTAAAAAGGAAAATAATTGTGTATATGTACGTATGTATGTATATAATAAATATTAAATATATATATATAGCAAATTATCAGATCTTTTAATAAATCGTAATTCACCAAATAAGAACTTATATTAAAATTTAATTTTACTCTCATTTATTGGTGTTATATATATATAAGTTATTATATAGTTATTTTATATATATATAAAAGTTATAATATTACAATATAAGTTCTTATTTGGTGAAGTACGATTTATTAAAAGATCTGATAATTTGCTAAGTAATTGAAAAAAATAAAGGTAACTTATGCAGCATACATAATAATTAACTATTATATAGATTCACTCAAATGTAAAAGTTAATAATAAATTTAAAATATAGTAAGTAACGTATAGTATATATATATATATATATATATATATATATATATATATAAAATAAATATGAAATTTTTAACTAAGGCAGTAATTCTATTGCAAATGATAAAACTAATTTATATTTCTTGACTGAATTTTCAAAAACTAAAAATGGAATTAAAAAGGTCAGAAATAAACTCTTTTACTTTGTTTTATACTTACGTTATAATTGGATCTAAAATATGATGATAACTGCAACACATTAGTTGTACCTTGATTAAAGTATCTAATAAATGTTCCATGGAATGTTCTGAAAGAGACATATATAAATTTTCTTTTAAGATAACATACAATATTTCAGCATTTTAAATCATTTCTATTTAAATTAATTGCTGTAAAATATTTGCGCGAACATCATCATACCTAGATAAACATAAAGACAAGAAGTAATCCTTGCACAAATTTTATCATGATTTTCTCTGCTTTTCCTAGATGCTTTTAATTCCATATCTATATAGAGCGCTAATAAGTCAGACATATTATTTAAATAACTGAACCTATCATGATCCTAAAAGGTGAAATTTGTTTAGTTTTTAGTAACATAAGAAACAGTTCAGCATACAAAAGTATTAAAATTAAGAGAGAAGCTTACCTCAGAAAGTTCACGATAAATATATAAGAACAACATTAAAGTCTCACTAATAGAATCCTTTAATTTTGCTGCTCTTAAAGGCCTTGTGTAACATTCATTTACACTGACACTTACATTTCTGTAAGCAAATTATTTACTGAAACATTTTTCATTTTCTTAATACAATAAAACTGATAAATTTATAACATGCAATCCATTTCTATCCTATCTAAAATTTGCAATTCATACAACTTTTTATATTGTTTGATTTATATGTAACAAATTTATGCTTAAATATATAATTCATTAATAGTTTATTTAAATAATTAGTACGAATATTATATATATGTAAACATATCACTAATATTAACAGATATCAAACAGATACAAAAATTTAATTATGCCCTGAAAGCATAAAAAGTTTAATGAGTATGATTACAGAATTGTATGAAGTTATTGAAGTTTTCAATAATAAACATTGTTTTTAAAGTAACCTTGATGTGATATAAAATAATTAAAACAAACAATAATTTTTGTAGCATTAGTAGTAATAGTAGTAATAGTATTTATTTTTTGTCCCTTATGTAATATTATTTATTTATTGCGTTGTCCCTCATGTGATAGTATTTATTTATTGCATTGTCCCTTTTGTAGTAGTATTTATTTATTGTTTTGTCCCTTACAACCTCAAAATTTTGTAATAATTACATTTATTTCTATTTTTATTCTTAATAATTTTTATATACATTTTTGATTATTAATATTAATTTATAATTTGAAAACATTTTATACTGATATTATTGTTATTAGATCACTTTCATTTAGAACTGTTCTCAATATGTTTTACAATAATTATTTGATGAATATTTTCTAATGTTTCCCTAATATTTCCATTGATCATAATTTAATACTAAAAAAATTATATCTTTTAAATTCAGGACTATATAGTCACTACCTTCTTTATATACAACTTTACTTCATTGCATTCTAATGATCTTCCCATTATGGATATTCTTAATAATTTTAATTTGATGTTCATAAAGGAAACACGCTTGTATTGTATATATACATTTATTGTATATTATTATTATATATATAATTACATATATATATTTATAATAATACCTACATATAATGTATAATATCTAAAGAACTAAGTTATCTACTTTTACTGATTTTTAAACCAGTTCCCAGAAAAAATATTACTGGTAAACTGAAAATAGGGATGATACAAACTTATGACGATATAATCATTACCTCACATAAAATTGCATAAGTTCTGTTAAAGATGCCATACTTTTTTCTGTATGTATGCACCTGCACATTTTTTTAAACTCTAGGATCCAAGGAAACAGCTCAATAATTGATGGTTTTGATTCATCATTGTTCAATTTTAGTCTTCCATTGTTTTTAACCATTTCCTTTTTGGTATCTATACATTAACAAATAAATAATTGTTGAAAAATTTCATTTGGAAACATTTTATAAAAATAGTTTTGTAAATGGTTATGACAGCAACAGACAGATTTCTAAATACATTAAACAATTTTATTTTTTTTTTTTTGTTTTTATTGTTTAAAACAAAATTTCAGTTTTTCTATCCAAATTGAATTTTTTTTTAAAGAACTCATTCGAAAAAAACAAATTTTATCTTGTTCACTTCATAATGTAAATTGCTTAAACACAGATGCCGCACGTATTTAACACGAATAAAAAGTTTCAAAAGAATACCACAAGCAAATGTACATAATATGCTTATATAACATAATAATTGAGGCAATGTTATAATAACGTAACATATCATGTGTAATCAATTTTTGTATTTATTTGAAAATTTATACGTAATAGAAAATATTTTCTTCTTATCGATATTATTGTACATGCACTTATTATGTCACGAACTCAATAAATACTTTCAGCTACATTTACAAATAGAACTTATGCAGGATTTTCTAATTAATATCGGGAATTCTAATTCTAATTGATAGAATTATGCAGGAGTGTGAAAAGATTTAACGAATTATTTTTACTAATTATTTAACGTTCTTAAATAATACAAAATGACGATAATGATAGTAACAGAGATCAATGAAATTTAACATTTGAAAGTCAGAGTAGCAGTTTAAACACTCTCTTTATTATTCAATAAAGTGTTAACAATATTTATGGTTTAGTAAATTTATTATGACTTTATTAAAATTTTTTCAAATTGATGCTTAAAGTTTATAATAGACGTAAGAATTATTTTTAAATAACTTGTATATGTACGTTTGTGGAAATTATACAATATCAACAAGTAATATGTATTCACACAGAGATTAGAAAACATATCAAATTAAAAATGTATTTAATAAATGGTTTAAAATAAATGCGATGAAAAACGTAATCGAACGGTTAATTCTGGTGTTACACACAGATGCATTATCCACTTAGCACAAGACTGATTCTTCACAGAAAATTTCCGAAACTATCACCAAAAAGTATACGTTTATTTGGAGATTTCATTTGCATTTCTAGAGATTCGGTTGGTAGTCATTGAATTGGCAATGCCAATAAATGTAGCGACAAATCGATCGAATGCGCGTCGAGGAGGTTGCGTGCGAAGACTAGCGTGTTTCTGCCGCTAAACATTCGTAAACAACCGGTGAAAAACACTTTTTAACGAACACGATAACCACATACCTTGCACCCGAGCGTTTTCGTTTTGCATGCTGTTTATCCGTTCTTCCACAACACAATTCATTTTGTTGAAATTTTTCAATAAATGTGTTAATATTTCGTAGAAACGTTTTTCCCTACCAGAGTGTACTTCATGTTAGAGACCGAAGAAACTACCGCGTCCGTGTCTCTGCACATACTGCGCTCTCGGTAACGGCCATATTGACACTGGCATTTGGTGCATCCACCACGAGAGCGCGTCTCTTACACCCCACTGTTACCAAGCTCACATCTATTATCTTACACTTAAAAGCACACGCTAAATACCAGAATCATCTTGTATATTCCTCCTCTTCTTAGCTTTTTATTAATGAATTTTTATCACCATTGTTACATGTATATCATTCAATGATATTACGAATTGTCTTAGTTACCGATAACTCTAGGCGGTAAAATTTCGATATTTGGCGTTCTTTGAGGGTTAAAAGCAGGAAGGGTTTAGAAATAAATGGCTGATTCGTCGGCCTTTCAGGTAACTCAGCCAATGGAGACCGAGCAACATGTAGCGCGCAAATCATGAACCAAGAACACCGCCATCCCTACCCCGCAAAACAGCCCAATCAGAACCAAGCAATTAAGTAATTACAACACACAGTTGCTTGTATACATATACGTACATAATTATTTTTTTATGCTTAGTCTGAATGTTTTTTAACAATGTTTCCCGTTACAAGAATTTAATTGCGGTGATAAAATAACACTTAATCAAATTGAAGATCGTTTGTAGTTACACTTAAAGAATATATATGAGAAAAGCCGTAAATGTGGAAGATTTTTCCTCCTTGACTATTATTTCTTATTTCTGAAAATGATAAAGATGATTAATTGATTTGATGAACTGAATATATGAAAACTATTAAATTATAAAAAATGTATTTGTTTGTTGAGTTTGATATATTGTTGTTTTACATATGCAATATAAAAGTATGTAAAATTAAACTATCAGGAATAGAACGTTTTTAATATTTTAATAATTTATATTAGATAGTTTTGTACAGTACAACATATATTGTACATATTAAATTGTAGATAATACAAATATACGTATTATACTATATATTAGATTATATCTCTTTAAAATAAAGTTGTTGGGATTTCAGCCTTTGTAAACAAAATATATATAAAAATACAAATTTTTTAACCAATTCTTTAATATATTAACATATTTGTAACATTTCTTTTATATAACATAAGAATGTTTTATAAAACATAATTCCTAGTTTAAGGATATCTTCATGTATATAAAGGACATGGATACCAATTATGTATTTGACCAAAAAATGTTCGTATTGTAAAATTAGAAATAAAAACACAGGGAAGAATAAATATACATCCATTAGAAAAATTTTCATGTACCTCTGAACTAGAATCCCACAAATGCATTTCAACTAATTTCTTACTCACTTTAGTTTTATGTTAATCAATGGGACAATTAATTATGCTATCAATAATATTCTTACATATTGATATTTTTTAGAGAAAAAATGGTAATGAAACTGGTGGCTGGCAAAGAAAAAGTAATGGATCTGAAATCCAACGGACATTTCAATAGCTAAAAATTGATTGAACTGTGAGGCGGTGTGCAAGGGCGCGTGCGCAACAACATCTGGAAAGCTCGGCTTGCTCTTTCGGTTCTTGTCGGCCGTAGCCGCGATCCTCGGTTCCGACGGTATCGCCTACCTCGAGCTCAGTGAGCCGGTGTGTGAGCGCCGCGACGCCCAGAGCAGCCCCGACGTTAAGCGTCGCCGATATAGGTTCGAGAGGCCACGTTTTCTTTCTCGTCTTCGTCGTCATCGTTGTTGTCGTTGTAGTCGTCATTTTCGTCATCGATTTCTTAGTTGACTTTTTTCGATCGGCCATCGTGGTGGCGCACGCGGCTGCACATCACCGATCGGTTTGGTGCGCGACGAAAAGGGAGACAGAGAGAGACAGAGACGTGTACAGTATATATCTTCCTCTATCCCTCTCTCTTCTTCTCCTTTTATCGGTCTCTTTCTTTCTCTCTCTGAATCTCCACCGCCCTGAGCATTTCTGTCTTTCTCAATCTTGATACTCGTATATGTTCATTCGCTTTCGACACCATCGTCTCTCGCTGTCGCTGCTGTCCTTTCCATCGGTGGTTCACGTGTCCCGTGAATGCGTCGCAAAACGTATCTTCTCTCTGCTCTCTACCGGCGATCTCTCGTTGCTTGGGGAACGTATGGCCATAAAAAGGAAAGGGAATGACCGTGGCCGAGGACATGATCAGCGATGAACCAACAACAAGGAAAATTATATAACACGTAAACGGATACATAAGTACTTACTACATGCATATTCAATCTGTTCTTGCAACAAACGATTCAATCTGCTACCTATGGATATCCTTCGATAACCGTAAGAAAACCATTCGTAGTCGATGCTTCTTTCACTCCTTCGTTCGAACGTGCTGTTTCTCTGTTTTTTATTTTATTTTCTTCTTTACTTCCTCCTTTATCTTTTATGTTCGTTGTTCTGGGTGGAGTATACAGAAAATAAATGTAGTTGAAGCAAGAAATGAAGATAGGGGATCATGTATCGTGAGTGTGAGCGGAAAGAGGGGAATACAAGACAAAAGATGCGCATAGAGAGAGAAAGAGGTAAAAGCGAGAGAAAATGTGATTGAGTGCGCGGGTGAACTATGGAAAAATGGTGGGGGGAGGGGGATGAGGCCATTGGGAGATGATATATATGTATGTATACAGAGTGGTTGTATGGAACAGAAGGGGTGCATGACACGGATGAATGAAGATAGCGATGCGCTTCGACACTGTTTCACGAAGATTCTTCCAAATTATGATAAAGCAATGATTACAACTTTTACGACGCTTGAGCTTACTTGATATCATGTCTATCTTCGCGGAATTTTTTAACAATCTTCGCTGATAGATCAAAGAACGTACATCATATATACCAACAAAAGATATCGTTTGAAAAGTATTTAGTGAATTATTATATTCAACTCAAAAATTCCCTCCCTGATAGCACTGGAGGGAACGGTTACCTTTTTTCCTTCCCTGTTCAAATTTCGCCTTCAAGCACATATATATGTAAAGTGTACATATATCATTTAAATGGCGATTAAGGATTTGATTCAGGTTCGACCTGTTGATTCTGCGGAAAACGCTTGTCGTTATGCGAGGCATGCACGTTTAGTAATTTACCTGATGTTATCAAATCGGAATATACATACTATAGCCAACGTGTAAGCATACGATGTTATACGTTCAAAGTGGATTCAACCACCACAAGATACGCTCAGGGTGCGCTCTGTTGAATGAACAAAAATGTATACTCTAATTAAACGTTAAACGGTCTTAATTAATTCACTTTATCTGCCCTGGATCATCTAATCGATTAAATTGATCGTTATAATACGAAAAGAAATATTTTATAATATTAAATATATTATCGTTATAATATTTGTATCAGTTTTTAATAATCTCATTCTTTATTTATAGTTTTATGCTTTCAATTTTATAATAAATTTTCCAATGATTTCTTTTATGAATAGGAATTTAAAATATTTATGACAACTCTTTTAATAGTAATTAATTAAATCGCTATATTACAAGGAAACATTTATTGCAAATGTTGTCATTATGATATTTTTGTAAATTTTAACGATTTTATCCAAATTTGCTTACAATTAAATTTCTCAATGACTTCTTTTATAAATATGAATATATAAAACATTTATGGGTACTGTTTTTGGTGTGAAAGTTTACACGAAATCGCAAAATCGAGAGGTTGCACATTACGGCTCGTTCGATCGTTTCCATATTATCGTCCTCACTGTGCACGAGCATTTTTGAGCAAATAAAACCTTTATATTTGCACAAATGTTAACCGGTATAAAATGAAACTCATAAAATGCCAAATTCGTGGAAAGAAGTTTTACATAGATGTACGTAACTTTATGGTACGATAAATTGCACTTTACATACGTCGTATTTTCAAATAAATATAACATAAAACAGTTTGTAAACGGCGTGGAGCAACTAAGCATGAGATACAGAATATTCCTTCATTGTTCTCCAATTTATGATCTCATCCTGCCATATTTATATCGATATTAAAGTACGAAGAAGAGTACATTAAGAAGGTACACTTAGAATGATTTTTCTGAAATTCAAGGTTACAAGAAAACTGGAGGTTATTTAAAGATCAAAATCAAAATTTTCCTATTGATATAGAACACATGTTTAAAGTTTATATATCCGGTATTTAAATAAAATCGTGACAATTCAATTTACTGAAAGCATAAATGGAGTTACTGTAACAATTTTTTCAGTACCGTAATGTTACAGTATGTAAATATCTGACATATAAAAATTTACTTTTGACACTGATATAAATTGTGAACATACGAAATGTGGGTCAATAAGATATTCTGAATATTAAAATATAACATTTTAGTAATATTTTTGTTTTTTCATTAATGTTTAATTTTTAAAGATAGTTTGCAGGACAATAAAATCCACGATTTATTAATATTCTTAAACGAAACCAAATTAATGGATAAATTAATTTTATTTGCTTTTTTATTTGTTAATTTTTGCATTGACTAATTAGCGATCACAATCAAATTAGATGAGTTGGTACAATTTTTCATTCTTCGTATATAGTATATTTTAGTAATTATCGTACGAATATCGCAAATCTCATGATTACATAAAAAAATATGATCATTTCAAATAAATATAAAATAATCCCAACCAAAAAATATAAAAGAAATTTCACCATTCATATTAAAAGAAATATATTTCAACATTCGAAATAATTAGCTACATAAATATTATACAAGACGGAAGTATCATGCTGCTTATAGCTAATTCGCTAATATATCGAAACTTGAAGAATATCGGTCATTCGACAAAATGCCATTATCCAGTTATGCGATTTTTTAATTACTTCAAGCGGCGTTTATTCAATTTATTCGAATAAGTTGAAATTCGCATTTATGTAATCAGACTTATGTTCCTCTTCATCACAAGAAGAACAACGAACACCTTTTTGATCTTCTAGATTATCGAATAGTTTCATGTGTAGAGCCTTTTGCTACGTCGGTTCGAGACGGAAATATAAAACCACATTTAAGAATTAGATGATAGTTTGTACGTAGGAGTGAAAATGCACGATAGAGAACGCGAAGAATCCGTTCAATTTCTCGTTGTTCACTTTGAATGTCGATGCGAATACTCACGGCAGTGAACCGGTTACTTATCGTTTGTGAAACATAGCCACGAAGAAAATTCATATTTCTGTGTGGATCATACGTGTTGCCGTGTTACTACGGGACTAAAGCATAGACGATGAAAGTTTATTAGAATAAATTCGTGCATACAAGATTCATTGCTGGACGACATCTATATGGTGAGTCCTACTTATTGATGGTATATATGTTGTCCTTTTAGAATTAGTCGTTGTTTTATAAATTATAAATTTTGTACTGGTTGATTAAAGAATAAATCGATGGTAAATTTGTATTCGTTGGTTAAAGAATTAATCTCAGTGTTTATCATTTGCACTCGTTCTTAAATGAAATGTTTGTTCCAATAGAAAACTGCATGTTTCGATGTTCTATATGTTTGTAAATATAAATGAAATTTGAGGGTATACTCTATATTATCCAATAATTGCGAATAATATTCTAAAGCCACATAATCTATTAAATTTCGTAACCCGTAATATGTTTCGTATACATGTGCTGCAGTGTGTAATTTATTTAATCAAAACCAAAGGTTTGCAGATATATTCGTATAAATATAATAATTACAATTTCATCGAAAACAAAATTTATTCCGCGTCATTAATAAACCATGATTTGATACATATTTTTCACTTTCGTCGTTGGAACTTTTAATTTTTTTATTATGACTGACTCATATATGTAGTATTAGATTGCGGATGTGTATGCTTTTATAAGAAATTTAAAGATGCAAAATATACCAAATAGAATACTTTACATAGAATATGTAAAAATATGTACATAAAATACCCAACGTATATTATTCGTTGTAATATTTAGTGGATGAAATAAATCTATGCTTAGGTTTTATTTTTTTAGTTATATTTATAAAAGTATGGATTTGTAGCATTGATTTTAAATAACAATTGAAGTTAGATTCGGGTTAGATTACTTAATTTTTATTTTTATTGTATATACACACACAAACCTTACGCGATAAATATAAAAAATCGTTTTATCTCCTAAAATACAGAAAATAAATCAAAATGACGTAAGAACTATTGTGTGTCGCTGTTATATGGTTCAAAAATATTGATTTCGAGTTAATGACTTTTATTTAAATATTTAAAAAAATATTATATATCTCAAAAGTTTAGTTCAACTATGAAACGCATACATAGATGAGAAATATAACATTTGAAATTAATTAAAAATAGTAACGAAAGGTGCTTAAATGTTTTTTTAGATAACTTTTGTTACTAAGAAATATATTTCTATTTATTTTATATATAGATATAAATATATACATCTTTTTCACTTCTGATATTGCAACAAAGTTTAATTAAAAGAGGAATAACATCATTCGATCGGTGATCATTTCAAAGTTGTTTTTAAATTGTTTTTAAATCAAGGTTCAGTCGTTTTAAATCTATAGTCTTAAACCAGTTGTTCACGAGTACTGGTATAAATTCCAGGTATTAACAGAAGAGTTGAAATTTGAAAACTTTAAATGATTTGAATATATTTCTTTATTTTATTAGGTTATCCCATAAGTTCGTGCCGTTTTTCGAACGGTTATATATGTTAAGATTGTTTATATACCTTTCAGTTTCATGAAAAAATGTAATCCCCCTCTCGTTGTATAACTTCTTCCCATTTTTCATTAATCCGTCTCGATAAATTGTAGAATGTTAGAAGATTATGAATTCAACGACCTATAATAAGATGACCTATAATAAGTTGATCTTGTACCTCAAAACGAAATGAAATTTTGTGAAAAGTAACTTACTTTCCATGTTTCCGTTTAAAACAGGTGTATAGTGAATTATGTCTCATAGGTACACCGCAAGCCGTTCGTGTTTCGTACCGACGCGACATTACGTTGCGTCGCGCCGTTTGGGAAAATGTCGACACATGTATGGACGGCCACAACTTTGAACAACTACTTTAAATGCCAACATTGATAGTACGTTACTTTTCACAAATTTTCGTTTCGTTTCGAGGCTCAAGATCAACTAAAGATCACCTTATTGTAGATAGTTGAATTCATAATCGTAACCTTATTAATGGCTATAATGAAGTATAAAAGAGGTTAGGGTGACTGTTAGAAAACCCAAGGTCACCTTGATATCTCAGAAAATACGAGGCACCGAACAATCAAAATATATTCATCTGATCAGGCTCCTTTCATCAGGCTCATTTCACTTGAAATAATTTTTGTTAAAGTAAGTAGATAACGAGTTATTTCAGATGACAGTTCTTATTGACTCATTCTATACAAGTATCACACTTTAATCAAATCAGGTAATAATCATTTTACTTATTAAAACAATGATACGCGTTGAATGTTGAAGATTAGATAAATGAAGTTGTCTGAATATTATTTTGCGTCTCCATTATTTGTATTATTATACATATATCATTTTGTTTAGTCACTAAATAATCTATTTATTGTAGTAAATACTTTTTTCATTAGAATGAGGAATTATAAACAATTATAATCTTTTCTCTCATGAACAATGAAAAATTATAATTGGATATGATGTGATGTATAACGAGCAAAATTTTCATTAAGCATTTTATTAATTAAAATTTGTTCTATTTAATTTCTCAAAGAGAAACTTCGTGAGCAATTTATTCATAAGAAGTTTTGGTATACTTTTCTTTACAATGCATTAGTATGAATATAACTTTTTAAATTTTTTACAAAAGATAAAAAAGAAATTACAGAAGTTATAATTTTCTGTTAACTTAACATTATATAAATAGTGTTTTACCTATATTTTGATTTTGTTCGAGAGCATCGATAATTTATTTATAGTAAAATAGCAATTGACGTTTTAATAACAAATCATTTAAATACTTTCATGATGCATTGGAAGAGTTATTAAAATTTATGGTAATTATTTCGAGTTTACCCTCAACACCAATTTCAGTGATTTTTTAATATGTTATAAAATTCAACATTTGGAACAACTTTGTCCTGTCACGAAAACGTCAAACTCTCTTAGTTTACTTGCAAGATACCTACAAAAATACGAAAATATGCGGATACTTGCAAAAAAAACTGTCAGCAGTATCGGCATCACACGGTAAATTTTGCTTATAATTGTGCGTCCGTGACAGTGGATGCCGATAGATTGCTGGCCATCTCACGGTGGCCGGATAAGATGGCGCCTAACCCAAAGCTGTATAAACTATAAACAAAAGATAAGAATTAGGTTGGGTTAGGCGTTATTTTATCCGGTTATCGTAAAGCAAGTTTCGTGCGGACAGATTTTCGCGAATATCTTGAAAACTAAGAGAGTCCAACATTTTCATGAAAGGAACAAGTTATCCCAAATATTGACTTTTACAACATGTTCAAAAATTATTGAATTCAACGTACAGAATAAACTTATGAATAATTATTAAATTTATACGTTTAATTTCTAAAGTCCTCAAATTCAGGTGAAAAGATATAAGTATAACTATTTTAATTGACATAAACAAAATCAAATGAAACTCTTAATTAACGCAAAAAATTACTTAAAGCTAATTATGTACGTATATGCAATACATACTACTAATGTTACTTTATTATCTTTACGACGAAAGAGATAATTAGATATTTCATTTCTGTTTATTGGTTCAATCCTCTTGAACATCTTTTCTACCATATTATCATTGCTATAATGCATGATATGAAAGCATTAAATCTTCAATGATGAAGCTCAAGTTGCTTTCCAGAATAATCGAGTAGAAAGCAATGATGTAGGATATAAATTATAAATGAAAGTGAAGTCAATGAACTCATATAATCCTAATCCGTGAATACATTTATCGATCCTTTACCGCTGTGTATACTCTACAATTATACTATCATGAAGACTCCCGAGTTAAATGGAAGAATATCACGAATACCCTGAATTTACAGTTCAAATTCCTATGTAGAGTTTGCAATTCATTTTCCATAACTATACATTTTTTTAAAATATTTTATATTTGAAATTAAATTATTTGATTATATTGTCTTCAAGAAATGATTAATTTTTATGAAATATAATATTTTTTAAATAAATAAAAAATATCTGAAGGATATTCTTTTCTTATGATTAACTTCTTTACTTTTTACTTAATATTCTTTAATTATGACTAACATTCCTCTTTTATAATCAAATTCATTTTAAGCAATATTTGTTTGTAGTTTAATAAAGATTTACTGATGCGAATGAATTACAAAGTTTTAAAAATATGATTTTTTGCAATTGATATAAATCTTCTAAATGAATAATTGATTGAAGTTTATAAATTAAGTTTACAGTTTAACGAAAAACTCGCATAGAAGCAGCATTTTTGAAGACTGAAAATCTTTTCAACAGATTAGTGAAGGTTTATCGGTGGATTAAAAAGAACATCTGCTACAAAAATAACACGGGAAACCATTCGTATTTGGAAGAGAATCAATATCAGATTTTAATGTTTATTTTGATAACTATTATAAGTATGTTCTAAAAAAAGCTATATTTTCTCTCATTTTTAAAAAGATAACTTACTATCACCTGTTAAAACAATACATAATTTTTTATTTCTTTAACTTGAATTTTAGAATATTTGTAACAACAATTTTAGTTTATTTTTAAAAAGATTGACGAAGCAGAAAATATCTTGGGCAAATTATATATTGTGCTGTTTAAATATTAGCACAATTTCTTCCGAATATCTGATAAACATCGAAAATATCTTTAGCTGACTTTCATTTCGCTCTGTAAATAAGTAATATTTATGACAATAGTACCTTATATCTGACTCACATTAAATTTACGAATGAAGCAAAATAGAAATATTTTCCTATTAAAAAAAAAATAACAATAAGAATTATACAATTCCTACATATCTTGTGTTTCTATATCTTTACTAAAAATATTTTCAGTGCATATTATAATCTTATACTATTAATTAAGGGGGCATACAACCCTGTAGGCTTAAAAAATATTATAATTTTTAATATTATAATATTATAATTATAATTTTATATTTTCCTTTAAGCAATATCTTAACTCTACATTCATATTTGTTTTATTACTCAAAATTACAAAATGACGAAGTGGTGCAACATTATCTGATTCCATATCTAGCGGAACTTTATTCGCTTGCACACAGCAACAAATGTGATTGGGTTGAAAAAAGTAAAAAATTTTGTGCGAACATATACAAAAATTCATTATCTTCAATGTGGTGTATAATTTTTCCATAATTTTGAAATATAAGAAAACGAATACTTATTAACGAATAAATTTTATTTTTCGTTGGAAAAGATTAACTTTAATATTTATAAAAATTTATAAAAATTCAACGGACTGAAACATCAAAAAAGTTATAAACTACAACCTAGATTATATTATAAGATAGATAATATAGGATGGCGTGTAAAAAATTTAAGTTAATCGGCTGAAGAGTTTTGGAAATCTACTGGGAGCAAGATGGAAAAATAAAGTTTCGAAAAAATACACGTTTAGGGTTTCAAATTAATCTTTTTCTAAAATAAAAAAATGCATTCGTATTAAGTCTTATAATTGCCCTTTCTTAGGTTTTCAAAATATCATTTTACCAAAGTATTATACAAATATCAAATTGTAAAAAATGCAAGGAAAACAAGATTTCGATATTTTAAAGACGCATGGCTTTGTACTCCTTTAATCCAATTTTAAAATATGGATTAATTAATATTGTTATTGCGAATAGAGAAACGTAATTGCGAGAATTTATATAAAGTCATTTCATAACGCTACTTTATCATTACTTTAGATTGTTATATCTACTTGAAACCTTTTTCTGCCCAAATATTATTCAATTATGAACAAATATTATTATTTAGTTGTTTTCATGTTATTTTACTATTTTAGAATTCTCACATTACTTTATCTCGATAAGAAAAATGTAGTATAAAGCAAAATTTAATACAAAATTATTTTATAATGGTAGAATCTATTCTACAAATTTATTTAAATCTTTCTTTATCTAAATTTTATTTAATTATATACCAATAAATTTCAGTATTTAATTATCTTCATATTATTTAACTGTTTTATTTTATCATTCCATAGACAAGAGTCCCACATATCAAAAGTTTATAGAGAATTACTTTATAATATATACTAACGATTTATTGGACGTAGATCTTTCTAAATCTTTTCTTATCTAAATTTTATATAATTATCAGCGAATTGAAGTACTAGATTACCTTATATCAAAAGTTGTTAATTCCATAATCTCAAGAAAATTGGAATGTGACATTTAATATTGTACAACTCTTGATCCTTAATTTAATATTTTTCTGAATAATGTGATTTAAGCCCACACTTATTACGCGGTGGACTTTACGAAAAGGGGTTCTTTTTTTACATTTATGAATCGATTAAAAAGGGTCTAGCAAGCTAGGTTTACTTCAACGCCTATCAATCTCTTTAATGCACACTATCACATTGTTGTAACACGCCATGATCAAAGGAACTGATAGGTGATGTGTATTCAAGCGAGTAGTAGCCGCATTTCTTGAGAGCACAGCTTCATCTTAAGCTTGACGGCATTAAAATTGCCAGATGAAATCCTATTAAGACGAATATTGTACGCAAGCAGAGTATGTAATACTCGTACTTTTCATGATCAGAAGCTTATTACATGGTTTAAGTATAACCAGATTATTATTTTAATAAAATGTACGTGAACTGTAGGATAACATAAGACTTGACCTATCTAGAAATAAACATTTCTCAAATGTAATCTTATTTATTTTTGTTACGAGAAATAAAAGAATTCTTCACATTTTAGAAGTGTTCAATATAATCGTTCTTTTTTAATTTTTTAGATGATAGAGTATGTTAGAGACCACTGCAGAATATATTTTTATAGGAACTATTAAATAAAATAAAACCATTATTTAGTATTATTTATGTTTACAATAAATTAATAACATTATTTATAGTTTAAAAATATAGCGCTATAGCGGTTTATAATTCTGGTGTCAGTTATATCTCTAGAGAGATATACTAAAGAATCCAATATAATAGAACAAAAATTATGAATGGAATTTTCAATATGTCATGAAAATGATGCTTTTTTTAAAAAATATGTAATATTAGATATAACTATATATGTACTTCGTTTTAATATTTTGTAATAAGCTGGTAGAATATCCTAGCAGAGTACGTAATCTGCTGGATATTGCTCTATATTGGTGGTATAGTATACAAATAGATAAATTATAATTAATAATGTGTAATCTAATTCCACAGCCCACAAAATGTTCTGTACGTAATCCGTTTATAATTCAGTTATTAACATCAAATGTTTGTAAGTAAATATTATATGTACGTGGAGTATAATGAAATTTCAATTATTCCCGCTGATATTGAAAGTAAGAAAAGAACTAAAAGAGCATTTGATAATGATAAGAACAATCTTTCTAATATCAGAGCTAATTTGTTACTAATATTAAAATCTATTTTGATAGAGATTTAAAAAAAAAATATTTATTACAGATATTTATTACTCCTTTTAAAGTTGAATTAATATCAATGGAAATATTCAGATTTCTATTGTTAGTGGGCTACTTCGTATGTAAAAAATTAATTATTTATTAAAAAAAAAAAACTATAAAGAAATTTTTACAAATATACAAATTTTGAATTCGAGAAATTTAATATCTCTATAGTAGATATTAGTCATGACAAATTATAATCAGCGTTTGTCAGTACTTTATAACATTAAATTAATCTATGAAATCGATATCACATGATAAGTACATTTAGAGATTTAAGATCCACCAACTTGGTTAACAGAGTTCAAAAAAATAAAATTATTTATAAGTTACTTATTAAAAATGTATCATTTTAAATATAGAAATACATACTATAATACAATTATTACAGTACTAATATCTTTATTATAATATTATAATTTATTATTATAATTTGTACCTATTTATAATTTTTATTATACAATTTGTTATTCTCATATTACTAATCGAAACATAAAATAAAGATTCAAGTCTATGTACATATATTTAATATTGATAATAAAAATATGTTCCATATATAAACATATTTCTTTGAAGCTGTTATATATATTAGCATAAGAATTAAAAATAGATTACATATTAAATAAAAAAACTAATTATAAAATTTATTATGATATAAATTTTGTTTTTTATAACGAATAAATTTTGTGTTATGATTACTTTCAATTATCAAAAAGGCAATATTAATATTTATTAACTTTTACTAAAAATAAAATTCAAAATAATACTTATAATTTTGAAAAATTACCATCATTTTTATCTTTTTTAAAATAATTTATTATAATAAATAACCATATATATTTTCAAAAAGTGATATGTTTGTGTGTCTACTATATTATTCTATAAAATCTGTTTATCTAATAAATTTGACGAATTCGATGTAAACTTAAACCGATAGGATTTCATACAAGTGTGTTCATATTCCAGTATGTATAAAGTTTCTGATCGTGTCACATCTCGTAACTCTTGCTTCTTTGTACTTTTTAAGTCAACCTTATTTAAATGGCCAACGACATAAAGAACTCTATATAGATATTTGAGTGCCACATGAGGTACATATGTAAATAGATACATATACGGATTCTTCAATTTCACAACACATTTACTATAAAACGATGAAATGTTCCAGCGCCTTGATGTTTCTTCCGCTTCATTACCTTTCACTGTTCATTGATTGCATATCAAATTTGTGAACAGTATATTAATTCCATTCTTTTGTATTTATGCAGAAAAGATTTAAACTATATTGCTTTTCAATAATTTTTTTTTATATAAATCACATGCTGCATAATATGTAAAATAACGCAATATTTAAAATATATATTTAAAATAAAAGATATAAATGTAGATCAATATTTTATAATTCTATAATATTCTTTTAGTATTTATTATTATTTATTATTTACCTCATTTATCCTTTCTAGCATTGAGAAGCTTTAGTTTTAAATTCTTATATCTGCTTTTAACGTTATTTTAGTACACAGATCATAAATCGGTAAATAAATTAATAATAATGTAAAATATATTAATCTAGATAGATCCATGCGTTTTGTTAACTTAATTAATAAAAATTTTAATTAAAAGTAACATTAGTGGACTCACCATTTTTAAACTTCGCGCCATGCACATATAGCCGCACGTGTTCCATCAATGGGTGATCTAACCTCAAATACACACTTCACACATTGACACATCGTACACACGGTGACATACAATCGATATTTACAGTCGATATTTGCTTCAGCTTATAATGACTTTCTCCTCTAAATATTCACCACGCCACTGTATACTACATTGCTGCTTGTCACGTTATCGCATTTGATTCATTTGTTTTCGTTTTATATTTTTTCTTTCGCAAAATCACTTTCCCGTTTGTAACTATTTTGGACATTTTGGTTGCGACAGTTTTTCTACGAAGTTCACTGATAGCTTGTAGATAATCGATGTTGTCGGTTCAGACTACCTCACACACCAGAAAAGGTCTTAAAGAGCTTTACTCGTTTGAAGGTCATTTGCCGCTTAAAGGAGATATAACAGTTGTCGGACAATTACAACTTGCAGTTCGATACCGGAGAAACCAATAGATGTTCTCGCAAGTTCGTTCGTTTCGTTTCGTCGACGTGATCAGAATCAACGTGTTCCGAATCGATAACGTTGCTCCGAGTGGCCGCGATATTTCTTAGAAAGAGGTTAGGTCTTGTTGGGAATGCAATTTTATACGTAATATAAGCATGATCCGGGAACAAAAACCGCGATTCGTATATACATATGCGTGGAACCACGGCGTAGAATAGAAGTTTGTGCAATATGAAATAAGCAAAAGTATCGAGTTCGTGATATCGATCAACAGATTCACACGTACACCACGCTTAATATCATTCGTATCTCATTCCACGAATACACTACTTTGGTAATTAACTCACACAAAACTCGCGGTATAAGTCGCTCAGGGCCACTAATACCAAGATTTAACGTAAGAGAGCTCGCTTGCTGTTTTTATCACAATGAAACCCGTTCACCACTTGAAAGATACTCACTGACAAATAACGGTTCGATCGGACCTTTTTGAACACACGGCCATCGATCGACTGTTTCTTTCCCGAGGACTCCAATATTCGTCACTGTCTGTTAGTCGCGACTCGCAATTGCTTCCAAACAAACGTAACGTGTATAATGATACGCCTTCATATGTATTGTGCCAGTGTTTCTCACGCTCATTGGATAGTGGCGACCAAAAGCTTAGTAACATGCTACGATGAGTAAGAAAAATGGAATGCTTCCCTGATTGTCACCAACTTATCTGTTTGTTCGGTGCATTTTTCTTTTTTTTTTTGATATTTTTCTGTTTGCGTTTGCTATTGACTCACTTTGTCGCGTGCGATATAAAAAATATTTCGTTACGAAATCGTTATTTAGAGAGACAGACAGAGATGGAGCTATAGCGTAAATGGTTCGCATCAGATTAAACTTATATCAATGCAAAGTAGGATTTCTTTGCTTTAAGAATGCAATCCTTTTTTTTAAGGCAATGGAAATACATTTATAATTTATGTAACAAGGTTTCAAGTAGACTATCGCTTTGTGAATTTTTACATTTCAACTAGGTAATTAAGCATCGTTCTATATCTACATATATATGTACATACCTATATACAATATGTATGTAGTAAAATGATATAATAGCTTTTAATTTTATATTTATTATAGGAATGAACATCGTAACAAGAATTTTTGTTACAAAAAAAAAAGACTAAAATATATTAGTAGGATATCTTTTGTTGGTTTATGTATGTTTATTTTAGATGTATTAATATTACTTAAGAAGAAAGATTTTTTTTAAATAATAATGGAATTAATATCAACCTTTTCTCCTTAAGTCTAATAATAATGAAAATTTCATTTTTGTTTTATCTAAAAGAAACTTCATATCTAAATTGAATTAAATTTGCAATATTATAATTTAAAAAGTAGTTCAAAGAAACTGTTTCACCAATTTAGATTTAGTTATTATGACTATAATTAAATGCACAGCCTGCCATTCGTCTTGATCCATCAAACGGTGTCAGCATATTCTATGATTAGAAATAAGAAAAAGATGTTATATAAACATAGGGTCGTAAATGTTTTATTACAAAGTTATAACAAGAATATCAAAATCATAAATGACTGGTTGTTTGTTTGATTCTGCACAAAAATGTTGTCAGTGTTGTATCTACAAGAACGGATGACACTTTGAACAAGAACTTTAGTAAACATCATCAATCGATCGAAAAACAATCGAGTCATTTTGTATAATTAATAATGTATAATTTCTGTATTTTTGTTATAATTTTCTAATAAAGCATTTAAGACCCTATTATTATAATCATAATTATTTAATGTTATTCATTATTAACAATTAATTGCTTTAAATGAGTAACTTTTGATGTTTTCTTGAATTATACGTAAATGTTAAATGTTATTGTCAATTTCTGTTTCGAAAATATTTCGATTGAACTTTGCAGCAATAATGTAATGTGAACAATGGAAATGCATCAGTGGTCAAACACTCGTGCACTCGTGTGTAATAATACGTATTTCTGCACAAATGACTGCTTCTGTGATACCTGTCGTATGCATAGAAATGATGAAAATATGTGCAGAAGTATGGAAATTCTATGTTACAAAGAATATTTATGATTAACACATCGGTAAATCGTAATTATGATATATACGCGTAAATATACGTACATTTCTCTCCATTTTATTAGTTTACAAATTTTATTCATCTAAAAATATGAAAATTACTGAAGTGCAATAATTCTAAATGTGCGATAGAATTGTCAGTTTATGCCATGAGAAAATTATGCAAATGTGTAAATTCCAAGGCATTATAAAAATGTATTGCAGAAGTCAAAAGTAAACGCTATTTATATATACATATTTATGTATGCATATAAATATCTATTTATGTGTCTATAGCATATTTACATAGTTAAATTTCTATTTTGGGTTGAAAACAATCATACGCCAGCGGCGTTGGCGATCCTTGAAATACGATTTCGTAGTCTGCTTTAAATAGTTGCCGTTTGTTTCAAGCTGAAAATTTACGTTGTGTAATACGAGCATTGTGCCCAGCTGTAGAAACTGATACTTAGACTTCGATTGTACTTCTTTATTGGTATCTTTTTCGATGTTTTTTCCCATCTTTGTTCTACTTACGGGTATACTACATGCATGACTACAAGAAAGGAACAAGTGATACGATTGGCTATAAAAACAAAGTGGAGAAGATTATTTACTAATCTAGATGCGAAAGAGAGGGAAGAAGCTTTTATCGGATATTTCCGGCAGTAAGATCAAGTGGTGGCTTGCTGGAAATGTTTCTTCGGGATTTTATATGGAGATAATGCAGAATTATACGTATAATGGAAAATAGATTAAGTTTGGAGCATATTATATTTTTACATTTTAAATAAATAGGTATTATTCCGTAGGTAATATATGTATTACAAATTAAGATGAAGTTGTATTTCTAAAAGTCTTTTTATTTGAGATTTATTACAAAAAAAGGCTCATAATAAGAAATTTTATTACGGAAAAACTGAAATATATTAGTGACATATAATTCTTCGATTTATAGATGTGCATTTATGTATGTTATTGATGTATAAATATTACTTGGTAAATTTCTTTTTAAGTGGAGTTAAAATAAATATTAACTATCTAATTATATTAAATTTCTAACATTATGATTTAAGAAATAATAAAAAAATATTACTATTTCAATTTTAATATATTTATCATGATTTGAATTAAATCTATATATTTAAGAACTAAATGTATAAAATTTCAAGTCATAGAGACGTTGTAGATTCTTAAATTGTAATATGTAAAATTTTAAAATGAAGGTACTTCTTACTTCGAAGACATCTTATATAAAGATAATGCAAATATTATCCGAAGAGTTCCAAAGAACTACGGAATAAGATGAAATACCACGTATACGATAAATCAACGAATACGTTTCAAATTACATATTTTCTTGGAAAGTATCGAAGGCTATACGATTTCACGTGAAGTTCTTGATACGTGGTTCACCATATGTATATCTTGAAGAAGAAATATGACAAAAACTTTTATAGAGTTGTGCTACGGTGTGTTGGATCTCTTATCTTTTAACCAGCAGCTTTTCAGGATCAAAGAAAGGTGGGTGCAGAAGAGTTTTAAACGAATTATTTATGAAGACTGTTTGAATAACTTAATCACAATCGTTGCTCACTATATTTTTCACTATATTTTTCACTATATTTTTCACTATATTTTGTCATCCATTAAGGAAAGAAGTATCAATTAAAAATTGGTGAATAATATATATTGTTCTAAAGAAATGCTAAATTTTATGCAACTGAAGTTAATGATAGTCGTTTTTAATAAATAAAACAATGTTTGTACTTTTGTTCTTATTATAATTATTAACTAACAACACATAATATTATAATGGGTAATTTACAATTTTTTGAAGTTATTCTATAATTAGTTTGAAATTGTCATTATTAATATTGTAAATTTTATTTTATGAATGACTATCTATTAAATAAATTCAGTCGTTTTACATATTTTACTAAAAGTGAGTATATTCAAAGAATGCTTATAAAATTTTATATTATTAAATTTGTTGCAATCAATTTCGTATGACATTATTAATGACAAGTTTTGTACTTATTTTATGGATTGCAAAATAATATAAATTTATTGAGAAATTAATTTTTCCAACAAATACTTTGCGCTTATTTTACAAGTAACAAATTAATTAAAAGCAACTCAAATTAACTGCTTGACGTTACATACTTATAAACTGCTATGAGGCAATTCTTTATGAAAAGATACGAGAAAGATGTAAAATCCCGTTTTCCCGTTGGAGGTTTGGTTTTTTAAAAAATTCAAATTTCAAGTTCATTATATATGTATGCACTTAAGATTCATGCTACTCGACTTCAAGAATGTTTTTAACATGACGGTGCTTCACCTAGAACGCTTCAACTAGAAAGTAAATATGTAAAAGTAACTTTCTTAACGAACAATATTAAAATATTGGATTAGCTGTGGAGAAATAATCACTTGGCTCTGAAAATTTTCAGATTTTATGTCATTTGATTTTTATTTGTAAATTCATCTTAAAACCGTAGTTTACAATAGAGATATTGAAAATTTGAATCAATTAGTGGAAAATATTATACATGATAAATAAGCATATGCAAATGAAAAATATGCATATACAATTTGTTTGAATAATTCTGTAATTGACTCAATAACATATTGTCGATAATGTATTTTGTTTAAATTCAGAAGTGTGAACGTTGCGTAGGTCTCTAAATAAATACATATATGTATGTATATTATATACACATATATGTATTTATATATATATATCATTATACATCATTATGTTATATGCCGCTTGATAAACCGTATTTTATTGTATTTTAGCTATAACTGCATACATTTGCAATTTTAAACTGGATTTCGTTGAAAAATAAACCTCAACAAGATTTTATTTATATTTTATACCATTTTCTTATTTACTCATGAAGAATTATAAATAATCCAGCTGTAATTACTCTGTATAATAAAATTTATAACACTAATTTTTAATTACTCATACAATAATAATTTAATATATCCAGGTTATCTTAACTCTTCTGCAATTATTAGCATTTCTTATAAATATGCTAGATTCTCCAAGATTCAGATAAAATTACGTGGTAAATATTGTGATAAAGTTAACAAGGTATACGTAAATTATTTTTACAATTATAATGTACAGATACATTAATTACTTTATTTAATGTGTATTTAATAAGCACTCATAACGATATTCAGATAGAAAGTCACCAGTGTCCTAGGATCTTGCGATCTTTAATCTCAGAAGTCGAATATATTTACTGAAAAGTATTAAATTTAATTGTTTCTCACATTAAAGGTATTATATTTAATTATCTATGCAATTACATTTAGTCATAGATTTATGAAAATAATTTTACTTTTACATATTATAAAATACTACTTTGTTCATTCAACATCACAAACTTCTTATATAATAATGGTAACTATATTAATCTTTCTTGAATAAACTTTCTTTATTATCTATTGGAAGAAAAGGCAATAATTATTGTATTTCTGTGGAAAAATGAATAATAGAAATTTTGATGTATTTTTATATGTATGTTACATTATATAATATACATATGTATATTACATGTACACACATATATATAATCTGTAGTATTTTTTTAAATACAGAAATACAAAAATAGTTTTACCCCGAAAAAATGAAAAAAGAAGAAAAATGTTACTTCTTTCTTTCAATTTCCCTGCACGCCTTCGTACTAGAATTTAGGCACGACGAATAGTTCATAAACTTACTGAACTTTAGATACAGGGTACTGATGTACATATACGTACACAATTATTCTTAAGGCTGCGTCCTTAGCAATAAAAGTACAAGTTCCGTAAATTATCTACTGATATATGACGTTCTCTCGAAATAAATGCCTTATGTTACTTTGTAGATGCTGTGCTGCGAAAGAAAAAGTCTAATAATTTGATGTTTACTAAATTTTTCCTTTAACTTTTCTCGGCTGACATAAGCATAAGTAACAATGTAACTGTAGTTTCTTCATCTTTATGGTTCTTTTTTAACATATCCTTTGAGCTCCATGTTCATATATCTTCTGTTTGAACTAACGTAAGGAAAAGTTACTTTTGCCGTATTTGCGGCATGTAAGAACAGCGAGGTAATAAAGACATTTGGCCAAAGCCCAGGGACGCACGTACCATCCTTCCGTTGTAAACAACCGAGCCGCAAGAGCAACTGTCTTCCTTCGCGCCGGATGCTTATTCTGTGCAGATTCTATAAAGTCCCGCTACTTGTTTTATAGAAAACATATTGTCTTTGAAAATTTCTTGCCTCACGTCTGGCGACACTTTCTGGTCGTTGAACAATGCACCGCTCGAAGTATAGAAACAAATAAGAAATAAGGATTTGATTTTACTTATGGAAGGAAATAGAATTTGTGAATTGAGTAAGACCATGAAACGGAAGAAATATTATACCAGAATATTATAATATATTATTCTTATTTTATTTTATTTTTATTGTTGCTTAGTCCGTGCCTTTCGGCTTTGGACGAACTTTCGGTTTTACATCTCTTATACCTATTTCGCTTCTTATATATCTACCTCCCCTCTTATCCGCTCTATTATATTGCACTCCCTTGATTATTCTATCTCTGAAAACTAAAACTAAAAACTAAAAATTAACAACTAATGACTAGAAACTGTTGCAACTTTGGGCTTTTGCCTCCTTGCTGTGCTTCCTTCCTGTCGTTCTTCCCCGTCTTGTATTGCCCTTCTCTTCGCTATTATTACTTTTAGTTCTGTTAAATCTTCTCCAGTCTCATTTAGTGTTTTTCCTATGTCCTGTGGTCCTTTATTCTTATTTATTATATTTATGTTATAATTATTATGTATTATTGTTATTTTATATTATTAATTATTAATATTATAAATACTATATTAAATACTGTGCCGCCGTGCACTATGATTTATCAATTAATGATATTAATGAGTTGAGAAGTTAGAAGTTACACGTTCTAAACTTTTATTTTATAATCTTACAATTTTACGTGAAATGGAGATGTCAGATTAGCTGAATTGTAATTTGTAAAATTTACTGATCTTTATTTGTCTCATAGCTAAATTTAATGCTATTATGCAAGAGAATTTATTAGCGTCGCATGCTAACTCGTAAAATTTCACTAAAAATATTAATGTTACTAATGATAATATTACTAGCGAAACTAATATTATTAGCGACATTGTACAAGTCACAAGCTACAGGTCACAGGTTACCAGTATCAATCCATTAGCGGCCAAGCAGAGAAATAATGCATAAAGGTTATACAAATGATAAGATTGTTGAGAAATGTAAAGTAAATTATATATTGTTTTATCAAGATATGAAAAGTATATTGGAATATTAATGTAATCTTACATAATTTCACTATACAAACCAGAGACATAAGCAACATTTTTGTGATTTGAAAAGACATAATTTACTATAATACTACAGATACCTCGGTTTCTTCGGAAGTTCATAAAATTGTAAAATGCAAAAGGGAGAAGAAATAGCCATGAAAATATTAACGAAATTTTTGGAATTCCCTTTTACAATCATAACGTTAGAAAACAGAATTCAATAACATAAATTAATTGAAATGGTGCGTTAACGTAACGTTGATTCTAACAAATTACTTACTGTGCTTGCATAATGTAATGAACCCTGACTAGTATAAATTAGCTGATTATTAAGGTATTCGTATTCTATAGCATTTTGAGCATTTTTTATTTTAAAGAGTGACGTAGTAACGTATATTACGTGTAAAATGTCTGTTCTTTTTTTTATCATTTAATTTGTACTTTACAATTTGTCCAGCTGGACATTTGGTAAATACATATCTTTTCTGGGAAACTTTATCATTATTAAAAAATAGATCTCATCCTTATTATCTACTATGAGGTATGAGGGTTTATGAGGGATATTATTTATTAATTGTTTGCATATCATAGACAAAATATTAATATTAGTTGTAGGAAATGCCTACGAAATATTATAGGTGAATACTTCATAGGCATTTCCTACAACATATTAATATTTTGTCTATGATATTCAAATATATGTTATAGGTAGTAGGTACGCTTTTTATAGATTTATACATTTAGAAATGACGTGACGAGAAGGAGTGAGTGATAAGAAAAACGGTTATATAAACCAAGTCTATGCATGGCCTTTGGAGCCAGAATTAACAATAAAAAAAAACAAAAAATATACATATATCTTAATATTAATTAACAATTGGAAATAAAATGAGAAGGTTTTTACATGTTGTTTCCGTACAATTTTCATCAAATGATCGAAATAATGTACATACAAAATATTAAAAATAAGGGTGCCTGATTTATACATTTGTCCTTTTCCTTGTTTCCGTTTTTCTAACAGAAGTATAAAATGTCTTGAAACGTATCATTATGCACCCCCTAGAGTTAACACGTGCTGTAAAAGTCAGAATTTTCGACCCACGGCTACTTAATGGTTCTAGGCTAAATAAAACTAACTAAGCGGGTGGGATTTCCGCGAGACTTCCAAGGAAAACTACTATTTTCCTCACCAGAAAAGAGTAACATATAGATATTTTATTTACCAAATGTCCAGTTGGACAAATTGTAAAGTACAAATTAAATAATAATAAAAAAAAAGAAAAAGAATATACATATTATATATAATGTGTATTATTTATTTATGTGTGTTTTATTTAATACTTTTCATTCAATAGATTTTTAATTTGCGTTTCAACTTACCTTTTAATTTATCTACTTATTTAATTTTATAATTCTATAATTCTTCTTTAATTAAGTACATTTTAAATTAGCACATTCTTGATATTATACCTGAAATAGAATTTTATGAAATAATTGAAATTTACATTGATAAAATAATAATTTGCTAGGAGTTAAGGTACATATATATGTTATTATAAAAGTTTACAATGTTATTTAGAAATTACTTATCATTAGTCAATAAAAAAAAAATTCTCCAAGAGTAACTTGAGGGATATTCTTATAATTAGCTTGTAGAAATCTGATAATATTTTTCGTGCAAGCTTTTTTAGCAAATTTTTTTCAAAACGTTATAAGCTATGCTAAATCCTCTAAGACTGATATATATATGTATAATGTACATATCAAAAGCCTAATCTTACTGAGGGATAGTGGAAACGTTTGCTATACACGTGTTGCCTTACTCTATATTGCATCCATTATAATTTATTTTAACAGCTGATCGTGTTTGGAAACGTTTGGAAATTATGTACCATATTTAATGGATTTTTGAGACACACAGACGTCTTTTACAGAGAATATACTTCACTTTAAAAATGTATTTTAATTGTGTCGTATTTCATATTCATATAGCACGTATATTTATAAATATATAGCACCTTCTTAATTACTAAAGTAAACAAAATTTTCATTAATATTACTACGTCAAAATATATTTTATTTGTCTAATGAAATTGTTATTATTATGTTATTTTATTTATGTTTGTTTATTATAATTGTTATTATTATTGTTAGTATTATTATGAAAGTATAGAATATATAAATATATAAAGAATAAAATAAATAAAATTACTGTTATTATAAAATATACAAGATAAATTGAATCATTATATCTATATAATACTAAGTGTAAGATACTTTTATATTAAAAATATGCTTTATTTGAAGAAAATTATAACTGTTTTCGGTCGATGATTTTCAATCAATCCATCGTTAGCAATCCTAATAGCATTTACCACAATCAGATTTTCCTTTTCTTTCTCATTTGAGTCTAACTCTGTTTCGCTTTTCTTCCCTCTTCGTATTTCGAAGAGTCTGCATTCCTCCTTCTTCTATTGAAGTTATTATTACTACCTTCCGTGTTCGTTTTATTTCGTACTATGTAACTCCATTATTTTCTTCGTCCTTTTCTATGTATTACTGTGGATTCATTTCCGCTATATTTATCCCTCTAAGATTTGAATTCCTAAGAAAAGGATACAATTGTACCTCATTTTCTCTGCATTATTATTCACAACTGATATACAGCACGTAATTTTTTGTATGTTTGTTATTCACTCTGAAACCCGGTAGAACATCTTACGATGTCTTCTTCGACGTAAACAATATTTTTCATGTATACAATGTATCTCAAATATTTTTCTATTTCCACTTCTGCTTTGTAAAGAACAGTGCGTCGAGTGTCATGTGACGATTCAGTGTTTGATTGTTGAAGTTAAAACAGTCTATTTTCAATTCCCAAGTGGACTTCGACCCACTTTTTGTTTTGTTCATTTTTGTTCTGTAGTTAGTGTGGTTAGTCCCTATCGAGCAGACACCCTTTTTCAACGCACTGTAGTCACACCTGGCCTGTTTTTTTCAAACTCAGAGATCCTCAAACCGTACCAGTTCCAAATATTTAAAAAATCACTCGTCCATCCCAAACCTTACTAAATAAACCTTCCTTGAACTTATAAATAATCCAAAAATATTTTTAAGTAAATAAGACAACTAATTTAGAAATTCAGTACAGTGAGTTGCAATAATATTCGGGTATTATAATGTGTGAAATATTGTTGCATACATCTATTTAAAATAGTTAACTAGTTGACTTTAATATATTAGAACAAATTTCTAATTATCTTCAATATATTTGTTAATATATATATTAAAATATATATACATTAAAATATCGTATTTAGTAAAGAGATATATATTTTATTTATTTAATACATATACTTTTCTTAAATGAGAAAGACAAGTTAAATAATACTAAAGAATCATGAAATGTCCGAATATTAACGTTCAAGTCACTGTCTATAAAAATTTTACATTAGGAGGAAGTGAAACAAAGGAAGATAAGATCAAAGAAAACATAACGGTATTTTTGTCTGTAATTTATGGGGTTATTGAATTGAGCAAAACCGGAAGTAGTGTCGATTCGACGCTTTTACATCCATATAGATTTTCTTTTTAATTTCTAATGATTTTCTTTCATACAATAATAATCGAAAAAGAGCATTTTACGAGGGCAAGCATTTATTCTTTCGTTTCTCTATTCTATGATCGACAACATACAAGATAGGAATGCAATTCTCTGCTAACGCAAAAATTTGTTTATTTCTCTTGTAGCCAAGCTGAAACGTTTCCAGAAGAACAAAATATTTGAGAAACTCTGTTCAGAAGTACCGCGGACCGTCAATTTCTGAAAGAATATCGTCTGTACGCGTCTCTCCAAATTAGGCGGACTAGTTGGGAGTTAAAAGGTTTAAACTGGAAAAGTTTTGTAATCTATTTTTCTCGCTCTTTTTAACCAATATAACCAAATTTAACCAAATTTTTGGAAACTATAATTTTAAAAAGTGTAAAATATAATTAATATACACATATAATATTGATAGAAATTAATATGTTTAAAATGTAATTAATATTTAAAATATAATTTCTTAAAAATAATATTTGCTTTTTATAAAATATAATTTGTTAAATATCGTCTTTGAGCCTTGTTAAAATAATTTATCCTATTAATTTTGATCATAACATACTGGACTTTCATAAGATTAATAAAAGATGTTTAGCTGTGAAGTATGTGTATACTCATAAACTGATTATTTTAAGAAACGACAATTTTCTTTTTACTTTTCTAATGCAAACATTGTTTTTATATTTATAAGTATATCACTTTTATTTGATAAAATAAGCATCTTATACAGATGAAGAATTATTAAAAATTTTACGAAGGAGACTTTGTCTTTCAGTCTTTGAATGTTTTTTTAAAATTTAACAATAAAATCTTGAATAATAAATTTTATTCATTTTTATAATTAAATATATCTTCATTCATTCTAATTATAAAAATGAATAAAATTCATTATTCGAGATTTTATTGTTAAATTAAAAAAAAAACATTCAAAGATGTTTCAAAATATAATACTTTTCAAAATGTAATAAATATTTGATAAATAAAATTAAGAGGAAAAATTCTACATTCTTGTTACTTAGAGAATTAATATAAAAAAAAATAAAAACATTATATAAATATTTATTATTTAAATAGCATATTTTTCTTAAATGTCATGCATTACAAATGTGCAAAGTCTCGAAACATTTCTGAATGTTTTATGTTTATTCTTTCTTTTCTTTATTTAGCTTTTTTTAGTTGCATTAGCACCCATGTTATTTACATGACAGTAATTACATAAGGTTGCAGGGTGGAATATACGTTATGTCAAATTAAACGAAAAATACCGATATTTTTAAAAAATTGCAACATATTTGAGCGTGACTCTACAACGAGTCACTTCTTTAAGATTTTCGTTGATTTGGTACAATCTCCTTTCATTTTTATTTGATTTGAAATGATCGACATTTCAGATTATCGATTTAATTGAAAGTTGGGAAAAACTTGTTGTCAAAAATATGGTCATCAAGGGTAATCGCTCACATTCACGTAATTGGTATTTGGTATATACCGCATTTCAGACAGAGGCAGAAGTCAATGGCGAGAATATTTGAATTTCAAAATATGTCGTTCATATTGGCCGTGATTTGCAATGAGTCCGTGCGAGAAATATATCATCCACGACATCGCGTATTCGTATTCACGGATGTGGAAAACACATCGATCGTGCTATTTATTATACGGCTGCTCCAGCTGGAAGCCAGAATTGGGAAAAGGGATTTCAAGATTATGTGAATTATGTAAAAAGTTGGCAAAATTTTTTGAAAAATAAATAAAAATTCAATTGTATTTTCTGTAATAAAACAAACAAAGAAGGAACATTTTATGCGAAGATACGTTTCCATTCTATGGAGAATTTTTATATTTGAAAAAGTCATTACTAAATATTAATAATAGATTTTACTGGTTGTTACTACTTGTTTTATCTACTAATTGTTTGGATACATAGATAAAACATTGATCTTAGTTAACTCTATAAATGCAAAGGTTATTGCTTCATTCTTTACAATGTCTGTGTAATAGTATAAAGTAGATCAGTCAATTATTTTAAAGTACTTCGACAATTCTCTGTAAAAATTATGCAGCTTATTTCCACACTTTTTGTGGACGTAAACACGTATGTAAATTTATACAAAAATTAAGGCACTATTTACTACATAAAATAATTTGATATGTTTGCTTCATCGATCTTGAGAAGACTTTTATGTTATGAATAGTGCACTATTAATCTTGATTATTGATGACTAACATAAATGAGAATCTCTTGTATATTCTTGTGTAAGACTATATATAGAAATCTCATGTATGAGCAATTATCACGAAAGGAAACTCCACGCTAATACAATAATTTTGTGCCAAGTTAATGTATAACAATCGATAAACACTTCGTTATAGCTATTATATTATTATATGCTTCATTATAACCACTTTAATGATTCTACTTACACAACACAAAAAGAAAGAATTGTATTTTTATCATAACGTGCGTTGATGTAATTTAACTTTGGCGTTGAATTATATTTTTATTCAATTACATTTATAACATATACTCAAGCAAAGTATTATAGCGACTATAACGAATAATAAGTTTTAATAATCGCTGTTAGGTAAAGTAGAGAAATAATAAATTAAAAAATATTTGTATGAGATATTTTTACAGACAACTTTGTTATACCGTGCAATGTGAAATAATCTTAATTCTTGGATCGTGGATTTGATATTAAGAAAGGTATTATACGAAGAAAATAAAATTCTTTTGATAAAATACTTTTTCTAACCAGATATGTATATATTCAACGTACCTGAAGTTTTTGCGTTTTTACAGAAATTGAGACAAGAAGAATTAAATTATGCAGAACAGTATGTTTTATAAAATGTATGCACTTTAAACGATAGCGTTCTTACTTTCTACATACATCTCTTAATAATATTACGTATTACATAAAATATAATAACTAAACGTTGAATCTGTAATGTTATTCGGAATAAGAATACAACTATTTAGGTATCATAACTTTGCATAATTTTGTTTATACGTATATATGTAGCGACTACAAAAAATATTTATCCATACTCATTTTCTAATCGACCATATTTTTATTAGGTCCAACATTTCATTTGCATGGTATCAAACGTGAAACTACTACTAAATAATATGAAATTTAACATACTTGAATTTAATTGATTGGTACGTAAGTACTATAAATGTATATATTTTTTAATATTATATAAGTAACAAAATATTATTAATAACACTAAATAATAAAAGTACACATCTCACAAGTCGAATCTCTTATCTCTCTCTCTTTTTCATCTCTTTTATCAAATTTATTTACTACTAAACAAACATTAGTTTCCAACTAGAAAATAATATTTTATATTTATTTTAACTGGAACTTGGGATGAAAAACTCGTTGTATCTCTTCCAACAGATTCTGATCTCTTGCTCAGTAACAAAAGATAACAATCGTTTCAACTATTTCTCTCTTTTGAAATAAACCTAAAATAAGAATCAAAGAGATCATAATAGCCCAAAGGTTTCTTTTGCATTAAAAATTGGCTGCAAAATGATTATTTAGAGGGTGTATAAAAAATCTCTGTATTTATATAAAAAGAGGTTTTAGCTTTATAATACTCATTTTTTATATTTTCCAATATTCTAAAATGGATTTAGTATACAGCTTGAGAACCATGAAAACAGCGTTAAAGTTTCATTCATGTTAAAAGTACTTTCTACTTTATATCTTATTTAAGGATCTTGTAAAATCCTCTACTTTACCTGAAAAAATTATAAAGACCTTTACTTGTAAGTTACTCGTTTACGATGCTCTTATTCTTTAAAAGGAATTCAAGATTGGATTCAGAGGAACAAGAGTTCAAGTTTAACGTTATGTAATGTGAAAATCTTATGTTTCGTTCATTTACTATTGCATCTCGTGGATATGTCATTATATTGGCAGTAGACAGTCTTTTTAAGTACAAATTATTGATTTTTAAATTTCAGACAAAATCAAGCACTGTGATTAATCATTAAGTTGTAGGGGAAATCTGGCGATCCATAAATTTTGCCCTGAATTTAGTGGGATTAAAGGAGAGTTATTTATTATGAACTCTCGTCAAGTAGTGAAAAATGAGACGCTCATACAAATTTATACGGACATGATCGAAAGAAAAAAGGAAACGGGAACCCAAATAAAAAATCGTTTTATCTATAAATATAAAGAATGTTTTGCTTTGCATATTTCGTATATTTTTTCCTATACATTATTACGTGCGTTCTCTATATTTTAATACATTTAAAACGTAAATGCATAAATACGAACAGCGTGTAAAAAAAAAACATTCTAGTAAAAGAAGATTAAATCTTTCATTCCACTAAAAACCTTATTTGACTTTACACGTCCTTTGTCGTTTCACAGTATACACCCGCATACGTACCATACCCGAAATAGCTACAGAGTTACATATTACGCTTCTTACTGAATGCCACTAAAACGTATACATATATTTAATAGTAAATGTCACTATATACATCCTCGCAGTATACTAATTTCAGCGTGGGAATTTTGGTCGGACATAGACCCAGAAGAACGCCTTTCGGGCTGCGATCTAATTTCTAATGGGTAATTTCATTTAGGTGCATCGTTTATAGCAGAATGCGAGAGTAACGTTTACTCCCTACCCCCTGGCTCCTACACTCATGGACTTTAGCAATTTCGGAAGAGTCGTTTACGCAAATCAGACCGTAACGCTTCCCATAGCAGCGTTTTAATACACGCGTTTCACTTGGAGTTATGTGTTTCCCCATGTATGAGTAATTTCTCCGATATCTTCTTGTTCCCCGAGATCTTTATTGGACGATCTACAAACGATTTCCATACGGCTGTCGCCATTACCGGAACTTTCAAGCAAGCAAGTGTTCGCGAAACGAGAGTTCTTCGCTTTTAATGACGAGAGTCTGGAATCGTATTATCACTGCACTTCGATCTTGCACAACCTCGGGTAATGGCATTTTTGCAGTCGAATGACGTCTCGATGAGATTCTGATAGGTCATCCATGCTGTTTCCATCAATTCGATAATTTCTACCTTTGAAACTGTTGTTTTATGGCACTGTTAAATATATAATGTTAGGTCGATTATATATTTGATTGGTTTTGTTCTGTTTAGGAAAAGGAAATTGATCTTTCGAGTTGAATGCTTGTGCAGGATGTATTATGTAACTGGATAGTGTTCATACTTTGGAAAATGTTGCTTCATAATTTCACAAGTCTTAGAATGAAGATAAATCTTAACAATCTTCAGAAACCCTTAACAAAAGGAAACTGCTAAAACATCATTTATAATTTCAATACTTTCCTCTCTTTTGAAGGAAAATAAACTGGTTTCTTATATTGAATTTCTATATATACATTGATTATACTTGTATATATACTTGTTCATAGGTATTAGAACACTTAATAAGACAAAATACAAAGATCTTTAGGATCTTATTCAAATATCTAGGATTATCTCTTGTTTGGAAGTTCGTGACATAAAGAATCTATTAATATATTATTTTGTACTATGTTGTAATAAAAATCTCACCAATCATGAATAATAAAATTAGAACAATGAAATTTTTTCAATTGGTTTTGTGCATTTCATGAGCTAGGTTCAGATTTTTGGCAGACTTCTCTGGATTTTCTATTTGATTTATCCTAAAATTTTCTTAATGAGTTTCAGATGAAAGAATTGTGGGCGTCGGTATAAATTTTACAAATTTCTTCTGTATATTCTAAATTGTCATTTTTTAAAAATAATTTTGTTCGTGATAAATAAACCGTTTAATAGTCTGAGTCAATTATAACGTTTAGTACTAGATCCGTAAATATGTTAATACTTATAAATAAAACGAAACACGTTAATACTTAAGAACGCAGGTATGCGTGTACAATACATAATTAGATTGATAGTACATTCGTTAATATATATTATATTATTGTTTAGAAGTCAAACGACTGATTTCAATAAAGTTGACAACGAGCGAAAAATAGGGATGGAAAAGTAAGAATATCTGTAACTATGAGGACGACACAACCGGAACTTGGACAGTCGCCAACTAGTCGCTCGTTCCTGGCAAAATAAATAAAAAAGGAAAAAATAAAAAAAATGGAGCGGCAGCCCTCGTAAATCGAAAAACGAGAACGTGTGGTAAAAAGAAACAATAGATTTCCACTCGACAGCAGCTCGACCGGGCAGCTTCAAAGAACGTCTGGAGTCTGGAGTTCGTGTCGAGAGCGGCGAAGTTGCAGCTAGCGCGTCTCGTGTTGCACGGTTAAAAAGGCAACAAAAGCCGAGTAGCCCTGGTGAATACGTCAAATTGTCACGAAGAAAGTTTCCATGTCGTTGGCTAACAGGTGAAGAAGAACGGCTCGCAGAGAACAGTGTACTGCGTATTCAACAACAGTTGCTTTTTGCTCGAACATTGCAGCTACCAGGAATTCTTTTAGCTAAAATACCATGCACTCCCGTTTAATAGTATCCGGACACTCGCTTCTTTTCTTTTTTATCGTGATTACAACTTTGTGTACACGCTGCCCCAAGCATTTAACACAATTATCACAGAATTATCAAATCGTTCAAAATAAGTGGCTTCACATTTTCTGTCTTCGCAATTACAGAAATATACACATATCTAAGATTTTGTGACAAAATTAGCGTTGAATTTTATTAAGACAGAAATACTTATATACAGGATGTTTCATTTGAAGCTTTACACGTAATAAAATTATCTCTTAAATTATTCAGTATTGCGAAATAAGTTTCAAGTAAAATTTACTTTGCTTTCAGGCGAACATGATTTCCTTCTAACAATATTATGCGAACTTTTATTTGAAATATTTCTTGGAATAATAAATAGTTTGGCAGGTAATTACGCGTCAAGCTTTCGATGGAATAGCCCGTATATTTGTATATTTTTCTCACATCTCTTCACGTATAATCTTCTATATATATACAACATATTTACATAAACATAAACTGGAGACTGACACTTTTGTCTTAACAGTTCAACTTTGTCAGTATATTTTATGAATATAGTTAGACAAATGTCAATGTAGGATATTTCCAGCTTTATATTAATATAGTCGTCACGAGTGGAAGTCCCAAATGAAAACCAGCCGCGTTATTTCCGGTGAGTGCTTCTTCTCGTTCTCCAACTTGATTTCGGTTCTGTTCATGCAGCTAAGTATGTATTCACCGAAGGAAATCTATTGTTTTCCAGATGTCTCTTTAAGCATCCCTACGATATTTATGTTTTCCTCTTTTGAAACGTCACATTTTCTTTCTTCGTGCTACGTGAATTGCCGGAAATAAAAAATGCTCGAAATTCTTGCTGGAAATAACGCTGCGAATACTTTTGTTCTTGACCATTTACTACGTAATTGTTAATTTGGACGATCGTAAGATGGCCATTCGACTGTTGATTTCTTGTTTCAGGGTAGGAATGGTTATTGATTTTCGAAGAAGTTAAAGGTTAAAGAATCTGATTTTTGTTCCTGTTAGGTGGATAAAGGTCATACGTGAATGACACAACTATAAAATATATTTGTCCATACTATCTATAGTATATTTGCATACTGCTATTAGCATATAGTGACTCACAAAAATACTTGGATATTTATAGAAATATTATTTAATATAACATATAAAATTAAAATATAATTTTACGTATAAAATATGAAATTAATATTTATAGAAATATTATTATGTATTATACAAAATTTTTGGAAATTTCATTAAGTCTATAATAAAATACGATTATCCTGATTAATACTGATTATATTTGAAAAGAATTTAAAAATGTATATGTAAATTACAAGCTATGTATTTATACATTTGAAAAAGATTACCAAAGTATTTGAACGGTGAAATTATTCGCTATATTGGCAATTATATTTAATGAAATCATCTTAAGCAATTATTATACGAATTACATGTATGTTTAACACCACTACATGTTCACGTTACATACATATATATACGTTTCAGTAACGTTCTATTACGTTTGCAGGAAATATCTTGGAATTCATATACGAGATGTGTTTAGAAAGTAATGAGATAGATTTCGGTTCTCGGGAATCCGCAACATCGCATCGATACAGCGATGCTATTTGAGATATAACATCTCTACTCTGGCTTCGGTATTAATTTCAACTTGATTCAGCTAACACGAGTGATTTCGCAGCGAGTCTTATAAAAGTGTATTTTAGTGACGCATTACGGAAATGGAACCGTGACATATCGAGTAGTATTTTACACTGCACTTTCTGTAAATGAAGTTTTGGCCAACAAACGTATTGTTGTGGTTCCACAGCCTCCACACCTCTCAGATTTAAGGCTACACGGTCTTTTTCTTTTCTCAAAAATCAAAAGCCATATTGAGGAACATCATTTTGGAACTGTGGACATCGCCAACAAGGTTGTAACCAACTAAAAGCAGTTTCAATAGAAGAATTCCAGCACTGTTGCCAGGAGCGGGAGCATCGCCCCCGGCGGTCCATAGCTTCTCAAGGGAATTATTTCGAAGGATAATTATTTTTATTAAATGACATATAAACATTTTTATAAGTCTATCACTTTTTAGATACATCTCTATGCATTTTCGAATTAATTTTGAATTTCACCAATATAATCGCGAGAATCAGCTCCCAGTACAGTGCTAATGAAATTTGAAAAAGTTTCGCATAAAACACGTAATATATTCAGAAAAATAAATGTTCAAATACTAATAAATCATATACCAATAAATAAATATTCTGATTTATCATTTCAAATTTCTTTTGAACTTATTTAAATAGTACACGATATATGTAATATTTGAAGTCTGTACAATATATTATTTAAATTATTTCATTATTTAAATTATATATTGTACAGGCTTCAAATATTACATATATCGTGTACTATTTAAATAAGTTCAAAAGAAATTTGTAATGATAAATCAGAATATTTATTTATTGGTATATGAATATGTATTTAATAATTATAAATTTTATTAAAATACCGAGTTCTAATTTATACGTATAATATTTTGTTTATTTTATTTTGGTAAGTATTTCAGTGTAAGTAAATAAGTAAAATATTTCATATATATGAAAATATATATGAAATATTTTAAATTATATTGCTTCATATATATAAAATATTTTACTTATTTACTTACACTGAAATACTTACCAAAATAAAATAAATAAAATATTATACGTATAAATTAGAACTCGGCATTTTAATAAAATTTATAAATATTAAATACACTCTATTTTAAAAATATTACTTTTGAAAGAATATACATCGAAAGTGAATTAATCGTAATGAATAAGGAAACACTCTCTAGCTGTCTTTTGTGAACATCGAAATGTAATTTAAATATATTGTCGCACGATAGACGAGAACACGAATGTTCAAACGTACATAAATTTACCAGATAGGTAAAAGGATGACTATTTGCAAACAAAATAAATGATAGTTTGAACGACACACCAGGTGCGTGGCAGCGCACCTATGAAATGTAAAGAGAAAGACGGTAGGGAATGATCAGAAAAACGTGATGGTAGAAGAAAAGTTTCAAGTTTTGTGGATCTGATGGGAAATGTGTAATGCTTTCTGTAGACAATATATACAATATATACATATATACATATAGAGTTGTAGCAACTGTGATACAGTTAAGATAATTAAGAGAGTCTAAGACAGTTAAGATAGACAGTCAGATATGTGAAAAAACAAGTCAGAATACAATTTTTTCATACGTCAGTTTATCTTCGAGAAAATCGTTTGAAAGGAAAAAAAGTATAAAAATCCGCCAAGTATGCTTGAATTTGGTCTATTCCAGATTGAATAAGAGTAAACAATCGACAGTAGATTATTCTATTTTATTTATTTATTATTGCTTAGTCCGTGCCTTTCGGCTTTGGACCAACTTTCGGTTTTACTTCTCTTATGTCTATTTTTCTTCTTATATGTCTACCTCCCCTCTTTTCCACTCTATTCTATTGCACTCCCTTGATTATTCTATATCTAGAAACTAAAACTAGGAACTACAAATTGACAACTAATGACTAAAAACTATTGCAACTTTGGGCTTTAGTCTCCTTGCTGTGCATCCTTCCTGTTGTTTGCCCTTCTCTTCTTTATTATTGCTTTCAGTTCTGTTAAACCTTCTCCAGTCTCATTTAGCGTTTTTCCTATGTCCTTTGGTCCTCCTGTTATTTCACATTCTTCTGTTACGTGTCTCAGGTCTTCTTCTTTCCTTTTACATAGTCTGCTTCTTTTTTCTTCTTCTTCTTTCCGGTATTCCCTTGCTTTGGTCTCGTTTCCACACAGTAGATTATTCTGTATGTGAAAATAAGTAAAAAATTTCTTTCGTACTTTTCCTATATTTTACACGCAATAAAATCTTCGCTATTATTCGCTATCAGACATTAAACCCGAGCTAGATAGCTAATCCTATTCTATAAGAGTATTGTATTTAATCATTCGAAAAAAACTTATTTAATTTAAACTATTTTATTGTTATAATAAAAAAAGTTATTAAAATAGAAATATGTTTTCATTCATTATAATTCAAAGTATAAAATAAGGGGTTTTTATGAGAATGTCTACAGCTTGATTATTATCAACTATACTAACTATCAAATATAAATGATTACTAACACATATGAGAATGACTGGTTGTAAAAATAAATAATTTTTAAATGACAAATTAAGATGTACTGTAGGCCATTTTTCACACTCTTTCATAATGTAGTTTCAGAAATAAACTATACCATTATAATTGTCACATATGTAATGTAATTATTGATATTTATTATCCATGATAAAATTTTAAAATATGTATTTTTTATATTTGATATCAGGAACGTAAAACATTTTGACGATAATGAAATACCGAAAAATTTTCTAAATCGTTCGTTTTGAATTTTATTATGCCATTGTACTGTCGCAGGATTAATCATTTGATATAATAATAAGCGAAATAAAACAAATCATTTTTACATTCACGTTTACCAGTTTCTCTAATTAAATTGTTTCGATGAGTTAAACTTACAAAATTAAATTTTTGTATTCGATGATAATTGAAATTTTTTAATCTTGTTTAAAACTTGCGTTTTGGAGTCGTAAATAGCAAATATCAACGAATCAGCACAATAAATCAAATGTTTAAAGTAAATGCAACATCCGTAGGTGTATTTAAAAATATCCATTATATTCTTACTTAAAATACGCTTATGTTTGTAATATTGTGCTCGATAATTGTTTGATATTATGCAATAGTAGCATACTGTTATAAATACATTGTCAGCGATGACCTTTAATTACTTATGGGTACTTGACGAGCAGAGGAGAGCAAGTCACTTGCGTAATTGGAAGGGAAAATCACATATTACTTTGGAAGGGTTAGTACACAGACCTACGTTAGCCCTTGTAGATAGGGGGTTGAAATGACTCTATCCTTTCAGATTACCCTATCTCTTTTATGGTAGATAAATTTATTACATGTATATCGGCAATTTTTGCACTGGACAGATAGTTTATAGTTTCACAATAGGAAGTTTGTTCATGCAGTAACTACATAGTATGGAAATACCTTTAAAGAAGCATGTTATTTATTTATTTATAAAATGTGAATCGCGTTTTACTGTTTGTATATACAAGAATGAATAATATCAATATTTCAAAATTTTGTAAGACGTGAGACCTAATCGAAGATGATTAATATCATTGTTATAAAACGAAGATTATTCAGTTCATTAGTAATAGCTAGTCATATAAACTGAGCTGTCTTTTTTAATCAATTAAATGTCTTTCCCCTTTTATAATAACAGTTTATAACTTGCTTCGGATTGAAGATTAGAAATTCCTTATTGTGAAACTGATGCATTAAGAAATAAATAAAATGAATAAGCAATAATGTTCATCGTATTATCAAACAAATGTACAATAAATGATATATAGTAAATACAGTAGTATTTTTGCAAAAAATCTATACTTTTGATAAAATGTAAAATTTCTAACACATTATAAGATACACGTACATTTAATGGCAGCAAACAAATTTATAAATTATATATAAAACATTTTTATCAATTATGAATTACCAATAAAGCAATTTAAAAGAATATATGCATTTGAATTGTTCCAAAGGAGGTGGGCTGTATTTGTAACGCAAAAATAATAATTTAATTGAGATCCATATGTAATTTCTTTTAAATATGTCAAGTACTATGTAAAAAGAAATTGACAGAGAAACAAAAAAAATCAACACTCCGTGGAAATCGAATGCTCGACACAATTAAAATCAGCAAACTCTTATTTTAAGTGCTATTGATTCCATTGTGGCAATGTACAGAGTGTACCACGTAATTATTGCCATGATTTTTCAGGCATTTCCGACAGTCTGATAAAAAAATATCTTGAATAAAAGTTCATCAGTTTTCAATCGACTACAAAATTCAATATGAGAAATTTTCAAAAACTTTTTCGATAAAAGGTCAAGGTTAGCTTGAGCTTTTCAGATGACATTACATATTTTTAACAGCATACTCTTGTAGCTGATGTTAAGATGAATCGTGAAATGTTGGCATAATCAAGGGAAATGTTATCGCTGAAAATTACTTTATCTCAATCAAAGTTTTGAACAAGAAAAATCATATACTCATTACAAAAGGGTCATAAACAGCGTATAGCGAACAGGAATAAACATACCTTGCGTAATGTTGCAATGCCTTTGTGCGTTCAATTATAATAAATGTTCGAACTACTATAGCCCATAATTTTGTAAGCACAATTCAGGATGATTAAAAGCATTACAAAGAAGAATGGCTATCGTCCTTACAACATGAATAAAGTAAGTACATTGCAATAACGTCGTTTAAATTCTATAGCATAGCTAGCTAATACGTATAAAAGTAATAACGAAATATTAAACAAGTCCATAACAGTTCGAGTATTTATTATAAGTAGATGCAGAAAGTTACTACAACATTACACAAGGTAAGTTTATTTCTGTATGCTATTTATGCTTTTTTTGTAATATGCGTATGATTAACATTTTTCTCGTTCACAAATTGGCATCTGTAATTTGATCGACACAAAGTAATTTTTAGCGATAACGTTTCCCTTGATAAGCTGACAATCTAAGATTCAAAGTCACTTCAAGGCCATAGTATAATAGGTCGTTGAACTCGTCTCAACACCAACTACAAGAGTATGGAGTCAAAAATACGCAGTATCATTTAAAAATATCGAAGGGATCTTGATTTTTGATAGAAAAATAATTTTTTGGTAATTTCTTATATCGCAATTTGTAGCCAATTGAAAACTGAATACACTTTTATTTAAAGCAATTTTTTCCCAAATTATCGGAAGTGCCTGAAAAATTGTGACAGCACGATTACGTGGTGTACCATATATGGTACACGTATCTCGCAAACTAAAACTACTTTTAGTAACCTTATAATATATGCATAGGAACATGTTTCTCTAGGGGGACTGAACTTTCTATCAAACCATACAATATTATACATGTATGACTTCAGTATCCACTATAGTCATAATGGTGACTTGAGTTTGTCGGAACTGCGTTTGGTCGTGTGCTGGAAGTCGATTCCCCGAACCCGAAACGGACATTTCGGACCTTTTGTAATCTAGTTAATACTTTATCATGTTATATGGAGGACATTCTTTGATGCCAAATTCTAAATAGCAAATCTTTGTATATACATTTAGCTACTATAAATCATATCGTTTACTGTCATTTTGATTCTTGTATTTTTTACTTGTGTTTCTTAACCCCTTGACCTACGATTTATGTTCGATAATTTTGGGCTGAAAACGTAAGCAGGCTCGCGCAGCCTTCGAGCCATTCGTACGACTTGTGTAGTACGTACCACGGGCTATGCCCGTAATACTAACGTTTGGTCCGATCATCTACTACGGGCAATGCTCGTAATATTAACGTTTGGCCTGATCAACGTACTACGGGCTATGCCCGTAGTTGTAGGTTAAGGGGTTAATGATTGGCTTAAAGTCAACATTTATTGCAATATTATGTAGATAATATATCAATTTCAGTTTCTTTTGTTGATGCAATAAAACCAGTCACCATTTTGACTAATGAACAATCATTTAGAGCTATTTGATCGACTTTAAAAGTCGATGAATGTTGTTTCAATAATCTAAATTTGAAATACGTACAGTTATATTCAATATATAATAAAAGCAGTTCTATATATTTAGTTATTGTAATATAGAATTCTTTGTGGTAACAATTACTTACATTGTTAGATAAAAATTCAGGATACAGTATAAAATTTCCGTTGCTTGAATAATTGTGAGTGACATTTTGCACAGAGTAACAAAGAACGTGGCAATTAAACGTGGCTGTTAAATGCACTGATTATAAGTAAAAAATTTATTAACTAGGGAAAGTTGACATGTTGCGCATCTTTTGGTATACTCTATTATTTTTTAAGAGATTTTAGGATTGACAAATGTCTTTCAAACGTTACACATTTATTTTTATATTCATGAATGTGGTTCGCGTTTAAACTAATTCAATAACCACGATCATTTTATAAAGAATAAGCAGTTCTTTCTTCAATCATATTTATTTCTAACATCTTCATGCTTTTTACTATCGTTACAATATTCCAGATAATAATCTTCAATTTTTTAACATCCCGCAATTACTTTTTTGCTAATCAACGTCACTGTTATGTTCTAAAACATTCATATAGTTCTTGATATATTTAGAAGTATCTACATGTTAATCTCAATTGATTTATTATTTTTGTGTTCCAAATATGCTTTTATGTATGTATACTGTGAAATTGTTGGCGTGAACTGTTGAATTTGAGATAAATGTATGATTTATAGGACATGTCAGGTTTGTGTTAAAACGATGACAGAAATGAATGAAGAAGAATTATCAAATCATACAAATTACTTACTTGTAGTTTTAAAGTTTCTGTATAAGTCACGTCAGTTGAATTTATAAAATATTTGTTCTCGTATCACGTTTATGCAAAATGAGTTATAAAATGTGATAAGAATGGTACATTTGAAGTACCCACTAGATAAAAAAATATTTTCTTCTCTCTCTCTTCCTTATTTATAAAATCTTAGATATTACATTTTAATATTCCTGGATGATTAAGAAAAAATGTAATATTCCTTTACTTAATTAGAAAGATATTCACATTTTTATGTATATTTGAATTAAATAATTCTCAGCACGGTTCTTTGAATTTCTGTCTATATTTGTTTAAAATTCCTTCAGCGAAATATGAACAAAGTTTATGAATATATTTCGCTGACTCTGGAAAGAATTATTTAGAAATTTATACGCCTTTCTCGACAGACTATTTCTTATCCCAAGCACGTCAAGTGGTTGTAGTCCATTTATTACAAAAAGGACTCCAGGGTATCCTAAAATACCAAGAAAGAATTTTGTCGTTCTCCCGAATAGCTCCCGGAAGGACACTTGTTTGGTGCTTTCGAGCGCAAAATATATCCACCATGAGTGATTCAATATTATTGTAGATTGATAATGAGCATAATCAATTGAGTTTGGGAATAGAAGTTATCTTTTGTTATTTAAAGTAAAAGAAATGAATTATAATTCGTCAGATTGCTATAGATGCCTTAATCTACGCAAGTAATTTATAAAAATAAATTTTCAACTGCCCTTTGTTTTATTAATTTATATACCAAAAATTGTGGAAGCATTTTATACTAAATGCTATTTAACTAATAAAAAGTTTTGCCCAAATTTATCAAAGGAATAATAAATATAATAATAGACCAAGGCAGTTGTTTGGAAAGTAAATACAATTATTGTCAATTATATCAAAGCAATTATCAATATTCTGGATACTTTTAAATTACATACGTTATTTAATATTAATTACGTTTAACTAAATTATGAAAATTTACATATTTAATATTTATAATGTAAAGAAATACTGTAAGATAACTTCTATATTTTTATTAAAAATAAGGAAAAATAAAGAATGCTATATATTCTATAAATAATTAGATATCAATAGTAAGAGCGAAACGTGGAAATAGCAAATATTAAATGACGAATATTACTAACCCGACGAAAAGAATTACGTGTAATATTCGCAAAATCTGCCAAAATGATGGGAAATGATCGCGCCACAAAATTAGAGGGCTAGAATGGATTAAAGAAATAAAATTCTTTATTATTCGTCAATATCAAGCTTACATTCCTGATATTAATTTTGATTCTATTTCTTATTGCATTTTGTGCAAAAGTTCTTCTTAATTAATCGATCCTCTTCGATTAGTATTCATCAGAAATGAACGATGACGTTCCAAGCTGAACGGAGCAGCGCTGATATAATGTGTAAAATGCAAAATGGATTCTGTGGTAGTTAGAGTGGTCTGCTTGTTAAAGATAGAGTGTTGCAGCTTGGCTTATCGCTTCCAATCGATCAGGAATCTTCGTTACGTGATGTCCTGTAGCAAGCCAACAATCGTTTCAAGCCTGTTTGAGATGCAAATCTTGATCGCCAACGTGCTCCTTCTGCTACTCCATTTGATATCCTTCCCCGTCGTGCACTTACACGCATGTACGAGCTGAAGATTGATTATTCACTCCGTTACTGTTATTACATTATCAAGACTGTTAATAGCCACTACCACTTCTACTTCAGTCGATCCTTCTTCCTTGTCAATCATTTTTTGTATAGTCTTTACAGCGATGGTATTTTCATCGGAATATTCTTTTTTTGTAGTTTTTAAGAAGTTTTCTAAATTTTATGTGTTCGCATTGTACGTGTTTATTATATTTTAGACATCGTTTTGTACGTTTCTTGAGGATTAATTTATTATAACGAAGAACGTATATGTAGACATAACAAGATTGAACTTTACTATAGAAACGTTGAGTGTACTTCGAAGGTTGTTACTTATTCTTAAATATCATTAGAAAATTGTAGATAAACAGATTATTATATTATATATGTATATAAAATACAATTAATTTTTCTTTTCTTTATTATTGAACAAGCTTTACGTCAATGTTAAGCCATAAGGGATAAAACTAATGAAACTATTAATTCTAGAATTTGATATCCAATTTGTAAATTTTACAAAACTAAATTGAATATACATGGGGTGTATCTTTTAACATTAACTACCGATAACATTTCCGATTATGTGCTAAAAAAATGTTTCTAATAAAAATTAGTCAGTTCCCGGCTCGTTACACAATTTCATACTAAAAATTTTCTAGAACTTTTTTAACAGAAGATCAGGATCGCCTTGAATTTTTTTAATGGTACCATATAATTTGGACTTGACAGAGTTGTAGCTGATATCAAGACGAATTTAACAACCTACCATACTACTACCTACTTTGGGATGATTAAAAAGAGACTAAAATATATGGTGCCACTGGAAGAAAACGAGGTAATCTTGATTTATTAGTAAGAAAGATTGATTGACTTTTGTCCAATGTACTTTTTTGGGAAATTATCAGAAATGCCTGAGAAACGGCAGTTGATCTAATCCTACTCTACTCTGTAGAGTAGATGTATAAATGTACATATAATAGTGTGGTTGCTATATTTATGCACTTTCTGCGTAAATACGTGAAATATGTATCAAACTATTTTTCAGTGCAATACTCTTTACCTCAACATGGAGTTTCTCCATTCGTAATATTCATAGTGAAAAGATATGTATGTGTAAAACCGATGAAGTATTATTTTAGTTTATATAAACATCGTTCAAAATTATGTGACTTTTAGCTGAAACATCTTTTTGTAAATATATAAGATTCAGTACAATATAATACAATATTAGAATTGTATAGATAAAATATACTATTTAGTGCTTTTATTTATCCTTTAAATAACAAAGAGACGCGATCTATCTAGCAAATGAAGTTTTCTTTATTTCATAAATGAGACAATAAGGCTAGCAAAACTAAACGATGTACTAAATTGAAAAAATAATATTTCACATTTTATATTATGATTTAATTTCTTTATATTTTACGTATACATATTTCAATTTATATCTTTGTTTTTTATACTTTATTTATATCTTGGTTTAAGCTTTCATTATTTCATATTATTTTTTAAATATTTTCATTTCTTTTTTGCAACAGATACAAATTCCATATTTTATGATTTTTATTTAGTTTCCATGGTCCTTTCTCTCCTGGTTAGGACATCCAGCTATATCTTTCCTTAGTTTATGCTTATGATCTACTTACAAATTCTGTATAATTTATTGCGCTAATTTTCTTACTTTAATTCTTTTCGTCCACTCTACAATTGTTGTTCTTCTCGTTCGTCTCATCTAGAACCATTTTGCTTCAAATTTCGATTTTAGTACGATTAATCAATTCACCAAAAATCGAACGAAAATCGAGTGAAAGCGAAATTCTTTTCCGATAAAGTTAGGAAACGTAGAGATTCGCACGATTTATCATAGCATCCACGATTAATCTCACACAGAATTCCCACTTCTGGTGATGTTTGCCGCGACATGAGTTCCAATCACAACTGATTTAATTACGAATGCACGTGAACGTGCATGGAATACCTATCATTACTGCGTACGTAACGATTCAATTTCATTTTCTCCACTCTGTTTTTGCGTCTGAACCGGTCTGATGGGAATCGATGCCGTTAACTTCAGCCAACTTTAGGGAACGAGCATCGTGGAAATCATCCGTTTGCCATCTGTTTATTTCTCTTTTACAATAAAAAAAAAAAAAAAAAAAAAAAAAAAAAAAATACACCAGTGAATGCAATGTACCAGTGCAACGAGAGATCCTGTTATATATGTTCCGCATAACGGTTCGTGGCTTTTTTATTCTTCTGTCTTCGTGTCTCTCTCTCTCTCTCTCTCTCTTTCTCGTAATACTTGGAATAGTGAGAAATAACGACTCTCTTCGCACAAAATAAAATTGAAGGCTTTCACTTGAAAGCTATAGATAGTATATCAAACCATCGGTAATATATAGCGTGTTGCTATAAAAAAATATGTGAACAATAATGGATCGTTAGATGATACTACTAGCAACTTGTGCAAGTTGCTAATTTATTGTTCTAATTTTTTGATTTACTGTTTAATTAAGGGCTAACGTTACGTCAACGCAATAGTATATATAATCGTTTATTATTTTTTAAAAAATTGTTTCTAATTTTTTTTGATTAATTTATATCATTTAATTGCTTGCCATGGTTAAACAATGACCATATCGGTCAATTATTAATAATTAAGGAAAGAAGAATTTTTGAAATTCCTATAGGTATTACATTTGCCTTAACAGCAGAAACTTGAGAACATATTGTTACGTTTGATGCGAGGATAAAAAGGATTGGTTGATTGGATGACTGAATAAGGCGAAGTCAATAAAAAAGTTCTTCTCTTGAACTCGATGCTCAGTGAGGTTTCAGTTTCGCAAGTACATGAGATAAAATTATTGCTTGTATTGTTTTATTGATCAAATCTGTCAAATGTGATCCTCTTTTCTTATCCTTTAATGTGTAAATTTCTCTTTTATTTACTAATGAAGATGAGATTAAACTTTTTTGTTATGAAAATCTACCCAAATATCTAAATATCAGAATCAGTTTATAATATATTGAGTTGTTGGAAAAATTCATAGTGTTTTTATTATGAATTTTTATCAAATAATGAGATATTGTGACAAACACTTAAAGAGAATCAAGAAAAAGGTTGAAAATTCGTTAATAAAATAGTTTTCTTCCGATCGATGAGATAATGCATCTCACATATCCAAGAAATTTTCAATCATACCTGGAGTGTTCGCTTGTATCTGTTTTATTTACCCAACATTTACTTTCATTTTTATTGAAACCAAATTTTACACGTTAATGACCAATGAATTCAAGTTTTCTGAACTCATGATCATCCGAACGTCATAGCGTTTAGATCGTTGAACTCGTCTTCACATCAGCTACAATGCTATGAAACTAAAAATATATAGTGTCATTTAAAAAGGTTACGGTGATATTGACTGTTAAAATGGATCAATGTTTGTCTGAAACACCTTTTTGTTGCGTTATCGAAGTGCTTCCAAATCGCGCTCACGATTTCCCTGAACATTCTGTTTATATTTTAATATAAAATAGTCTAAAATAATTTAAATAGTAATCTAATTAATCTAATAGTAATATAAATAATAATAGTAATCTAAATATTAAAAATAGATCTAATAGTAATCTAAATAATAAAAAATAATCTAATAGGCTAAAATAGTCAATCAGCTAAATTAAAACTAACGTAAAATTATTCTGTATATGCCACAGGTATCTGTGTTAATTGTTAAGTACAATTTGGAATTAATCACGTTAGCGCAATTTTACCTGAAAATAGTCGAAGGAGCACAAAGGTGGATTCGAGGAGAATTTGGATTTTAAAATTGTGAAGAGAAAAAGAGCGATCTCAGTCCAAATCTTCATATATAAAAAAGAGATTGCCTTACTAATTAAATTCTTTTTCTCAAAGTTCCTTTGATTCAATATAGTTGCCACGTCCAATTAGAAACGTTTGGTATTACGTATCAAAAACTTTCGATATATTTATTCTTAAGTCTACTTGTTATTGGTTACTATTAAGTTGTTGCGACGAGATGAAACGATTGGATTCTTCGTAAAACTTATAACTGTTCACGATTTTATAGAATATGACATTTATTAACCAAAATATGATCTATCTGATTCGATACATTACAGAATAAAGTCGTTTGTGTGTTTACTAAAAAATTGTATATTTTTAGACGAGAGAAAGTTCTCAAAAATATTTCTTACTGCAGTTAAATTGTGATCCGATGGTTTGCAGATATGTAAGTCTTTTTGCTACAAGTTATTATTTTATGTAACATTCTTGTAATAGTTATCGCTGTTTCTGAGAATTCATTAGACTTTCTCTAGTTTTATAGCATTTTTCATAGTTTGTAAGAGAAAGTGCCGAGTGAAACGAGAAATTGTTATACAACGTATATTACAACCACAATTGTAATTAATAATCGGCAATTATCGATAAGTTAGTTTGGTCGACTACGAGATTTAGGTCCGATATTCGTATTTCTGAATCTGAATTTTTCACATTAATGATCAATATCATGAGCAACAAATGAGTGTACTACAATTTAATTTTCATCTATGGTTTTCTCTAATCTTAATATCAATTAATTTAATTTGATATTTATATTCATATAAAATATGAAATTTTGTAATACAAAAATTTCTCCTTTTATTAAAACTTCTTATCATAGTCTTCATTTCATTTTACAAGAGATTATCGGAGTTAAATTAATCTATATGCCGAAAATAAATACAATAATTATTCAAGTTCAAAGTCGATAAACCACTTTACGATGATATTTGCAAGCTATCGTATAATTACCATATAACTTAATAATAGGAAAGTTAATAATTATAAACTTCGGTACACGGCTCTAACGTTAGATTACGGAGACATTGATATTTGAGAATGGCAACGTTCTACGTACAGCAATATCATTAACTCTTGATTTACGTTGCAGCTCCAATCACGGCTAGATCACGAATCAGAATATTATTCAACGCTTTTCAAACAAACCTAACGTCGATCAATGTTCACGTTCCAATCACGTTCGACCACGTTGAATAGCGTTTGTGCACATGTACTGATTGCTATCGTAAATCGAACGAAATTTCTTCCAGTACGAAACTGTCTCGAATGGCAACGCCTAGACTAGAGATACTGCAACAAACTTGAATTTCCCAGCTAAACAATAGCCGATGATATTTTCTCATTTACAATTATTTAAACAATAGAGGCGGATCTATAGTGATGGGGTATTAGGTTATCCCTACTTAAAAGTACTTACAAATACAGATACACTTACAACGATTGAATAATACGATGAATATTTTGTTTAAAAAATTAGGATATATCGAAGAGAAAATTATAGACGTCAAAATATTTGTTCGTTTTCCTGAAATAAACACAAACGCGGACAAACATCATTTTGATTATGAGCTCTTCAGTTTCTATGGTAGAGTTCGATCAATATTCGGTTATAATTGAATATCCCACTTTTGTTTCTTAAAGTTTCATAGAGAATTCGAACGAACGAGTCATTATATATTATCGATATTGGATTTGATTGAAATTTATAAACACATAAAAAGCTCGATCCCATCCCTACGAGTCTGTGTAATTGCCACTGTAATAGCTGTCTTTCCGCAATGATCCATTAGCTCGAATCACAATTCCTGATTTATCTCTTTCACCTTATCGCGGATGATGCGTTTGGCTCGTTAATCTCTGTAAGTCCACACTGTTTTCATCACGTAACGAAGAGTTGGTTTTTGGTAGCGATCCGAGTCTGTCCGAATGTTAGCTGTCAGCGTTTACTGGCCATCGATCGTCACGCGTAGGAAGTTTTGAGTATGCGGATGTTTTTGCGCATGCAACAGTCGCTTAAACCGTTAATCGATCGATCGGTTGAACGTTAGTGGGAATATAGCTGGACTTATAGTTTAGTTTAGTGTTTAGTGTAGTTTAATGTTTCCGATTACGCGATCATTAACTGGCTTATAGATCGGTACACAATAGATAACGTTATATACAAGTATATACATTGATAATCGGTATATTGTCATGGAGACGCGAACTTACCGTTATAATAATACAAACTGAGTATTCGATCAAATGTGGTATCTATCAACATTTCGAGGAATCAATTTGTGAAGAACTAGTAGTCTAAATACGAACTTTTCCTGAATATTTTTCCACATTTCTGCAGTTTCATAGGCTGCTTCCAAATTTGACTTTTCCCTACTATAAACTTTATTTCAATATATGCAATCACTCATCGCCATGTCTAACTCATATTTCCTATTTTTTACCTTCCCGTTCTATAATCTTTGTTTTATCATTATTACTTAATCATCTTTATCATTCATTGTTAGACTGTGGAAGTTATATAGCGAATATACAAAGTACAGTGGCTCACAAAAGTATTCGAACGCTTATCAGGTCTGTAAGTATGAAACCGGAATTTGCCTATAGATGGCCCTAGCTGATAATATAGTTATCACTAAATTGCGTCATTAATGCCAAAAGTCTTTGTTAACATCTCACAAACATTTTCGACTCCGAACAATACAAGTTTCATACAACAGCATAGTTTGTAATAGCGTTGAACACGTCGAATTTTGTGCCTGGAAACTACGATTTGCGGACAGTATTGATTTTCTGTTGCCATTTGAAGAAAACTGCTGCAGAATCGCATCGAATGTTTGTCGAAGCTTACGGTGAGCATGCTCTTGGTAAATCATAGTGCTTTGAGTGGTTTAAAAAATTCAGAAGTGGCAATTTTGACGTGAGGAACTAAGAACGTGTTTGGTGGGATCAGAAGGGTGTGGTCTATTATGAGCTGTTAAAACCTGGCGGAACCGTTAATACTGAGCGCTACCGACAACAAATAATCGATTTGAATCAAGCTTTGCGTGAAAAACGACCAGAATATCAAAAAAGGCAACACAAAGTAATTTTGCTTCATGATAATGCACCATCACATACAGCAAAACTAGTTAAGGAAACGATCGAAGCTTTCAGTTGGGAAATACTTTCGCACGCGGCTCACTCACCAGACTTGGCTCCGTCCGATTACTATTTATTTGCATCGATGGGACACGCACATTCTAACCAGCACTTCACTTCTTACGAAAATGTACCAAAATGACTCGATGACTGGTTTGCCTCAAAGGAGCGACAGTTTTTTTGGCGTGGCATCCACCAATTGCCAGACAGGTGAGAAAAATGTATAGCTAGCGATGGGCAATACTTCGAATAAAATATTTTTAATCATTTTCATACAATAAACGTGTATTTTCTATACAAAAATTTCTATAAAAAATTCTATACAAAAATGTAAATTCATATTTACATACCTGGTATGCAAACTTGAATGACCGAAATAATGTACATTAGAGTAATTTGCTTAGACAAGCAGATGTCAATAGAAAGATGAAGGTCTTAAGATTATGTCAGTAAAATTTGAAAAGGATTTGACAACGTAGGTGGGAGTTGTGATACATTTATTAGAAACACACATTGCAAGTGACTCTCAAAAGCATTTGGATGCTACATATATTATTAAATTATTTAATATTAATATTTTGTTGGACCACCTTTAGCAGCAATAGTGTGTCTCAATCGATGCTCCATACTGTAAACCAATGATTTTGTAAAACTACACTCAACGGAGTTCCATATTTCTATAATTTTATCTTTCGTTACTTGCTTTCAGATTATCTGAAATTTGTTTAATCTTTTTCAGATTTCAGCCCATAAATTTCCAATTGGATTTATGTCTGGACTTTGCAGTGCAGTAATTAACATCTGTGGTGTGTTATATGTGATCCATTTTTTCACAATTCTAAGCAGTATGCTTAGGATCATTATCTTGTTGGAAGTGGAAATACTCCAATAATTCTAATTTACAGGTATTTTCATTAAGGTTGCTTTTTAAAATATTTAAATACTTACATTTATCAAGTATTCCATCAATAAATATCAAATTTCCAGCCATGCACCCCCACACAATGACTGATCCACCTCCGTGTTTCACTCTTCGATGTTGAATTTCCAATTTCATATTTGGGTTTCTCCACACATAATTTTAACAATCCAAGCCAAAAATGTTAAACTTTCACTTGTCAGAAAAGATGACTTTGTTCTAAAAGGAATCGTCTTTATTAATATAGGTTTTTGCAAAAGTCAATCTTTTTTTATGATTTACCGCATTAATATATGACTTCTTTCGCGGTACTCTGCCATGAAAATCATTGTCTCGTAAGATTCGTCGACATAATTTCGGGTGAACTTCTTTATGAAACATAATAGATACCATACTTGCGAGTTAAGGAGCGGGTGTAGTAGGATTTGTTTTTAATTCGCGAATGATAACTTTCTCCTCTTCCAGTCAATTTCTTTGGTCGACCTGATCGAGTTCTGTTTGCAAGTGTTTCCTCATTCTTTCACTTTTTTATGATATAATGTATTGTGGACTTACTTCTGTTCACAATTCCGACAATCTCGTTATATGATTTGCCCTCCTCGTGTAATCGGAATATTATTTCTCCTTCACACTTTTGTTTCAGCCTTTTTGGTATTCATTTTAAATATTATACGCACATGTATGTAAGATCGTAAATCTTGGGATAATTCTGGGATCGATTCTGTAGTCTGAAAATTGAGTTTTTATTATGAAGTAATTAGATAAAATACAAAAATAAACAACAATTAATATGAGTCTATAACAATAAATAACAATAATTATATAAACGAGAAATAACAAGTTTTTGGTACAATGTTTACCTGAAAATCGAGAATCGATTTTCAACGTCCTGAGCTACCGATCTTTCTTCTTCAGTCTTTAAAATCTTAAATAACTATTCTGTAACCTTGTCTGTCTCTAATGTAACTCTCTTTCCGTCCGTTCGGGAAAAACGTGCTTCTTAAAATGGTCGTCCGTAAAATAAAAGAAAATCTGTCCGTGAAACACGGCTTGTCGTGCTACCCGTAAAACAAAAAGAATCCCTATCCTACATGAACTCTAGGGAGTTTACATGTATACATTTAATGTATATATGTAAATAATACGAATTACACATATATATTAAAGAAACTAATAATTTTAATTCCTTAAAAATTGATACGAGAATTGGATTATGACGTGTTAGTGTTTATAACATTGTATAATATATGTGAATATTGTTATAACATAAGAATGGGAATTTTTAATTAAATTTTAATTATCTGTACATCGGAAGAAACACTAAAAACAGTCATCCAGAAACAACTCTTAAGCTATGGAGCGAAAAATGTTAATTTTTAGAATCCTTGTCTGTCTGCTTCTCCGTTTATACTCGCGTCATGTAAAAAGAATTGAACGGATTTTGATGGGATTTTCTGTTATATAGCCTAGTGCCCGGGAAAGAAAATAAGGTATGTTTCATCCCAACCCGTTTTGTAGAAGCTAAAAAGTAGCTTGGCATCCGAGTTGTATGCATTTCCATGTTTGATAGCGGTGAAGCAACGATGATTATCGTTTACGTTGTGTTTGTTCTAAAATTGAACCCTTTTATAATGTAACATTTTTTATTACGGAGAATATCCTTACTGTTAGTATAGAAAATATGTTGCTATTTCATTCATAAAAATTCATCTGCTTGAAAATTGTTCCGTTTTCTAATAGCTCACGCGATCCAAGTTGTGTGCGAAAGTCAGTAACATGTGAATAATACTTGCGTGTTTATGGCACATAAACGTGCATCAGCTGATTATTTGTTCGTGTCTATGTGATCAAAAGAGTTTGATAAGGCCATTGGCCTTATCAAACTTCTTGGTCGATGAAACCCTAGAAAATACTAGTAAAAATCATAAGCTTATTACCGCACTTCTTGGAAACGTACATACACGTGTAACATGACATTGTACCCAGAACTATGTTTAGAATTTCTTTGTAATTTGCATTTAGTCTTCTTCTCTTTTAACACAAGAAAGCTTTTTTTAAAAAAGAAAATAGATTTGTAATTCAAAGTTGGTATATTTGTCACAGTCAACTATGTATATTTTTTAATTAAAAACAGTAAAGTAAAATTTGTTCTTCATTTTAGGTAAAGAAATAAAAATATACTACAAAATATGTATTTTTATCACTCTAATAATTATTAACTTATTACAGACTTATATATTTTTGTATTTATTGTTAATGCAATTAAATCGTCAAAATTATGATAAGCAGTAATACAGCAAATAATATAATATATTATGGGCGAAAAACAGTTTTTCCGTTGTATCTGTCGAAATTTCTTCGAGGATACTCGAAGAAACAAAAACGCCTTGTACTTCAAACACCCTCTAACTAAACAATGCGGGAGGCAACCACGGTTGAGTTGGATATCTAACAAACTGTCGTGAGAACGACACAGGAAGTACCATTTCTCAAAAACTTTGAAAGCATTAGTTTTCCTCATACGCAAACGCATATGCTAGATGATAAACTCATAAATCACCCGGTCATGAAATTTCAGGATTTTTATGGTGTATAAGGAGCCAAACAGTCATGCTGCTTGGTCAGATCTTAACGAAAACTCTCTATTCAGTTAAGAATCACTTTAGTAAGATAGGACTAAATCGGTTCCTTTTCTGAACTACAATTAACCTTTCAAAATCTTCGAATTGCTATAAACTCTTTCTTTTACAGTTTGGCATTGCTTCTTAACTATTTTTAGTCCCGAAATTATCAGTATGTCAAAATCGATCAGGTGCATTTAGTATCTGAGCGAAAATTCAAAGTCGATTTTCTCGAAAGCAAAGCCTCAAACGAAAAATTTTTATTCTATATTTTCGACTTCTTTTTTTGCGTAGAATCACCCCCTTTCCACTTGTACCATCAGTTACCAACCACCCTGTATATAACGGTATAGTAAGTTTGATTAGAATATATTTTGGACATATCTGTGTTTTCTTATAAATTCTAGTTTAATTATTTCAAAACTAGCATTTAAGTCTACAATCCTTTACAAACGTAGTTGAACGCATTCACACGATACTCTTTTAGTCGCATTGACTTTTACTAATTAAGTTATGAAGCCTTTGCTAACACTTATTATGACTTTTTGATTTCGTATTGCGTTCATTTCCCCGATCTAGTATCAGGTCTGCACTTTTTCCAATCTCCTAACGGCACTCGTGGCTTTATGTCGTTTTTTTTTTTATTATTTAATTTGTACTTTGCAATTTGTCCAGCTGGACATTCGGTAAATTTTTCTAGCTTAAATGTCGGGTTGTCCAACTTTCCAGCGACTCCTCGATTTCATATTGAGTTTGTCTGTGCCACTTTTCCTAGTGACTCCCCTATTTCACATCGAGTTCATTCAGGAAGTTTCAACTTGCTGCAGCTGCCTAACCTCAAGTCAGGTTCATCCGCACCTGATTCCACGTTAGGGATTCCTTGACTACGCGTTAGGTTTGTTCTCGCTTAAAATAATTTTAGCGGCTGCCGAATTTCGTGTCAGGTTCGTTATGCACCTGCTTTTACATTTACGACCACATTCCACAAAATAACTTACGCTGCAAGTAGTCTCGGTTCGTAACAAGTAAAGCACAGTAAGTTTATGTAAGATTTTCTGTAAGTGTGTATGAATCTCACATTTTTGGATAATAGTATACTAATGCAATATGTGCAACTTTATAAAGATATAATAAGTACTGCATATACAGTTCATAAAATAATTTTTACACTAATATGGTGATTAAATAAAAATATTTTTATTTTTATTTATTATAGGTTTTATTCAGAACTTTCGGTTTTACATCTCCTATACCTATTTCACTTCTTATATATCTACCTCCCCTCTTATCCACTCTATTATATTGCACTTTTTTAATTATTCTATCTCTAAACACTAAAAACTAATGACTAAAGAACTATTGCAACTTTGGTCTTTTGCCTCCTTGCTGTGCTTCCTTCCTTTCCGTCTTGTATTGCCCTTCTCTTCTCTATTATTACTTTTAGTTCTGTTAGACCTCCTCCAATTTCATTTAATGTTTTTTCTATGTCCTTTGTTCCTCTCATTATTTCATATTCTTCTATTACGTGTCTCAGGTCTTCTTCTTTCCTTTTACATGGTCTGCATCTTTTTTCTCCCTCTTCTTTCCAGTATTCCCTTGCTTTGGTCTCGTTTCCAAAATAAAAATATAATTATATCAAAATAGTTGAAATAATATGGAAAATGCTCAAGTTCCGGTATATTACTTTACCTCTTACAAATAAATATACTTTAATAAATATACTTGTTAGTAAAGACATTCATGTAATATGCGTGTACTTTCAGCAACAAAGTCAACCAACATGCTAGCCAATAAACCAATTTCTTAATATCATATTACTTTCTTCACAGTGAACTACTGAATCCAAAAGCGAGGTGCTATAAACAATTCGACATTTATTTCTAATACATACACTCTCACTTACCTATCCATACAAACACGAGCAAACTTAGATATACCATCTTACAGCCTATTATTTTACTGCCTACTCTTTCCTATCATCATACCCTTTAGAGTATTTTGGAGCATAGTAATTATAGCGAAATAATTGTTCAGCAAGTAAAATCTTTTCGGTGAATCGTATTCTGTACGATGAAACTCAACGCTTGAAAGTTCGTCCATTACCTTCTATCACGGCTGGAGATAGAATCGCCGATTTAGGAACAATTGATAATTGCCAAGTTGTTCAGATAGAATTAACCGGTTGTTGAGCTCTCGAGTGCGTTCGTGTGTATGTATGCCTTTATAGTATTATAGTATTGATAATATTTCCCACTGAAGGAAAAGAAGGTGAAAAACATGATCAGTTTTATTTCCCGTTTTACGTAGAAGAACAATTTTAAAATTCGATATGACGTCGACCAATTGTATATCAAAGCTATTTTTTCATTTGATTTTTGGATCAAATATCTGTTTTTGTCACTTTCTGTTTAACGAGTATTAGTAACATTACTTCTGCAAACTAATATTAATTAAGTTAAATCAACGTAACAAGTAAACTATTATTTGTTTCTTGCGAAACTTATGCAGTTACCGCATATTTCTAACAGACTTACCTTGGAGTCTAGTAAATTATTCCTTTCTCCAACTTGGTATTTTATGTTAAACTTCTTCTACGTACTTATAGTGCATATTAAAATACTTTCTTTTAGCCACCAAATGGCACAAACTTCAAAAATTCAAGAAAAATGGTCTTATCATATCTTTCCCGCTTGTTATTAAGTCGTATCTTCTCTTCAAGATGCTACGTAACATACAGTTCTGTGTTATATTGGATTTGAAGCATATTTTAGTTCTACTTATATAGAATTTTGAATAGTTTCAAAGTTAGAAAGAGTGTATGCTTAGCTACAATAATTCTTTTTCTTTAAAATGTTATATAAAACATAATGGATTAGAAATGGGAAACGATATTCACGAATTTATTGGAAAAAAATTGCTTTAAAGAATGCAACCATTTATTTCAATTGCTTTAGCATGAACTACAACACATTTCAATAGCAACGTTCATTGTGACATGAAACTTGAAATCCAAATGTTTCTGTAATTAACACTGTGCTGTCAATAATTACTGTTAATATTTCAATCATTTATATTAATTTATATTAATATCGACGCTTGGATCGCAAAATATCAAAATTTTCGTTAATTCAGCCTCAATATTTTAATATCATGTATACTATAAATTGTAAAAAAGTAAAGTAAGTAATTGTAAAATTGTAAAAATATTGTAAAAAATATACTATAAATTAAAAAAAGAGGGGCCAGTCTCAATGGCCTTGACATTGACGTATATTGTCAGGGACATTCTTGTGAATAACCTCTAGAAGGTTTAAATCGTTGCTCGTTATCCCTCAAAAAGTTATTAATAGAAATATGTTACCACTACTATTCAAGTACATTGCATTTTGCTTATACATAAATACATACACATATGTAACCACGAACACAAATGTAGCTGATGCGATAGCCGCGCCTATTTTCCAGTTTTCTTCAAACAAACACTGCACGCATTGCTCGCTCCAACTGCACATGAGAGTGAAAGGGCTACGATTTTCGGCTGAAAAATATTTTTGTTAAAAATTTCCCCTTCTTTCGCTCCGCTCACATATGGGATTGGTATTAGGTTGGACTAAATTTTGACGAGTCAGTGGAGCGATTGAGCAACGTGTGCGGTGTTTCTTTACCATACGTAAATGAATAAATTCCGTAGATTTGCAAAAGATTCTTTTTCCTAATAATCTTTAAGGGATAACGCGTTGGACGGTTATAACCTTCTAAAGGTTACTCAGCAAAGAGTCCTTAACATATGTCAAGGTCAAGGTCAGCGGAACTAGATCTCCTCTGGTCACTTTATAAACTAACATACTAAATATTAAATATTAAATACCAAGTATACATTACGTAATTATAATACTATTGATTAAATCATTATTGATGATAATATCGATCAAAATTTGGATATTTTGCGATCCAAACGTCAATATTCTTAAGTAGCGAGGATATTGTCCATTACAGTAATCGTATACGATTAAAGCTCAATATTTTGTGATGTAATTATTATGACAATATTATTGATTATGTGTGGGTCCTTATAGGTGTCCGTGTGTAAAACCTTGAAAAGTCGAGCAGACTGAATGATCGTGACAGAAACCTTCGTTTAAGCAACGGGCTCGAGCAACGCGTATGCAAACGCGATTCGATTAACTTAATTACAGGAATCACGAAATCTGTTAGTCCAACGGGGCTCGGGCTCTATTCATGGCAGCTCGAGCAAGCGGTCCTTTGAATATGGTCGATGGAACACGTGGTGCAAAATTCGCCGGCTTTCCACTAGCAGGCTTCGGAGGAGGGTGCAGAGCCGACGGAAGCTGCCAGTGGTTACCCAGCAAAGCCTCCAATCGATACAGCTTCCCTTTACGTCCTACGTCCTACGCCCCTTTCGTTTGGGTGTGGTAGTGCTGCTACTATCGGGCTACCTGTTAGATATGCTACGTGTATACATTTTATTTTGTTTGATCCCTCAACGTTTAGGATGTTCGTGGACCCATTTTGAACAATTCGGTTACAATATTATGAAATTATGGAAATGTTTGACAGCCAGTGCCATATTGTGAATTTGTACAAGTTACAAGCTATAAACTATTAGTATTAGTGGCTTCTTTCCCATAATTGGTATAATATCGATACGAAAATACATGACATTTTTTAGGAGCAAAATTTCTTCCACGATTCAACTAATATTATTTTTAATCTTTTATAGGTCACAGATTACAAATTATTCCAAAATTTCTTCCACGATTCAACTAATATTATTTTTAATCTTTTATAGGTCACAGATTACAAATTATTGATATCAATAGATTGTTTTGCACAATGGGGACAATTTTGATAATAACAAATTTTGTGCAAGTGACTTTTACAACTTGCGAATTATTATTACTATTATAAAATTATAGAAATATAATTGTATCTTCTAATCGCGAAATTATACAAGAGAAGAGTCAATGATTTATATTGCTTGTTACTTGCCATAGTAAATTATTGTACGAGAGAGTTTTGACATCGTAAATTTTCTATACCGCAACACGTTCGCTACTAGTATCACATATATACAATGTACACGTACAATGTACATGTGTGACGACCTAAGATTAATTTAGATTTAATTTTAAGCTGCACAATATGTGCAATACTGTGCAAAATCATGAGTCGTCCATGATAGTGATCTTTTAGTAACAACTAATTATATTTTTAGGAGATATTTGCAAATGGAGACTCAAGCTGGAATTTTATTACATCGTTAATAGAGATAGAAATCGAGATAAAAGGTTTCTGAAAATATAAAGGTCATACAAGTATAGTATGTACTATAAAATGGATTAAATAAAATAGTGTATTATATACAATGCGATATTGCAAAAATTTTTGCAAGAAGAAAAAGGAGTCAGAAATACAACTACAGTCATGGTGTATCTTTATAAAATTTGGAATATGTAATTTGAATTTTTGCTTTCTCTTATAAATTTCACGTTTACTTGTTGGTTAAGTTAATGTATACTAAAGAATAGAAATATTCATGATGAAAGTACTAAAGTGATCTTAGCACGTAACGATATTAATCAATAATATTATAATAAATAATTATAATAAATAATGCTATTAAATAACAAATGAATAATAACTAATAAATGACTAATCAATAATTATATTAAAATTGAAAAATCGAGAGAGCAAAATGTTTCGATTGAGACTTAAATTTCTTCAGTTAATTCTCATACTATAGTTGATCCAAGTGTCAAGAATAATGTTAGTTTCATTGTAACCGCATCTTGTTACAGCAAAATATGTTTATAGGGGTGGAAGCTTCGGATATCTATTTGGTAGATATATTTTACTTTTTGGAATTTTAGCGTAGCTTTGTTCAAGAAAGTTCCCAACTTTCAAGATAACAAATAACAGGCTTATAAATTTGTAACATATCGTAAGCAGTTTTAGGAAAGTTTTGCTGAGAATATATTTCCCATTTTTTCTTTTCCTTTTACTTTTTACTTCACTTTATTATATTATCTCCTTGGCAATGAAAAAGAGCAGTCCCACTGATTTAATGAACTGTGACAAAAGTTTCCATATATTCAAAATTACTCTTTCTAGAAAACGTAGGGTTTTCTATAATATACTTTCGTAGATTGCAAAAATCAGAATTCATGGAATTTATGGAATTTTGGAAAAACAAATGATTTGTTACTAATTTTAGTAACTATTAAAGTTACTTTAACTCTAGACCATGTTAAGTTTCTTACGTCTCTTGGGTCATTTTTGACTCAATAGTGGTTTTATATGGTTAATAACTTTTTTAAATATGAGAAAAGGTAAAAAAAATCATTGTTCATATACATATGTCACTTCTTATTCCAATTTCATGATAATAATTTTTCTTGAAATGTCACAAACTTTTTCTTTGTTACAAGAGCGATATTGGAATATACAAACTTGAATAGGTCACGCAAATTTAGCAGAATGAGATCGTTAAATGCTTCAAATCTCTCTTTGTAATGATCGAGTTAATCAAAATCTATAATTCGCATGACGATATTATGTAACATATAAATCTACATTATGTAAAGTATCTACTTGTAAGGTATAATTCTTTTGTATTGAGCGTGAATTAAATTTAAAGAGAAAGTTTTGTAACTCCATAGGAGATTCAGTAAAATATTATCGCAGTAAGATTTTTATTTTTTTTTATTTGTTAGAATATTTACAATCAATCCTCGTTGAGAATTTTCAGTAACTTCATTTGACGTGATACAATGACATGGTTTATAATAATTTATATTGTTGGTTCTAGTAGGATCTAAGGATTTAATTTAAAGGGTATTTTCTTTTTTGTCTGCGGATCTGGTCCGTCGTGTCAAGCAGTTGGGTGACGAAGGGTCGTGATGGTTGTTGACTCTTGCGTTATATCTGCTTCCGGACTTGTATATCTCATCTTTGACTGTGGGTATCTTGAGGTCGCGGTGGATTGTTTCGTTGGTAACATACCAGGGTGCATTTATTAGGGATCTTATCGCAATAAGATCTAATCTTAATTTTTCCTATAACAATTCAGTCGATTAATCGGTTAAGGATCAATGTTGTATTATCGCAACGCGTTCATTACATTGTCTTTTACATTGCACTTAAAATTTCAAGAATTTGATCGGTATATTTTTCGTTATTATTTCTTCGAAGTCCTATAATTTGATTAAATTTGAAGAAATTGAAGTATCTTACAGTACTGTGATGAACTACTTCTTTCAAATTATAAAAGCTCTTTCCTTACCTCCGATTGGTATAATGGGCTTCTGTAATGTCCATTATTGTAATACATTTTGTAACTCGATGAAACAGTTGTTTCTTATTAATGTTGCATTTACGCTACTTTTACACATTATTCCATTGCTTGGTCCTCAATGGTCAAATTAATATTTTATCTTACGATCAGCATTTGCGAACATGCAAGTTAGGTATACTTGTGAAATGAATAATCAATTGGTTCGCTATGTGACAGTATAAATTCATATATTGCACGCATCATTTTTGTTCAACCTGTAAATAACAAAAAATGAAACTCACTATTATTTTATAACTTTCAATGTTCGACATTGCGGCAGTTAACCACGAACATACCTTTGAAACACGTTAACCACATAAAATTAATTCCGGGCATTGCAGATCGGATTCGTAAAATATACGAAGCAAAGCCCAGGAAATTCGATTTTCAACGTTTAAAACCAACATTTTGTAAATCTGATTGTCCCGAATTCCCTCGTGTATCACAATCTATCGAATATTCCAGTCCCATCGCGGCACTCGTTCTTCCCCTCTATCAACTACTATGCGACAGTATCCACCAGAATTTCTACTCGAACACAACGATAACATAATACCATAAAAAGGCAGTACACGCTTCTATATATACAGTGACTGTGTATCGAAGGTCGTTGTATTTATTATAGTATTTGAGCAGTATTAGTCAATCAGATCCAAGTACATGTGGCAAATTTTGTATCATTTAATAGTATTTTTATACGTATAATTACAAACGTTTGATACTATGAGAATGTACGACAGAGTTATGGGATCTGATAAAAAAATATTTCACTAGAAAATACCCATTATTGGCACATACCAATGTGCTGGTAATACTTTTTGTAGCCACTGTACATATTTCAATTTTGTAGAATCACGCTTCGGCCTGTAATTGCAATTTGACCACGACGCGTTTCACGGCTGTTTCCTGAATAACATATTTCCATTGGACCAATGAGCACGTGTTAGTATGTAAATTCTAGCGATGGGTTCAAGTAGATTCAAACACTTCTTAGGTATTTGAAAAATATTAATAGCATTAGTTATACGTAGACTAATATTAATCAGTTAAACTAATATGGTCTTGGCCATCGAATGAAAATCACTCTGACAAGCTGTATTTGTCCAATGTATTTTTGAAATCTGCCTTATCTCCCGCTTTACCCATGATCCTTGGTCTTCCTCTGTTTGTTGCCATCTTTGTTTCCCTTACTTTGCCGCGCTTCTGACTTCCTAACCTCTTCTCCTCTAGTTTTTCTAATTTGTATCTTTCTCTCGTTCCTGACTTCTTTTCGCTTTTCTATTACTTTCTCCTCGTATGCTCACCCTTTTCACTTTGTGCTTCCTTCTCCTTTTTCCCTTCACACTTCACTTTTTCCACAGAGCTCTCCGTCCGCGTGTTACCCTCGCCCCGAACCAAGCCGAAAGTCCGAAAATCACTGAAAACTATCAATATTTTTCATATCTTCGCTTGGGAGACTTGGGAGCGAGTTCTAAGAACGAAATCTATTATTTACGAAGGTGTTATATAGGGTTTATACGCGTACCTTTCAATAATTTGTGCTTTGCCTTCATTACAGCTTATACCCTTTTCAATATGCTCCACCTACATCAAGGTATTACGTTTTCATTACTTTGCGAAACATTCTGTACCTTGTCCTTAAATTTTAATCACAGAACTTCCTTATCCGCGTACATACGTGATTTTACTAGATTTCAGACATTTTCAATGATCGCTAGCTATAGATTTTTCCCACCTGTCTGGCAATTGGTGGATGCCACGCCAAAAAAACTGTCGCTCTTTTGAGGCAAACCAGTCATCGAGCCATTTTCGTACATTTTCGTAAGAAGTGAAGTGCTGGTCAGAAAGTGCGTGTCCCATCGATGCAAATAAATAGTAATCGGACGCAGCCAAGTCTGGCGAGTAATCCGCGTGCGAAAGTATTTCCCAACTGAAAGCTTCGATCGTTTTCTTGACTGGTTTTGCTGTATGTGATGGTGCATTATCATGAAGCAAAATTACTTTGTGTTGCCTTTTTTGATATTCTGGTCGTTTTTCACGCAAAGCTTGATTCAAATCGATCATTTGTTGTCGGTAGCGCTCAGTATTAACGGTTTCGCCAGGTTTTAACAGCTCATAATAGATCACACCCTTCTGATCCACGTTCTTCGTTCCTAACGTCAAAATTGCCACGTCTGAATTTTTTAAACCATTCAAAGCACTGTGATTTACCAAGAGCATGCTCACCGTAAGCTTCGACAAGCATTCGATGTGATTCTGCATCAGTTTTCTCCAAATGGTAACAGAAAACCAATGCTGTCCGCAAATCGTAGTTTCCAGGCACAAAATTCGACATGTTCAACGCTATTACAAACTATGCTGTTGTATGAAACTTGTATTGTTCTGAGTCGAAAATGTTTGTGAGATGTCAACAAAGACTTTTGGCATCAATGACGCAGTTTAGTGATAACTACATTATCAGTTAGGGCCATCTATAGGCAAATTCCGGTTTCATATTTACAGACCTGATACGTGTAGATACAGACATACGTTTAATTAGAGAAGTGAAATTTTTACATGTGATTTTAATTCGGTGACCAGAGACCATGTGGAATAGATGAATTATTATAATAATTATTATACTGTAAATTGTTAGAAACTGAACATTAGCTAATGAATTTGATCTTGATTTAAGTTGTACATTGAACTTGATCCTATCAGTAGCAGACTGATGCAGGTGCGTGTGTTAATTACTCTCCAAAGGGTAAAGCGCGTTGTAGTACGGTTTTTGAATGGCGAACCAGTCGCGCGGAATGAATCGCATTTCATGCAACAATCGAATGAAAGATATTGCTACACAAAGGCTAGGGGTGAATGCATATTTACGGACAAACGACGGAATATTGGCGTATCAGAGCAATCGTCAGTTACTATCGGATCGATTCGATCACCGATGCATCTTTCAATATTGGTAATTACGCCAGTGCATGGGGATAACGGTCCCCTGCATCTAATTTTCTCCTTAAACGATCCCAATGCCGTCACGTGACGTCCCATTATAACGCTATCGGGGGTTTTGGAATTTATGGTGGGGATTGTGTCGAATTGTTTGCGTACATTCGACGAATAAAATTTTTTCTTAAATTTCCGCTTGGTTGATCTTTTCTGGTGTACTAACAGAGCTGATGTTTTTTATGGGAAATAATTAAGTTAAATACATTAAAAATAACCCTTAAATACGTAGTACGTATTACTATTTAATAACATAAATTATATTTTCTGATGTAGGTATCAATGCTTACTGTATTGTGTACGTCGACAGGATATAAAATATCAACACGTGTATATAAATGAATAAACGGTGAGTTCGTTTAAAAATAGATTACTTTTCGTTTTATAATTTTTGCATGCCACGAATCAAATATCTTTTTTCATATGTGGGTATAGGATATTATTACGTTAATGATATAAATAATTAAACATGTAACTGGTAAAAGAAATAATTTATTGTATTTTCACAATAATCAGTTTGCAATTTATTAACTAATTCTTTTAAAAATTGCTTTCTCTGTGGTTTTGCGTTCTATGCGATGATTTAAAAATGTTTTATTATATTTGCAAAGGTCATGCATTCGAAAGTTAGAGAATGACAGATGATAAAAAGAAGATGGGATAAAATTTTGTCTCGCAAGTTTTCAATCCAGTTTAAAACTAGAATTATTAACTTTGTTGGCAGATACAATGTATTAAAGATTAACGATTATCAGTAACTCATTGATACTAGATTTGATTAAAACTGGGTTCTGGAAACGATATTGTTCATGAGATAGCCTCATTTGACGTATTAAAACTACTCATTCTAAGATATTCTTATCTTATGAAAAAGTAATCAAAGAATGTAGCTAATTACGAACTAGTTCTAAGTTACTCAAATAAAATAAAATAAAATAAAATCTAAGATTGTAAATGTTAATTAAAATTTCATCTTAAAATAACTTCGAAAACATATCAGAACGTACTAATTTTATATTTACTTTTGATCGATTGAAAACATTTTACAAAATAATTTCCTAAAATAATTCTAATTTTTATCGAATTCAAATATTACTGTGATAGAGCTTTCATAGTTCTACATTAGTCATTTCTGCTTAGTTATATTATTTCCATTGAATTATTATGAACAGATGTCGCTTTATAGAAGATTTTTATACATTCAAATATAATACGCATATAATGCAAGGGTATATAATATATCAAAAATAAGGTAACCACTATAATATTTAATAAATATGGCAGATGTAACAGATATTCATTTATGTTTCATTCCTTCAATTATGTCTATAAAAATATACATTTTCATTAATATCCAAATTCTATTAATTACATAATATACAGGGTGGTTGGTAACTGGTGGTACAAGCGGAAAGGGGGTGATTCTACGTGAAAAAAGAAGTCGAAAATATAGAATAAAAATTTTTCGTTTGAGGCTTTGTTTTCGAGAAAATCGACTTTGAATTTTCGCTGGATACGCGCGCACTTCATCACGTCTGGTTATAACGGATCTCACTGCAGATCGTTGTCTCGATGGATATTATCGCAGTTTAAGTTTGTTTTTGCCGTAACGGAAAATTAGGAATACATAATGAAATAATATGAAGTAATCATAAAGTTTATTATTACAAAAATTGCTGAAAATGTTGCTCATTCTGCCGAACACATACTTCTGCTCTTCTAATTAAATTTCTATGAACACTTTCTAACGTATTCGATTGTTTTAAAGTATGAAAGGTTACAATAAAGTGCACGCGTACCGAGCGAAAATTCAAAGTCGATTTTTTCGAAAACAAAGCCTCGAACGAAAAATTTTTATTCTATATTTTCGACTTCTTTTTTCGCGTAGAATCACCCCCTTTCCGCTTGTACCACCAATTACCAACCACCCTGTATATGCATAGTATTTCAAGAAATATCCTACTATTCGGATAATAGGATATTTACACGAGAGAATGTTTGGACAGTGCAATAGGAAGTTCAAATAGTAGCATACGGCCTGCTGCTTATTGTAGATCCAATAATAATAGGCAAATGTAATCACATATAATACAATAGGTACCTTCTACAAGCTAATAGGTAAGAATAGTGTATTTAATGCGATATTAATTATAAACTTAAAAGCGGTATTGTTATTATTACCATTAGTATTTAACGATCATTTTAACAGTACATATAGAACTTAATTGCTTGCATACAAATACATAGAAAATTGTTAACGTCATTAAGTTGTCAAGGGTCGATGTAGTTTTTCGCATGTATAAAACGTAAGTGTTGTACACTGCGTAGAATATGTTAACACCACCGTATTATCCATTTTTACGAGCGGGTTGTAACGAGATTCTTTCTTTTATGACTATACTTTACACGACTTTCCAATGTGATATAGAAGCCAAAGTCGGCCTTCGATTTATAATTAGGGAAACTAGATAGTCATTTAGAATTCTAAAATGTAAAGATCCTGCTTAATTTACTATTAATCTCATTGACTTATTAAGGATTATGTCATTTTCGATTATTTCTATTAAATTACATCAACGAACTGTTTTTTAAAAATTGTGATTAGAATTACGATGAAAAAATATAATGAATGCTAATTTATTTTAAGATAAGTATTGTTTACAGCTAACATACTCTTTTTTAACCTGTTGGAAATTAGCATATATGCTTTAACATAGATTAAGCACTAATGGTTACTAATATACAAATTTTCTCTCTTTCATTTTAATTTATGGAATCGTTTAGTAGATAAAAGGGATGGTATCGGTATCCTCGAGGATATCACATCTGCATAACGCGTTCATGTTTGCGAGAATGGATACCGTTAAATATGACGCTGCAGTAAAAATGGTGCATCATCGTTTCCGTAATGAGATTACATACTTCCTCATTGTTTGTTTTTTAACATCTGGAAAGGATATGTTGAATATGCATCTTTATGCTGTGAAAGTTGAACAAATATCGTAATATTAATTATAATTAATATGACAGAAGGGAAAAATTAATCTATTCTTTCTTGCTATTATAGAATTTATAAGTTTTATTTAATTTTAGTTGGTGATTAAACATCGATATTAAACAGAATATTTCTTCTAAAAAATGTAAAAGTATGAAAGTATATTAATTTATATTCACAATAATGCAATTTATTTCTATGTATATCACCTATAAGAATCTCGTTTAATTATTGATTTGATGGAGTGTCTAGACGTCAATTATCGATCTTATCATATCATTAATCTGTTCTTAATTAAAACCAATCGCAATATTTGATTTGAGAATTTCATTCAAATATTAATAGATTTTAAATCACTGATTCAATTCAGTTAAAGTTCTAATACGATACATATTATGTATGCATACAGTACCAGTCACAGCTTAGGTATTAGTTATTTAAATATTAATGAAGCTTAAAACACTGATTGAATGATACATCTCATGTATGTATACAATATGTGTGTATAAGTCACAACTTAAAAATATCTCATATTGAATAAATATTCAAAATGAAATATTTAAATAATTATATATTTTGGTAATTATTTACAAATCCGACGACATTACCGATTTCAATAATCTTGGAATATGCTGTCAAGGTCAACATTCTGAACAACTTTTCCGTCGCTTGACTTTGCTTTCCGAGATATTCGCAAAAGTTTATTCCGATAGCAGTATGATTTTAATGATCGGATAGTCCCATTTTTCAACACCATAGCTGAAGTGTTTCTAATTTCGAATAACTACACCATAATGTAAAGCTCAGTATGAATTATATTTAATTTATTATTTTATATCTTGTCTTATTTCACAGTTGCGTTACCCACGGCCTCGCAACGCGACCGAATATTTAACTCAAGCCTAATCCATTGATTTTTCTTTCTTACGTAAGTTGGAAATGATTATCGAAAATAAACCGTGAAGCAAATATCTTATTGCAAATATCTCGGAAACTAAAAACGAGCGACGTATATAGGAAACGTGTACAGGGAAAAGATGTTCAGAATGTTGACTTTGACAATATATTTCAAGGAATTTTGTTGAAATCGATAAAGCCGTCCGCTTTGTGAATAATTACTTTTAGTTATATATATATGAAGCTTAAATAGATACAAGATTTGTGGTATTTATTTAAAAATTTTCACTTCAAATACATTAGAACTATTGCAATTATTATAAACAAGGGAGGGAGGGAGGGAGGGAGAGAGAGAGAGAGAGAGAGAGAGAGAAGGGGATTATTTATATTATTATATATATAATAGTAATATACTACCATATATTATTATTATTTATTATTATATATACATATATTATTATTTGAAGTAATATAGTTATTAGCAATATTAGAACTGGATTCTGCTGTAATATAATTTCATATATTTATGTCAATTTTTATATTTAATTCATATTATTACTAATTTTATTACTGATGCTATTTAATACGTTCTAACATTATAATGTAATAGTGAGTGATTTTTCTCGTTTTTGCATGTTTGCTTTCTTGCATATTATGTATAATATTGGTTTTAACTGTAAAGTATCTATACATAAAATGAAATAATATTCGTATGTAATGTTTGATGCTGAAACTTGATTCAGAAACTGTTATTTATTCTTAGGAGAAAAAACGATAACTTACATAAATCAGAAAATCAATTCGAAGTACATTTATAATTTAAAATGTATATCTTGAAATACTAAAAAATATTCATTGGAAATTTTCATACAAATTTATAATAAAATAGATTGGATTATTTTCAACAAATTTCATTAACATTTTCCACGTTTATTTTATTAGAATCTTAAAATAAATCCATCGGTAATTCGATAATTTATTAGCATACACAAAAATATCGTGCCAAACATTTCGAACGATGCGGTAAAAAATTCCAATTTTCACCAAACATTTTCCAATAACCAACTATGGATTATCCTATCAGGCGTTCCATTTTTCAAGCGATTTTGCACTTTGAAGGGCTTCAGATGATCGTGGGTGGCAGAATGCGCTCGACGTATAGCCTCGGCCTGCGTGCCAATTGATTGACGTGATTGTCAAATGCAGTGGCAATGGGAATAAAGTGATTAGTAGTGTGTCATTCACGGGAATAATTGTGCCGCGATGTACATCGAATGATCATTTGGATTGAACATTAATTAGGTACATAGTCAGGAATGTATAACTAAGCGGTCAGGGTTTGTATAACTTTCACGAAATACCAATGTATATGCTATACACACACACACACACACACGCACACACGCACGCACACACGCGCACACACACACACACACACACACACACACACACACACACACACACACACACACACACACACACAGAGGTCTATTGCACGTTCTTACAAATTACGGAGAAAGCAGATAGTTACCTTATGGAAAAAACGAATAGTTGTCTAATGGAAAAGCTGGTTTCCTATAAACAATGTCGCCCATGTGTCGCGTTGGTAGGAGGCTTCTTTCTCCTATCTTCATTTCAAACGTTGGTCGTAATCAATCGGCATCGTGAATCGTTACCCTCACTTTCCTAACGAAAAGTGTGAGCAACGAATCCACGTTCTTCGTTCAAAGGGCACACTCTTATCGAGCTTTCCTCCGTAACCATATAAGAACGAACTTCACTTGTTCTCGGGACTACAGAACAGTCAACTTGTGCTCTAAACTTGTTCTCATCGCGACAGAGCAGTCGCTTCATCCCTCTAGGCTTGCTCTCATCATTACAGAGCAGTCACTTCATTTCTATACTTCTTCTACGACATCAGGAGGCTCATTTCATCCCTCTTCCATTTGCGCTCTAGACTTGCTCCACAGTAACATTCAAGTAACAGTTAAAACTCATCAGTTAGTCTAGATCAACGCGAGTCAGAAGCCAGTGCGAGGCACAGCAGGAGTAGGAAGTCCAGCAAGAACCTACGAGTTGAAAACAGTCATCATCATCGTCAACGCGAAAGGAGTCTCGGGTCGTACTCGTTCGTAGTTGTCATATCAAATACTCAATCTTATATCACACTGAAGTTGTCGGATAAGTCAAAATATATAATAGCCTGTTAATAACAGAGTTATATTCAATCAACTACCCTTATTATCCCACGAGAAATAAGGGATCGAACGGTTCATGGCGTCGATTATTCAAATCGTAACGGGAATTTACGACTCCCGTTGGGGCGCTTCTTCGAGATCGCGTCTCCCCGTGAACGTGCGAAATTACATGGTCCTTCAAGTCGGATCACGTGCTAGTGAAAGGCATACTTACCAGTGACCACACAGTGCCACGTGTTTACATCGAAGCCAACAGCGGAAGTGTATCGCTCCATCGAAGTCAGTGACGTCACCTTCGAAGAGGTATAACCCATTGGTCGAGGCACGCAACCAAGCAGCGTCCCGATGTAGCTGAACAATCAACCAATAGAAGGTTCCAATCATTTAAATCGGTCCACATCACGAATCATGCCGACCCCAACAAACATCAACAGCATACGAAGAAAAAGTGATAAACTGTTCGAAAGCACCCTAAAGATCATAAGGGAAGGCATCGGATAAATACGAACAATCCAACATGCAAGAGGTTGGGTATTTAAAATCACATCAATCCCAACTTAGTTCTGCCTGAGCAGCCGAGCTAAACGGCTCGGTACTGTCTCAACGCTTCTTGTTACTGAGCGATGTCATCTTCATCAATTTCATCTAACTCGTGTTGGAATAGCTTAAATCGTTCTCAACCGTCTTTAAGTTGTGATTTTTTTTTTTTTTTTATTTATTTACATTCTCAATTTGTCCACTTGGACATTAGGATGAATTTTTTAACGGTATTATTATCATGTGGGTGACTACCCCCAGCGGGATACTATCCTTGCGTTCGCTAGGTTATATCCTTTGTGAGGTCTGCTGGGTGTTTCCTTTTTAACCTTCTTTCCATATTTAAAGTGTTGATCGTTTCCGCTACTAGTCGGTTTGGGTGTGTTCTTATTTTTGCCTATCTTTCAGCGTAGCTGCTGATTGTTCCCTTGACCGTTGGGATTCCCAGGTCCCTCTGTATGTCCTCATTTCTGTAGTATCTTAATGGGTCTTAGAGGAAAGGACAAGTAATGATGTTTTGATTTAATTAATAATATTCGAAGCAACGAAATAATTACAATGCTGTCGTACGTCTTATTTTCAGACGCGGCTTTCGACTTCCCGATTCACACTCTTCGGCTTCTACACTCGCTCGCTCTCGCTTCTCAATTCACACTCTGCACACCTTTTGCATCCGTTCTCTCCGGCTTCTCAACTAATACTGACTTTAACGTCTCTTTGTCTTTTCCCGCCGTTCGAGACACGTGTCCCGAAACGCCCGTGGCCAGGGTCACGCGGGACCTTTCCACGAAACTATCCACTTAAAAAGGATCGACGACACATTGATGTACCCGACGATGCCGCGGCTCTCGCGACATTGTTTACGATTCGGCAGATATCTTAGGCCTTTTGTCCACGATACTACATTCGGCCATCCTGCAATAACATCTGCCCTCAGATGTGGTCTTCAATTTCGCTATCGTCGGATGCGTCGTCTTCGGCGTTGAGGACCCAAGGCTTCATGAAGTCGGCGGTCGCCGACGTGTGCGTAGGCCCCTCATGCTCCCCTACTTTCTCCACCATGTATCGGTCATTCCACATTGTTCGCAATACCCGGTACGGACCTAAAAATTTTCCCCCGAATTTTAAACCTGGGCCAAATTGAGTTCTCTTAATGGCTACCAGATCTCCCCTTAGGTACTGCTTCGCACTCTTCCGTCTTTTGTCGAAATTCCTTTTGTTTTCTTCTTGCGTCGCAGCGATCTTCCTTTTCGCGTCCTCACGTAACTCACGACGCTGTTTTTCGAAATTCACGCCCCACTCTTCGTCGATTAATCTTCTGGTTACATATCTATCGGCCTGACTACACGTTGCGGCATCTAAAATCTTACGGACTTCAATGCCCTTCTTCTGTGCGCTTCTCAACCGTGCAATCAGCCCGTCCTCACACTCAGCCACATACACAGCACCCGGCAGTGAATTTCTACTCGGGGTATCCGCGTACTCCATATTTTTGCCCGGCCTATGACATACCTGACACTTAAAATCGCCTTCGTTTTTTCGCAACTTCACCAAGTCGTCTATTTCTCTTTTCTCAGACGGCGCCAGTCTTCGCGGTCTTTGTACTATGGGTTTGTCGCTTTTCAACACGATTTTCGCGGTTATCCCGACATCCCGCGTCTTCTCTGGCTTATACCCCCTAACGATATCGCGAATCGCTTCACGGTAGTGAGGTTCCTCTATGTGCGCTACATCTATCTCGTCAAACTGTTCTATCACGTTGACCCTCAATATATCCGACGCGTCTTCGTGACCGTCAGCCTGCCCGTCGGCCGTCATTACCTTCGTAAATTCACCCGAGGTCTCATTGTCAGCGGAACCCAAACCATCAAACTTAAGTTTACAATTTCCTAGCGGTGGTGATCCTAACCTCGCATACTCGTCTGATCGTATGAACGTGAGATCACTACCCGTATCTACTAACGATGTAATCTTACAGTCATCTATCGACACTTCTTTCACGTACTCCTTCTTCTCGGGCCTCGAGATGACGTAAGTCTCCTTTGGTCGTGCAGTACACTTCGCCGCAACATGTCCAAATTCGTTGCAGCTAAAGCACTTCACACCTTTCTCTTTCTTTGGACACGTAACACTTAAGTGATCGTCACCGCCGTAATTGAAGCACCTTTTGGGATCACTGCTCGTTTGCCTCGACTGCTTCCGTATTGCTGATCGTTCCGCTTCATCGTCCTTGCATTCCCCAAATTTTGTTTTCGCCCTCATCTCACTTTTCATCGCTTTATACCGCTTGAAGCGTTCCTTCAGCTGCTGCATATTCCTGGCCCCGTATAGTATGGCTTTATTCGCGACCTCATCGGGAATACCCTGGATAATATAGTCGATTACCGACTGTGTATCGACTCTTCCTTGTCCCGCAATCTCACGCATATTATACATATACTGAAGCAGACTCTCGTCTGTTCTTTTCGTTCTATGTGCTAATTCTTGATGTACCTCCCGGTCACTCACTATGTCTGGGAATTCATCTACCAACGCCTTTTTAAACTTCGCCCAGGACTTCGTGCATCGTTCTTGGCGTGCGAAAGCTTGAGCAGAGCCTGTGAGAAGCTTCCTGGCGAAAACCACCATGTGGATGTCCGACCAGCCACACACTTCCGCCATTTTCTCGAAATCCCTTATCCATTGGCTCACATTCGGTAGGTCATCTCCGCTGAATTTTCCTAACGAGTCTTTTACGTCTTCAAACGTTAACACCGTGCACTTAGGCTCGTCTTGCCTTCGTCGTCTTACCACTGGAGTCACCCAAACTCCGCCGTCTTGACTACTGAGATCGTGATTCCCTGGACCGTTGCCGTCTAAACGGTCCCCAATCACGCCCATCTCATCGTCATCGTCGTCTTCTAAAACATCATCGTCGTCTTCTAAAACATCATCGTCGTCGTCGTCTTCTTCTCGTGCACCGTGTTCCCGCTCTAAGCGTACCGCAGCCAGCAATCGCGCTACCAGCTCGCGCTTTCTGCCCGCTAATCTCAGCCGTCGTTTTCTCAGCTCGTCTTTTAACTCAGGTATTCGCATCTGAGCCACCTGCTCGTCAGTCAAATCTGCTTCTCCTGCATTGTAGTCACTCATCGTTCCGAAATATCACTTTCACTTGTCACTTAGCGCTCTAGATCCTGGCTCGAGCCCCCAAAATTATGTAGTATCTTAATGGGTCTTAGAGAAAAGGACAAGTAATGATGTTTTGATTTAATTAATAATATTCGAAGCAACGAAATAATTACAATGCTGTCGTACGTCTTATTTTCAGACGCGGCTTTCGACTTCCCGATTCACACTCTTCGGCTTCTACACTCGCTCGCTCTCGCTTCTCAATTCACACTCTGCACACCTTTTGCATCCGTTCTCTCCGGCTTCTCAACTAATACTGACTTTAACGTCTCTTTGTCTTTTCCCGCCGTCCGAGACACGTGTCCCGAAACGCCCGTGGCCAGGGTCACGCGGGCCCTTTCCACGAAACTATCCACTTAAAAAGGATCGACGACACATTGATGTACCCGACGATGCCGCGGCTCTCGCGACATTGTTTACGATTCGGCAGATATCTTAGGCCTTTTGTCCACGATACTACATTTCTAACGTATCATTGTGCATTTACTATCGTTCTAAGAATTTTAGCTTGCATTGTTTCTATTTTGTTTATATGGCTCATTGCTGCTGTCCACCATAGTGGTATTCCGTACGTCCAGATTGGTTTTATGATCGTTTTGTATATTTTTAATTTATTTTCTATGCTTAATTTGGATCTTCGACTTGTTAGCCAATGCATTTGTCTCCTTGTTGTCTGTATTTTGTCTATTATTGATTTAGTATGCTGTTTCTATGTGAGTTGTGTATCTAAGTTTTCTTTTTTTTTTTTTCTTTTGTATTATTTATTTCTTAAAATTCACAATTTTTCCAATGTGGACATTAGGTCGAATTTTTTAGCAGTTATTTTAACATGTAGGTGGCTACCCCCAACGGAGTACCATCCTCGCGTTTGCTAGATTATATCCTTTGTGAGGTCTGCTGGGTGCTTCCTTTTTAGTGTGTATCTAAGTGGAATGTTTTAAAATGAGAATTTTTAATTAAAATATGTACGATGTTAATCGATATAACTTTTTTTCTGATTGTGACATATACTACTGTTCATAAATATTCGAACATTTTAGTTAATTTATAATAAAATTATTCGAATTTAACCAAAATGTACAAATGAACGATTAATTAACAATTAGAGACAGTATATTCCTGATATTTTACGAATTAATACGAATGCATTTGCAATATTAGTTCACCTAAATCTAGTCTCTCAATCTCTATTAAAATTTGTCCTTAATCTCTACTTGTTTTATGTACACACTGTTTTATGTGATTCCACAAATAAAAATCAAGCGCTGTTAAATCCACTATCCCAGGAGGCTAAGCAATTGATTTAAGGTTGAGGGTATTGGCGCTTAAGAAAATAGCACACGTTTCTCCCAAAGTCAATTGAAGTAACATTGTGTTAAAATTATGCGAATATATATGTAATTTACCTTCTAATAAAATAGAAAAGTGGAATCCTAAAAAGTGAAATTAAAATAGCGTGACTTTTTACAATCCACGCAAATAGGTAAATTTCTTTCATTTATTTGATTTTTTTCTTGTGTATCAATTTTGCATCAAATCTTTAAAACATTACATACTTTGTAATAGGTGACTGCTAAGTTTTAGTTGTTTTATCATTTTTATTTAAATGTTAAAAATACATTTTCTCTTATTTTAAGTCATTTATGGCATTTATAGCTATTATATTTAGAATGTTACTTCTATTTTTTCTCATTGATTTATTGTTTTCGAAAAATATTTTCTTATTATTTTACATGGATTAGAAAATGGGTTGAAAATAGTTGAAAATGATTGATGTCAGAATAATAACATTCTACCGGTTGGTATAATTTGTAATTTATAAAAGCAGGTGATTTTTTCATCAATATGGTCTCCAACTTATACAAATAAGCAAATTTCTTTCTATTTGATCTCCTATGTTGTCTCCATATGTACATCTTATAATATACATATAGAAAATAACTTTGAACCATAAATCTACCTATTCCATTCACTTTATCTTCCATAAATGTTTAAAAGACGTTTTATTTTATCACTAGCAATTTCTAATAATTTTATTATAGCTTCATTGGATTCAAACTAGGCTTGGGTATTATTTAAGTAAAATATTTGAAAATTGATTAGCTTATTTGACTATATGTTACTGTAAAATAATTATGCGTTAGTATAGTAGTATAATAGTATAGTGGTATAATAAACAAATAATTTTTCTTCGACTTGTTACATTAATTATTATAAAATAATTCGGTTATATCGTTTATGATTCAAATATATGCCAAACACAACATTTAACATTCAAATTAATATTACAATCTAAATTATTTCTTCGTTTGTTTGGAAGAGTTAACTAGATAAAAATGATTTATTTGACTTTAACACTAAATAATACTACTTTCCTTATATTATTTTTATTATAGAATAACATCGGATATAAGTAAATAATCAATAGGAAATTATTCTTTATGCGAAAATAAGTCAAAAATTTGGAGTGAGATTTCTGTTTTTAAGACTTCGTCTTCAAGATAATAGAGTTTTTATAGGTTTAGTTAAAAATTGTTGACGAATTTGAAATTATTTTTTCTCGGAAACAAGGCGTCTTGTAAAAATATTTTATTCTAAATTTTCAAATTATTTCCACATTTCCAATAACATTCTGTCAATTGTTTACTTCTGTCCAACTTGGAATTAGGCGTTCAGGTATTCCTGAGAAATGTTCAAACTCGATTTTCTTAAAAACGAAGCGATATATGAAAAGATTGTATTTTACATTCTCTTCTTATCTTTTTGATCAAAGATATTACTGACGCTGTTTTCTTTTTTATTTCATCTTACATATCATAAATAAATAACCTTTTACTAGTTTTTTTATAGCCACTATGTATTTGAAAACACATCGGTACCCTAAATCTACCGCTAGACCTCAATTACATTTCTCCCTCGAGTTTATCGGAAATAAATCCTTGTATCCCAGTCAAGGAAATTCGTGTTTACAACAGAATATTACCCCGGTTGCTATTTATTACTAAATCTCATGCTATCGCCTATATATAGGGTATTCAGTAATTGGTAATATAACCGAGCAATGGATGATTGCTTATGAAAGAGCATAGGTCAAACACGTAGAATAAAATTTTTGTTGCATATGAGATTTCGTTCAGCCAAAAAAAAACAATTTTGAAAATCTGTTCGATACATGTATAACATGGAGATGGAAAGAAGTTTGGAGAGACGATACAGAGGCAAGAGAGGTACTGCTCTCATCGCTCACCGTCACGCGATGTTACATTGTGTTATCTCTACATGTCACACTTTCGATCAATACGAATGTTTAACTTTACATTTCCGTTGAGTGTGTTAAAAACAACCAATCAGATCCGCATTCCTTACAGAATACTTCTTGCTCGTGCATGCTAACTGTATGTTTCAACTCGACCAAGTTCTGTTTTTATTCATTTTTGCATTTATACGTATGGGAAATATCATTATCTGATTTTTATCATTATTGTTATCATATTTTCTGTCGATTTATACTATTAGTTTCTTTTCTTTTATTTAATCCAGATGGTTTCACAGAGAAGGATAGTGCTAAATATGTATTATTTTCGTACAATAATTTTATCATTGGAAACTGTTCAGAGTGTCGACCAGGATATTTCACACACAGTTTTGCTCTTGGAACTATTATAAATTATTATACAATCTTCATAGCATATTATTTATATCTTTTAGTTCTTCCATGCTTCTGCTATCTTTAAAATACGCTTTTGGTTTGATAGAATATTATAAACAAAAGTAAGATTAAATATAGAATTAGTAGGCAGTACTGAGTAGATTTTCAAAATCGTTTTTCTCGTATGTAGAAATGTTGTTCTACATTTTCAGCACTTCCTCATGAGGAAGCATTCTCGATTTGTACCTCCGGTTACCGGACATCGCGTACAATTATACTTCTGTGCTCCACAACACGATGGTAATCGCGGGAGTAACTGTACTCTCATTGATAGCACAAAATATTTATGGCGAACAAATATCTTGAAGAGCCAACAGTGATTTTTCTTTTCACGTAGCTTCTACCTGTAGCTTCTGCCGATATTCGTTGTCTTTTTTCCTCCCCTGAGAGCACTGTTCTAAGCTTAAGGCGGGCGGTACATTGTGAGAGGTTAATGCGATTTATGAGTGTAACACTCACAGAATTTTAACATGGTTGCCCACGAGACACCCAATCACCGGGCACTTTTTCGCCATCCCCACCAGCCAAACGGGATTAACTGGCAATCAGAGCAAGAACTGAAGCGCAGAGCATGATTATCTATTACCTTTTTCTTGTGCCGACACCTTGGGGATATTCAATGTACATACTTCGGTGTTAAGAAAAAGTAGCTAGGGGATTCACAGGTCTCCACTGTTTGAAGAGTTCAAGAAGAGTATCGTGGATAATATAAGTACAGTGGCTCGCAAAAGTATTCGTGATCTTTTGCTTCCTCGAGGCTAAAGTACTTTGACCTATTTGGAAATACTTAATTCTTTCGTTATGAAAGAAAACATATGTAGGTTAGATTAATTAGAAAGTTCTGAGGTTTTCATTCTTTGAAATAAAAGAGATTAATTTTAGAAATCAAGACTTACGTGAAATTTTTGTTAGTTAGTCTTTGATATAATATTCGTTATTACTTATGACTTATCTGATAATTCATTTATGCATTCGTATAGTTCCTTGTATGAATTTGGTAAACTGAAACTTTTTTTGAAATAATTGTTCTGAATAAACTATTTGGTCTATATAATGTTATAGTATTTAAATACATCGTACAATGGTAGATAAACAAAAAAAGATTTAAAAAATATTGACGTATAAATATATAACTTTTCTTAATAAATTAAGTATTATAGGTTATAGAGAATAGCCAAATGTATTATCTTTCTCAGTTCTTTGTGAGTTGTAATATAGAAAATTATAGCTTATCGCATTACAGGCGATAATTACATTTAATTATTTAAAATATCACAATTTTATATTATCATCTTTTTGATTTCTAGACTCGTCATATTAGGAAAAATTGTTTCAGATTCCTCCCCTATTTGAAGTCTAAGTTGATTAGATTAATTATAAGTCTTTGAATCACTGCTTTTATTACTTATCATTATAAATATACAAATAAAAGAATAATGTTACATATTGTAGACAAATATAACATTAAGTATATTATTAAAAATCAAACGATAAAATTATCGCCTCTCTGTCAAAATATCTGGAATATCTAATAAATGTAGATAATACACAAAATTCGATATATCAACATTTACATATTGACCAAGGAAGGAAAATATATTATCCGCAGTAACGTTAACAAAACCAGCATCATGTTCAACTGGTTGCATATTTCCTTTTATTCGTTAATATATAAAATAGTAGGTAAATACATTGAAACATTGAAGCAGACTTCAAGGGAATTGACTTTCGTTGCGTCACGCATGAAAGTACAGAGAAATTCACACTCTGCTAAGCTGTCCTTTCGAATGAGCGTTGTCCGTGGTCTGTGTGGATAGTGTTCGTGATATCCTCGTTAACCTTATCCCACGAGACAGCAAAATGCAGACCGCACCCGGGGCTATGCTCGTTATCAAACGGATTCCCTATGTTTTAACAATATACTTACGAGACAGCATACATACTTTGCCGTGAACAGGTCTCGTTTCCGCATGAACACGAACAGTCGTGTGCAGTTGCGAGACCGCGAGACATTCGTAATATTTCTCGTGCTTCTTCAATGAAATTTTGAAGACGAAAGAGGTTTGAAAAGTGGATTTGCGTATGCGTACAAATATTTACAAATTTTTGTTATTATTTTTATATCATTTTATATTATATAGTTAAAAGTTATTCCATATTATATTTTATTATTATATTATTATATTATTGTATTATATATTAAGTTATAATTCCATATAAAAATTATCTTCCCATTTGATTTTGGATTTAATTTAATTTATGATTTTTATGATCTTTACTATTTTATTATCATGCTATTCTATATTAAACTATTACATAAATGATAATAGTATAATGTACGTGGGTACTACAATGATGTGTATTGTTTAACTTAAAGTAGTCGCTAGTTGGTAATCTTACAGTTTAATTGTACAGTATAATTTATGTTTATGTTTACGGTTTTATCTGTGAATATCATATTTTTATTTTTGCACATATTGTTTTACATCCCTATACTATATTATTTTACTTTATTTTATTTTATTTCATTTTATTATATTATATGTATACGCTCTCGGCTGTAAGCATTAGGGCACGTATTTATTTAGTACAAATCGAATGCTTTTCGCTGCTTTTATTTTCTAATTCTAATTAATTTTCTATCATATAGATATCTTATTGCATTCACATTATATGTATACGCTTATAACGTAAAATATTAAATAAAGTGTAGTTTGTTCCAGTCAAACGTAGCCAGTAATTGTTTTAATATTTATAGATTATAATCCTATATTATTTTCCTTATTTTTATGTGTATTACTTTCTATATTGTTCTTTTACACGAAGCTTTTCGTTCGTAATATAAATAAGTAGATAAAAATAATCACTGTTAGTTTCTTCTAAAATACGATTAGATATTACATCGTTATAAAGTTTATTTTTTATTTACACGACAGTTTATTACATCCCTTCTTGAATTTAATGATGCGAATAACTGTTTTGAGTACATCCTCCGCTATCATAAACAAATTACGTTCTTATTGGAATTTTTGAGGAAGATATATCTCTCTGATTACATACAGCTTGAATTATAAGGGGAGACTAAAAGCGATATTCTTTACACATAATTATACGTTGATCAATGCTACAGGATAATATCGTATTCAAGTCAGAATGGTCAAATTATAGGAACTGAATGACAAAAATAAACATCTCAATAAGCAGTGAATAGGCGATAACGTTAATTTGCACGACCACGACAATTTTCTTGTATTATAGGATTAGATTAGCAATCTCCGAAAAAGGAATAGAGCGCAAACTAAGGATTAACGATGACTTGTATTACGTGATTAACAAAATTATAGGTAAATTATTGGTTATTCCCTTAGCAATTTCAATCGTTTAAGTTTTATTAAACGCGCTATTACATTGCCATTGTGGCGAAATTCTTTTCATTTTGATATAGAAATGAAGGAAATATGAATATACAAAATTGCTGAGATAATAAATAGTATATAAATAGTATAAATTGTAATAATGTTACCAGTAACGTAAAACAAGATTTAAGTTTTATATTATATTGATATAATTATATTGAAGAACATTCAAATTTATTTACAAGTTAAAGTTGACCTTGTAGAACCGCACTATTCTCTCCGATTTCGACGATTTTTTAATGTTATACAATTATGTATTATGTGCAACGCTTACGTAAAATAATAACAAGTTAATTATAAAAATAATAGGCGAATAATAATAATTGACATTATTTTACGAAATAGAATAATTGTTACTATTTCACATAAACGTAACCTCAATACATTGATGATATTCATTTTTAATTAAGTTCTAAGTTATAGGTTATAATAGGACATTTCTTGCAGCCTTGTATATGGATGGGGTTTGCAAGCTCGCCTAACCTTTATTTATAAACAGAAAATAAACGGCAACCAACATTGACACAGTGGCATTACTATAGGCAAGAATACACTGTTGTGTATACACTCAGAAAACTAAGCGAGACCGACGATTATATGTATAGGAAAATATTGTTCAAAATTTCGATTTCCATAACATAGTCAAAAATCATCGAAATTGAGGAGGAGGGAACAGTTCTATAACTTTATCAAAATTAATTTTATCCTTTTCTTTCTTTTCTAAACCACTGTGTTTTGAAAACTTCTTTTCTTTCACTATTTATGGTTATATCAATCGCTTGGATTGGATTACTAACCATACAAAAGAATGAAAAGTTATTACATACATATACGTATATATGCACAGTAGAAACGTTAAATTCAATGTACACACTTCGCCAAAGAAGTTTTCTGGAAGAAATGCGGACCTGATTGGTTCATTTTTTGTTTTTGACAGATTCAGCACAATCGTAAAATTAAGCACGCGTATTGATCGAAAATGTCACATGTACAAATAAAACAATATGCACCATATGATGGTGAGTGATAAAGAGTGCCACTCTTGGTCCTGTGCTGTCCCGCCAGACTTCTTTTCATCTCCAAACAGTATGTACTTGTACGAAACATAAATAAAAGACAAAGGTTAAGTTTGGGTTGGATCACTGTCTTACTACTGGGTTATTCATTTAACTCGGAACTCGCGCACGCGAGAACATGAGAATGGCAACAGTGTAATATATATGCTTACTACTACAGTTAAATGTCACTCGCCATCTATGAACTGTTGCTAGAAGTATAATTAGACGAGAACGCAGAGTGGTTTGGTCGTCGTCGAAGGACTCTAAATTTGCCATCACAATCAGGGGAAGACGATCGTTAAAAAAGCGAGCCACGTGTTTTCGTCCGAGAATTTCATATCCTTGCGAGTTTCAATATATTGCATTATGTCTAACATATATATATATATATATATATCTAATATTGTCGCTTATGGCAGTATAAACACTAATTGTAAATATTCTTGTTCAAATAGAATCGTTTCATAACATTTGTATAACCTTAAATCTGAACGAAAACGATCGACAAATTTGAAGCATCTCGTAAAGAATAAGCGAAGAAAAGAAGCAGCATTGTATCTTAATTTGAAAATTGGAAATAAGAAGAGAGAAATCTTAAACCTCGATGAATTTTAATCCTTTGTAAATGAAATCGAATTCTTGAGAAAGAAATGACAATTACTTTATTTACATTTGTTCTAATTAAGAGACATTAATAGATTGTAAATATTTATGCAGTTGTGACAGGTGTGAGTATGCAAAAATGTATATACAAAGATATACATAAATGCAAAATTGTATAAAAATCAAAAATAAAATACTTAGGTACACATTATTAAATTTAGGAATTATATTTTCATTCAAGTTGAAATTCTTTATCCGTATTTATAAAAATATAAATTTGTATAAACATCTACAGTCTAAATATTAGTTTCTATCATCTGCATACATCAATGTATTAATTTATGTTTGTAATAATATATTCATTATGCTTCGAATTACAATATTTTCTAGAACAATTATTTGTACGTTTACTGAAAGGAATAATTATGAAAAGAAATTCATTCTTTCTAAATCATACTGAAGACTCTAATTAAAAAAGTGATAAATTTTCTTCCAGAATGAAATGTTTGCTGGAACTTGTATTTCGTTGTATTTGCCGTATAAAGCATCACTTAACCGCCATTAATTTTACACAAAACTTTTTGAACACTCCAAAATTGATTACGTTCGAAGCTTTCAAATACAACTTTAAAAAATTCGTTATTGAATATAACGAAGTTTCTCTAAAATGTGATCGTAAATCTGCGCAGATGATAAATTAAATATAGATGATACATAGTAAAAATTTACTAAACATACTATTAAATATTTCTTAATTTCAAAATTTCAAATTTATTAAATTTCCCAGTAGACAATATAAAATATCATTTCCACAAAAATATATTTTCTAATTTTTCAAGAATTTCTTTACGAACATTCCGAGTAACTCAATATATTTTTAAAATTGAATATGTTTTTGAAGTTCAAGCTTAATAATTTTGTAAGCTGGGTTTTTAAATAAGATTATAAAACTCATACAATACTGAAAAAAAAACAGTATGATTGTTGGAAGTATAAAAAGTTAAGAGGGATCATTCCTCCCGCGAAAGAATGAGGATAGTAATTTTACATGCAACATTTCTCAGATGCTTTCAATTTACCACGTTGTATGTATGTCTAAAGTTTTAATATATCAAAGAACATGCTTGACTCGAGCACGTAATGTCATTTCGAATGCACGTAAACCGCATATAGGACAATTATCTCGCGATTTTCAAGGATTCCAAGTAATCGGTACTGCGATGATATAATGCGCTGATAGAACCGTGTTTTTTTAAGGGTGAAGTCATTCCGAAAGTATTAGATTAATTGAAAAATTAAATGGAATTTTCAATGGAAAATTAAGTAACCTTAGAATTTTACAGAAAATAAAGTGTTTAAAGGTTTTGCATTTTGTCTTAATTCTTTCGCACTTCAATTAATTATTAAATAACTAAAAAATAAATGTATTTATCCTTGATAAAATTAATTGTAAATATCAGTGCATGTTTTCTTTACAAAATATTTTTCTTATAAATTAAAAAGTATTCAGTTTTAAAAGAGTTAATATATATTAACTTTGCAATTGAAGAAGTTTCAATATTTCTTGTGTTTCTCTACTATTGTGTGTGTAAAAGATTGTAATCTTCTCCTGTAATTGAATGAGAAACTTTTGATTTGTATCTCCATATTGTTACAATATTTAAATAAAGTTTATACGTATATAGGATGTCTCCGAAATCATCACACAAGCGGTCAGATGGTGATCACAAATGGCAAAATAAAACGAAAAGAAAGAATAACATTTTTTCATTTGAGGCTTCATTTTCGAAAAACATAAGTTTGAAAATAAATATCAGGTATTGTCTGGGAGTTTCACATTATGAAACTTCTGTTTCTGGTCGCGTCTGTGTTATATATGGATAATGTCACGATTTGCTTCCTGCTTAATAATATGATTCTTAACAACTACTAATACAAAAAAGTGCAAAATAAAGAAAAGTAATAATCGATATTGCGGAGATAAGACAACAACGATAACAGGAAGAAAATCGTGACATTGTCCATATATAACACAGACGCGACCAGAAACAGAAGTTTCATAATGTGAAACTCCCAGTTAATACACGAATACCTGATGAGTTTTCGCACGCATCTTTCTCCAAAAACGAAGCCTTAAATTGGAAAAATGTTATTCTTTTTTTTCGATTTATTTTTGCATGTAGAATCACCACTTGGCCGTTTGTATTATGATTTTCGAAACACCCTATATATTATATCGTATTAGTACATTGCGTGACTTCTATTGATAAAATGATAGAAACACTTTTTTAAATTTAGCCTCTAAAGGAAGCTACGAACGAAACTAAAGAATTATGTGGTTTTATATCATCGTTTTACATTCGCGTTTACCTTTATTTTTCTTTATATTCTGATAATTTTGAAGTTTAAAATTAAAGTGAAGATAAAGTTATGTATCGTTTATTAGTCGGGATTAATTTCCAATATTCAATCGCTGATCTAATAAAAATCATAAAAATTATCATGTTATGTGCCATGTCATAACATGAATACCAACAGCGCCATTTATTATTTGCATGTAAATACATACATTTCATTGCTTTATTAAAATATATTGTATGCTTTCCTTGTAACATAAAATTTGTTTCAATCGAATGAACAATTTTGTAATAACTATTATAGAAATAACTTCACTTTTGATATCGTCGATGTAATGTAATATCTCAATTAAGGTTTTAATAACATTTGCACAGAATCCTGATGAATGAGCCTTTGTGGAAGCTATGAAGCATTAGACACACCCCACTGGCGAAGGCACACCCCTACGTTTAAGGTAAGTTCTTAAAAGAGGGTAATACTCAGCCAGCAGCCATTTCTGCACGAATATTTGTCCTAGAAAGTACAGAATGTATAAAGAGAGAAATTCGGAATTTCGGAACGTAAATATCATAGAGAGTGAACGGTAGAGCTATGCCATTATCGTAGATCCATAAATCGACCTTATTTGAATAACCGAATTTCTGCGAGTAATATATGTTCCGTTATATTTATCAAGTATGTTTTTCTATCAATTATTTTTATATCAATTATAAGGAAGAAAAGAGTTCTTATATAGTGATAAAAAATTTACACTCAGTAGCAGATCAGAAAGTGATAACTGACGAACTAGAAGAACGCGAACATAAAACATTTGCATTTGCTTATAATATAAGGCACAGGATTATTTACTTACTACTCTTCTTTGTCGATTTAGATCCATTCCTAAACGATACAAAAATCTTTACAATAAACTCATCCTACAAAATTTATAAGACAAAAAAGCGATGATACAGCTACCCAGAAAAAAAGAATTAAAGATTTGCCAACGCTTTGGGCATACTCACAATTACTGTCACAGAATCTTCAGATATATGAAATGTACAAAGAATCACCTCACTTCAGATAGCAAGAGAACAAAACAGCGACGATGATATCAAACGTACTAATTCGCAGGGCGATCGTCCATCCAATTGCAAAGGATGCAGAATATATAAAAAAAAGTCTGACTATGCAAATACCAACCAAACTTCGATATAGAATATAGAATGATTAGAATATTCCAATTGGAGAGGACTGTTATATGCAGATACTGCTGGACAAATAAGACGGTAAAATAAGACGGTAAAACAAGAATAAACATTTTCAATCAAGAATTAATCCTGAACAAAGTAATAGTAAAATGACTAATATGATGCAAATATTAATGGAATTATAAAATATTGTAAGCTAATAAACAAAATACATTTATTATCAATTACATTTAATCATCTGTTAGAAAAATTATAATTGTCTCTTTCATATAATATGACGTTCTAGAATGCTAAAGGCCTTTGCCAAAACAATATCGAAATTCAGACATATATAAACACTGCAAATGTTGATATATTTTTAATATTAGAAACTCATTTTACGTCACATAGTTTCTATAAAATATAAGGCACTTTACGTAATTAATATTACATAATGAATATTATAATGTTCAATATATTTCTCCGAATGGCAATGCTCGTGCAGACACAGCGATAATTATAAAAACTACCATTAAACACCATATATCAGCACCGGTGAATGAGGAATACCTACAGGGCACAAGCATCGTTGCAGAAGGCTGGTTCGGTCCACCAACTGTTCCCGCAGTTTACAAACCTTCTAGGTACAAGTTGATTACAGAAATGTACAAACGATTTTGTCATCAACTCGGCCACAGTTTCATAGAGTTTCTAGAAGTTACAATTCCACAATGCATTCAATTAAACAAAGCAGTAAACGAATTATACTTATTGGTTTACAGCACTGATGAACCGGCTTAATATAATAAAAGATATACTGAGAAACAAGATTACTGTCGAATCATGTTTAGACTTCACATTTCCGACTTCTTCGTAGCAACTGCAGCAATTAACACCCCCTGCGCTAACAGAAAGGCCGCCTGGACGTCACAACGTCAAAACGGATTAAAATAAGTTTGGTGATATCATTGATGACTTTATTCAATTAAATATCCCATTAAAAGCAGAGAAAAATATAGAGTAGTTTAATATTGTGCAACTGTATGGAGAGTCACATAAAAAATAAACAAAAAGACCAATAGCTATTATCCATACCATTGTCCAGAAATTATAGAAATACTAAATCATAACAGATTACTTAGAAAACATTGGTAGCATACTTAACATCCGTACGACGAAATGCTATTAAATAGAGCTACTAGGAAACTAAAATATTTATTACAGGAAAGAAAGGAAGCACTTCGTAAAAGAATTGGAGAACTTGACACTTGAACTTGTTTGAAGACACAGATTACTCACTTTGATGCGTCGCTAGAAAAATAAAACAACCAACAAAATCAATTCCATCGATTAGAACGGCATGGAGAATGGGCAAGCGTGGATAAAGAAAAAGCAGTAACATTTGTCAAATACTTTGAAAAGACTTTCCACCCGATTAACGGCGGAGACGAACATCCACAAACGAACAATTGCAATAGAAATTGGAAATACCATTTCAACTTTTATCTCCTATCAAGTAGTACACTATTGCAGAAGCAAAATCCGGTAATCCGCAAATTGTTAAACTTCAAGAAAGCTCCTGATTTTGAAACTCTAAAGGAACTTCTAAAGAAAGCCATTACTCTTCTAACCCCCACCTACAATGCGATACTGGGAGTTAGTTACATACTTTACCCATAATTACTACATAATTAGTCTATTACTTGGAAAATAGCCCAGATTATATTAGTTCCAAAATTAGGTGAACCTACGGAAAACGTTTAATCTTACCGACTAATAAGCTCGCTATCAATCGCTTGGTACAAACCGCTTCTGAATACTGAAACACCAATTCGCCTTTAGGCATAAACACGTCACTATCGAACAAATTTATAGATTTTTTATTAAAGACAAATTTTTTATTAAAAAAATCTTAGAAAATCTAAACTATAAAAAGTAGCTGCTGTTTAGCTGCTTTCCTCGACATTTTCCAACCTTTTGAAAAAGTATGGCATATATGACTATTGTTTCAAATTAGAGATCAACTATTCCATCCGTATTACCTCCTTTTTAAATCTTATTTTTTCGATAGACTTTTTGAAGTAAAATTTTGGAAAACTACCTTCGACCTAGATCTAATACGCTCTGGTGTTCCACAAGGAAGCGTACTGGGCACAGTACCTCTACACTTTCCTTGCCGCCGACATATTGAAAGAGCAATACAGTAATTGTAACATATTTCGACACGTATCAATCTTAGCCCCGGGCATAGCCTAATCTAGACGTAGAAATCTCGGAGAAATTGTAATCGCGTCTCAATGAAATCGCAGCTTTGTTGAGAATATGAAAAATAGAAGCAAATACCAGCAAGTCGGTAAATACATATTACTTTTACAACTTTTACAACTAAAACTTTTAAAACCCAAACTAGTCTGGCAACCAGTTTAAACAGCTTGGCAATACCGCAACAAGATATAATTAATATGTATATGAAAAATGACGCAAAAATTTACGGGGTCTTATTGGCAAAAAATCATAACTCGACATTACAAACAAATTATTACAATACGAAACGATTTTGAAATCAACTTTGACATATGCCTGCCCTACATGGGGAATGACACAGTACCCAAATTTAAAGATTATTAGAAGATGGTAGAACAAAATACTACGAAGAATCTTATAAACTGGTATACTGAACACACAAATCGATAAAAACACTGGAACATTACATGTTAAATAAGAAATAGCACGCATTAGCAAACACTATCACGAAAGTCCCGTAGCCTGTACAAACTGCCTGGCAACGAACTTGACATGTCTTTCTAATGAAGAATACAGAGATTGTTATTAAATATAGGTTTGGGGTTGATATTTAATAGATTCGCACAGATTAAATTTTACTTTCTATATTTCACCACCTCGTACAAAACGTCTGAACACACCGGATACACTTAAGTAATTAACACGTGGTCGACTACTACGACAAAAGAGCTTCGTCAGAAGTCGTACCAACTTAGCTTGTAGGAACTAGCGATCATACCAACTTAACGTTCCTCAACAGAGATCACTTCTTATTGTAGTACAAGACATTTAATTGCATTTGCTTTCATGTAAGAAACGAAGGCGACAAAGTTATTTATGTAACTGGAACAGAAACTTGCATACTACTCAAGCAGGGTTGATTTATGGATTAGTCGTAAGTATCATCTGGAAACAGAATGACCCAGATTGCTCTAACGAAACGTTGTATCTCTTTCGCCATAGTGGTTTATACTGTTACTACATTTATGTACTTAATCTTCTATGAAAAAATTCTATATTTGATTTAATACAAATTTGGAATATAACTATTGTCGTACTTATTCAAGTAAATTATATATTTTTCTAACAAAGCAGAAATAGTATTGCTTAACAAATTATTGGATAGATTGAAACATCCGTAGCTAAGTGTAAGAAAAATGAAAAGATAAGAATTTAAATGAATCTGACTAATTGACTAATCCGAGTTATACTGTTTTTTTTACTTATTATTTAACTTCCAGCTTGTTGATACTTACCTTGTTCAATATTTTCTTGTTAGATTAAATATTTTTAAAGCAACGAGCTATGGTAAAAATATCGTAATAAAAATAAGAAGAGAAAATCTTGTTATTGTATCAGCTTCTGAGTTATAGGAATTGGAGAGTTAAATATTCTATCTATACTGATACAACGCTGATACTGTGATTGTAGTATGTTGATGTTTATTTTGTTTCTATCAATCGTTTACTGTTAATCAAGGAAGTCTGAGTATGGAAAATGAAGATTTAAACATTCTGTCTATTACGATTTGTTTTCTAATCATCCGCGTAATATCTATGCGTTAATTAAAATTCATAACGTAATCAATTCCTAAGCCGATAGTTTTAATCCAAGTTCACACCAGTTTCGTGTTAGTATAAATTGTATAGTACAAATCCCCAAACTCTGTATATGCCGACTTTGCGTTATCTAAAGAACGTTCTGTTATATACAAGTACAAGCGAGTACCACGCAGCATGATTTTAATTAAATTATCCGATGCGAAATAAGTTCCCATTATTTTGGGGAATTTTGCCTCGGAAAACTGCTTCATTCACGAACAAATGATGCCGTTCGTTACGAAAATGGCTTGTTATTGCCGTCACGTATTTTTAGTCGAGTATGGAAAATAGCTTTTTGATGGCGAAACGCACGCAGGCGATCCATTTTAATCAGACTTAATTCAAATGGTTCCGCTCCGACACACAATGCGACGAATGAACCATCGAGTTGTGTCGTATCCCTCTTACAATAGAAGAGTAAAATTAAGCAGTTGATTTGCCAATGGTTGATATATACTTAATACCGTCGAACCGGAAAAAATAAGGAATTTTATGCTGGGTATTTTATTTCGGAAGACATCTTAAAACAGTTTACATGAAATATTCTCTTCTTCTATTGAATTATGCTTTGTGTCTTTAATTTATACTTTTAGAATGTTTATGGCTTTGTATTACTGAATTGGATACCCCAACATGATATAATTGGCAAGGGAGCAATTCTACGTGAAAAAACAAGATCTATATTTTTGACAGCCTCGGCTCAATTTTTCACATAGAATTACTCTCTTGCCAATTGTACTATAATCATAGGAACACCCTGTGTGTGAATTATTGTAAATTTTATATAAACTGAAACTGCAAATGAAAAACGATGGGCCGTGCTTTCGTACATTGAAGCATTGGAAGCATTCGGAAAAAATTTCATTGGTTTGATGCATAAGAAGAATTACTTGTGTATCTATATGCATTAAGACATTTCATTTTTGGAAGTCGGAAACATATGGAATCCTTCGATATTGAGACAAATTGGCAATATTCTTAATCTCTACTTCAAATAAATGAAATTTAATATCAGGAAAGTGATTATTTTATTATCCAAAGCTTTCATTATACAATTCCATTATTTTTGTCTACATATTAGATAAGTATGGAAGAATATTTTATAATCTAAACTAAAATACATGTTAGGTTTCCAGAGAATCATCGAATATTATACTTTTCAATTGTATACATATAGCGTTCTTAGAATTTGTTTAAATGTTAGGAGATATTAAATTTAGTAATGTTTTTTATACAGCTTATGATATTATTATATTTTACATTTTCCACTCATTTTCAATTTATTTTTTATATAAAAAATTTAACGAACTTCAAAATACTCTACGTTACTAATAACAATCTATTTGTTTTTCATTTGGACTTTGTTGATGTTGTAATTGGCTGTACTCTTTGTTAGTGGGTTTATTAATGGTCTGTTTATTATTCTTTGCGTGAGGTCTTTGATGTAGCTAAGTGAGATCTGTTACAGAGTTGCAATCTTTTGAAATGTTTAGAATTATTCTTAGAAATCTCTTTCATATCTTCCAAATATTTTACGAATGTATTCACGTCGTGCACTTGCACATGTTTTATACATTTAAACGGATTTTGTGTCTTGTTGACAGTGAGCTTCCTTTACCTATTAGTAGAAAAGGAACTCTGATTGTTCCAATGGATTTTCGTACAAGTCTAATTTTGAGAATAACGATTAGATAATTTATTTGTTTTTTTCATTCTATTGTTTCTTGTCGAAATATTAATTTAGTATGTGGATGCTTGCTTTTGCTATCGAATAAGTTGGTTGTTAATTTTGAGGTAAGTTACAACTTGGAAAAGATGGTGTAAATTGCCAGTTGGTCCTTTTGGCTGTCGGGAGAATGTGCATAATGCAGTGTCGTGGGAATATGTACATGAGTGTACTTTCTCACTTAATGGGATGTCGTTAAATATAAATGTTGAATAGAGTACGATCTACAATGGACCCCCAGGGGACTTCCGCTTGAATAGGTTTTTGGGAGTCTCACATGCAACCGAGATATATATGGTATATCAAGTAGTTTGCATGGTCTTGCAAGTAGTTTGGTATTATTTTGATTAGATCAGGTGTTAATTTGTATTACCTCAATTATAAGTCTAGTGTGCCATATATTGTCAAAGATTTTTTAAATATCCAGTAGAGCCAGGACTGTTGATCTATTTTTATTCAATTCAACAATGATGTATTCTGTTACTCTAAGAATTTCCTGAATCTTTGAATGCCCTGATTTGAAAGCGTATTGTTCCTGTTATTACATTTTGTTACCTAATATGGTTATTGAGTCGCAAGAGTATTAAATTTTTAAAGATTTTGCGGAGTGTTTAGTAAGCCGATAGATCTGTAATCTACTGGATTATTTTTGCTTTTCTTTCGTTTGGATATGGAAATCGCTTCTACTATTTTCTAGGATTTACGGAAGTAGGATAATGAATAGACTTGTTTGGAGATGTATCACAATGTAGTTGAAGTATAGTATAGTTTTTCTGGGAGGTTTTTGATCTATAGTGTTGAGATTTAGGATTTTGTTGTTCTTTCAATACTTTAATAATGTGAATTCTTGTAGGTGAGTACGTTTTGCTATTGTTTAGCTGAACAACGTTCGTATTAGGTAACGAAGTTTTCCAAGAGTGAAACAATGTGGTTTATGGAGTTGTATAATATAGAAGGTTTCTACGAGGAAACCTTATCCTTGTTTGAGAAGATAGTTTCTGCCCAGGTTTCGGGAGGGAAAATAGACGCGAATTTAGACTATAAGGTCTTCTATATCTTCCAGACGGACTTCTAAGTGATATTAATATTTGGGTTTTTCTTGCCATTGTATAATATATACTTGTTTTGAGCGGAGAATCTGATTTCTTACTTGAGTGGTAAAGTTATTTCTTAGTTTGTGTTCTGTGAGTCGAGTCTTTTGTATTTGTTTTATGTCTGTTTCTATTTTATACAAGTTGCAGGGACGAGTTTTCAACGTTTGGGAATAAACTTTAAACTTGGTTATATGTCCGGTGAATGGTCTTTTATAATCTGTTAATTCCTTTGTCTGTGTGCCACGTGGAGGAAAGATCTGAGTTCATGGACCGATAGAAGCAGAGTTTCTCAGTTTGTGCATGTTATAATTTTATAGATAAAATGTGTTTGTTGTTTGTGGAGATGAGGATGATTAATAAGTGATTGGAGGGTCGGTCGCGAGTGATTTTACACTCTGTTTGCATTAATAGGTTCGCGAGGAACATGTTTACTTAAGTCTATGGTAGTTGTTAGTGTTGGTGCGGTTACGAAGTTTGTTCCCGTTTGTATTAAAGATGAAGTTGTTTCATATCTCATATTTTGTGCTGAGGTTTCCTGCTATGAGGAAGTTATAAGTGGATACGAAGTCGAGAGTTTCAAGTGTTAATTTCAGTATAGGGGATAAACATGCTGCGATAGTTAGGACTGTTTTGATGTTCATTCTAGTGAATACTGTTTCTATTTCTACTGTCAGGTTGTACAATGTCTACGGTTTTGAAATATTTGCGTACAAAGGTGCCTATATCTCTGCTATATCCCGTGGATCTGTCTTTCCATATTGTGTTATTGTTATATTATAAGATTATTATTATTTCTATCTTGCACGTTTCTAGAGAGAGAGTCGGGGCTCAAAGATTTTTGGTTCTAGACGGATGGCGTTTGAAAGTTATCGGCGTTCTTCTGAATGCGGCAACAGACCAGAACACTGGCCACAGTTTGCCGGGTGATTTTCTTTGTAACTGTAGCAAGTTGATAGGAATATCAAGTTTCCTAGTGCATTCGTGGGTGAATCTTCCAGCGCAATTTCACGCAATTCGAGTGCTTGTTGCAATTGGTCAAAGTGTGTTCGTGCGCTTAACAATGAAAGCACAGCATGTAAAAGTTTTTAGAGTCATAGCTTTTCCAATAAGCTCATGAACGAACTAAGATTCCAGAATATCTGTTTCTAACTTCTTGGGTTACTGTTCCAGCTAAGACTGTAGTTTTACATGCAGTTTCTTTTCCAGACGTTAAGGATCGAGGTTCTGAAATCTTAATGCAGGTAGCATACCCTTGTGCTTAATTTTGAGCAAGCCCTTTACCACTAGGGTTACTGCTTTTTTGGTTTCTAGTGAATAGGTGTGAAATCGAATACCATTTGAAATGCAAAGTTTTTTGAACTTTCTATGTTGGTGAGTGTCGAGAATTGTGATCTGATTTCCCAGAAATATTATTTGTAACCCAAAACCATATGAGTTTCGAAAACTTTTAATTAGTGCTGTGTAGCTTTATTTACATGTGAGTGAACATAGATGAGGAGGGGAACGGTTGAGTGATTCTGATCTGAGTTTGTGTTAGAGATTGTGCCGGTGCTGGGATTGTTTTGGGAAGATGTGTTTGTCTGTATATCGAAACAACTACCAAGAGTCGGAATGGATTTGATGTGAAAGTGTTACAGGAGTGCTCTAGCCCTATACTCACAGGCTTCGAAGTAGATGGCTGAATGATGGTTCTTCTTGATGAGTTGCTCGGTAATGTGCAGTGCTTCCCGATTTTTATCCTGTGAAGTTCCCTATCTTGTTTTAGTTGTTCTTAGCTTGTTCTGGATTTTCCACGAGGGACGCGTTGAAAGTGTGGATCGAAGGTAATATCTCCACATCCTGTTCTCATTGGGTTCCAGAAGTTTTGCAATCTTCCATTCGTGGTATGATTTCGCTAACGCTAGATGTGTATCGAGTATCCACTACTAAATTCTCGCTAATGATGCCCGTGTTATCGTCTTCTACTACCGAATGAGAGGAGTCGATAGATCTTTATACGATCCTTGGTGGTTTTTAATAACGATAATAGATAATTAGCGCCTATGAATGCATGCGGAGTTGATTTTGAATCAAAGATAAAACGTTCAAGGCTAAAAGATTCCAAGGAAAGCGGCGACGCAACGGCAATTCGTGACTTTATTAACGGCATGCTTAGCATGAACATGAGATTCCGAGACTATCATCGCAGATGTTAGACGACTGCCAAGAAATCTCATTTTATAAATTTGATTTGATTGTTACGCCTCGACACTATTCATTTTTACATACAATGATCCCAACTTTACAAAACATTCCGTATCTACCAGGTCTGTAAGTATGAAACCGGAATTTGTCTATAGATAGCCCTAGCTGATAATGTAGTTATCACTAAACTACGTCATTGATGCCAAAAGTCTTTGTTGACATCTCACAAACATTTTCGACTCAGAACAATACAAGTTTCATACAACAGCATAGTTTGTAATAGCGTTGAACATGTCGAATTTTGTGCCTGGAAACTAGGATTTGCGGACAGCATTGATTTTCTGTTACCATTTGAAGAAAACTGCTGCAGAATCGCATCGAATGCTTGTCGAAGCTTACGGTGAGCATGCTCTTGGTAAATCACAGTGCTTTGAGTGGTTTAAAAAATTCAGAAGTGGCAATTTTGACGTGAGGAACGAAAAACGTGGATCAGAAGGGTGTGATCTATTATGAGCTGTTAAAACCTGGCGGAAACGTTAATACTGAGCGCTACCGACAACAAATGATCGATTTGAATCAAGCTTTGCGTGAAAAACGACCAGAATATCAAAAAAGGCAACACAAAGTAATTTTGTTTCATGATAATGCACCATCACATACAGCAAAACCGATCAAAGAAACGATCGAAGCGTTCAGTTGGGAAATACTTTCGCATGCAGCTTGCTCACCAGACTTGGCTCCGTCCGATTACTATTTATTTGCATCGATGGGACACGCACTTTCTGACCAGCATTCCACTTCTTACGAAAATGTACGAAAATGGCTCGATGACTGGTTTGCCTCAAAAGAGCGACAGTTTTTTTGGCGTGGCATCCACCAATTGCCAGACAGGTGGGAAAAATGTATAGAAAGCGATGGGCAATACTTCGAATAAAATATTTTTAATCATTTTCATACAATAAACGTGTATTTTCTATACAAAAATTCCGGTTTCATATGTACATACCTATTCGCGCTCAACACAAAATCATTCTACGATATTTTACATGAAATGCTGTCTGTTTAGTTCTCTATACCACCAATTCAAGAAAACATTCCAGAATACTCACCATAAAATCTCGTATTCTATCTGTCTCTTATACAATTATTTAGCTAAAATATCCTATAGCTCTGCATACAAGGTCCTATATTGATTTGTTTATTCTGTTATACTTTACAAAGGATCTAATATTCCGTGTACAGCGGTCCCATCATTTACGTGGCACTTCTTTCACCTGGTAAATTATAATTTTTATGCATGATCTTAAATGCTGTATGAGATAAGGATAAAAGTACATTACGTTATGTATATTCGTTATATGTGTACGTACTTTTCTCTTTTGCACTGACAGACTTAATTTACGCGATTTTTATTCGCGTAAAATGAGGGACAGGTGTACTTTTGAATATGAATTATTTAAAATATAAATTCCATAATCTTATCATATTGTATAGACATAATCCTATCATCGTATTCATTTTTCTGTACATTGTTTCTTATTTTCATGCGACAAATTTTTTAAAAAATAGAGTACTCTCTCGGTATGACGGTTCAAGAAATTTGATCGAATACATAGCTCGACATATCCTTCCGAATATCATAACATTCTCTGGGAAATGCAAAATTTTACGACAACTCTCTTGCAGAACTAGGAAAACTGTACCTATTCCATTGGAACTGACAACCTCTTTTCATAGGTTGTCGTTGTCTTTAAACGAGCTTGGCATATAAATGCGACGTTGCTTCCTCTGCAGTACTCCTACACTGACAGGAAAGCTTCTACGATAAAAATGTAAGCACATAGGTATCGACGGACGGGGCACGTTTATGCGATTCGACCATGCCAATCGTTCCGTTCGTGACTGGTTTTCTCTCATTTTTTTTCTTCTGCAACTTGTATATAAACATCTAGATTCTTTAACTCTGCTACAACTTCGTCTTTTCCTATTTTACTCAAAAATGTAGTTTTTTTTTTTATTGTAAATAAAGTTTACGAGAGCGAAATAAAATAAAGAAAATAGAGTTTATTTAATTACATAGATTCTTGTTCATGAAATTTAAGAGTGAGTAGTCTTGAATTTAAGATAATTTGGAATTTTTGCAAAAACTTTATTTCTATATTTACGCTATTTTGTATTTGTATAAATACAGTCGAAGAAATTAACTAGGAGAGATATTTTTCCCCTACTGGATATTATAACGAGTATTCTACATATAATAGCTTGGGTTAGGTTTGGATTAGGCAATCTAATTTTAAGTCATGATGAATTGATTATATTTTAACGTCGATAATAAACAATAATTAAAATTAATGATAAAAAATTAAGAATCAATAATAATAGAGAATTAATAATATTCTTCCCTTTATAGGTTTCGAGATATTTACGCATTTCCAGATATGTGGGACACGCTGTATATAACACAATAAAATTAAATTCTTTTTAATATTTATGCAATGTTTATCAGACAACGTTACTTTATGACGGGCAGCTTAAATAAAAATAAATAAAAAAACTTCTGGAAAAGTTATTACGGAGAACAAATAAATTAAAGATGCCTTTGATGGGAAAAAATTATATATATTTTGTAATAAAATTAAAAATTTTTTTTTAATAGCAAAAGAAATTTATAATATTCTTTTATGTTAATATGTAAGACAGAAGTTTGTAATAAACGGTCGAACGAGGCAAACAATGACTATTATTGCCCCTTTAATAGATTTTTGAAGGTTTATAGCAAATTACGAAATCCGGGGAACGTTTAAAGCAAACGAAAATCTCGCTATTACGGCACAGAAACTGAAAATTTACAAGCAGATTTGCGCAATTCCTTTCAACGCGAATATAAAAGCAGTCACGTCGCGTGAAATAGATGGACAAAAGAAATAAAATATTGCCGCACATTTTCTCACGTTTTACGTGGTAAAGGAATAACATTTTAACAAAGAGGAAAAAACTAACAATTTTGTTAGGATCAGTGAAAATTAAATATACCAAGTAAATGACATAAACGATATATTTTTTTTTGTTTAACATACATATATCACAAACTCTAACGAGACACGATCAAAGTTCCCTTGTATAATGAATTATCAACAATTAATGCTAATGAATATACAAGTTACAAATTGTAACGACAAACAATTTTCACAATTTCACAAGTTACAATTTAAATCACTAATATAGCTTATTCAATTTTTTGTAATTTTTGTAATTCTAATTGTAATTTTAAAAACCATTATAGAACATACAAAAGTCGCTCATTATCTTTTAAAAGAGAAAAGAGTTTATAAATTGCGCAAAGTTAAATTAACAATAGGACAGATTATCCTACAATAGAATAAATATTGTTTTATAGAGAATAATTATATTCTTTGTAACATTCTTTCGCGTCACTCATATTTTTAGTGTTTTTCAAGGTTATTTGAGTATTTTGAATTAAACTGGACAACTGGACACATAGTATATATATAATATAATACAATATAATTGTCTAGTTTAACTCGAAATACTCAAATAACGCTCAAAGATGCTAGAAACACAAAAATTTTAAGTGACACGAGAAAATGTTTTATACAAAAATTATATGACATCGAGAGTGGTACGCAATATTTTTGTCTGTTTGACTTTGCGATGATATTTAAACATTCTGTGATGATCATATCGAAATTTAAATAATACAAGGAATCATTCACGGAAATATGTATTTCAGTTGTGTGAATATATGTATTGAAGTGGATGGACATCATTTCGAATACCTGTTAAGGTCAATTTTCCTTCATTAATCTCTTTATCATGATTATTTTATTATTCGCAGTTATTACCAAACGTTTCTGAATTTTTCGTACTTAAGATCATGTATGAAGGTCATGATAATGTAAGTCATTGGCTGGGTCTTACTCAGCTATAATGCAACGATATAAAAATATAATCTCTTTTGAAAAAAAAACATCGATGATCTTGAAATCTTGAAAAATACTATTTTAGATACATTTTGTATTTACTATTATATTTATCCTTCCAATATCAAATAATGTTCTTCTCTGACATTTTCTTATCATCAATGATAAGTGAGATACAGAGAGTATTCAAGTTAGGTGGGACAGCCTGTATATATAAATTGCACAAAATTTATATATATATATACAATAATATATATAATAATTATATATAAAATTATATATATAAATTTATATATATATTTATATATATAATAATATATATAAATATATGTAATATATTAATATTATATATACATATGTAGGATAGTGTGACATCAAGGAAGAACGTGGCGTGAGGGGTGATTGTTTATTAGCGTTGTCAAGACATGTTAACGTTGTCAAAGGATGTTGTGAGCGTTACCAAGGGATGTTAGAGAAAAAGTGAGCGTGGAAAACGTTGTAACGAGAATTGAGAGAGTCAGAGTTGAATTTATCGTTGTCGAGTGTAGATCCTTGTGTTGTAGTGTCGTAGAAGTAGTGAATAACGAATATGTGAAACGGGATATTATATTCGATTTCGAGTGAGTGCAAACGATTTTGTATTAATCATACTGTTACCTACAAACTAATAATATAACATTCCTACATATATATTATTATATATATATATAATTCATATTATATATATAAAATTTATATATAATAATTTTTATATAATAATTTTATATAATAATATTTTATATAATAATTTTATATATAATAATTTATATATAATAATACTAGCTATATGAGGTTATATAAAAATACAATTTTTGAATCAATATAAGATTGACTAAATTTTTTAAAATGCTTTTAATTATATAATAATCTACAGTGGTATATTCCTTTTCTATTTGCATATAAATTTCCATTTGTATTGCTAATAATAATTCATACAAGAAGTTAATCTACGTATAAATAATAGACATATAAAGAAGGATATTTTCAGATATATAACAACGTATTACGATTGCTAGAAATAGTCAGGTCACATAAAATATTTCGTAGAAAGTTACATATACAAACGGCTTATTTCCCCGAAAATTTCAAATTTACGAGGAACCTTGTAAAATATTCTATACAAAGAATATAGAAGAAATGGAAGAGAAAGACTGAGTCTAGGCAAATTTGTTTCCTGCGCGCGATTCGCTCGAAGCGTCGCTTCCATTCACCAGTGAAAATGAATTTCTTTGTGACGCGTAACGCTTTGTTTCCCTGTCGTGAAACGTATGTCATGTACGCAGGAACATTTAATAAAAGCCATCTCCAATGATGGTTTATCGATCAGCGTTTAATCGCGTCGTTCGATAGAAAGAAAAATCAAACGAGACGTCAAGCTGACGAACAATAATAACGCTACGTCGCGTCGTGTCAGCTACGAGAAACTATCTCGTTGTCAAATGTGGACGATAGGGTCATGTAATTTCGCTAGAGGACCACTCTCCGGAAGTGCTTTAGTGCTTTGCCTTTTATAGCCTTGCGCAACCTCATATCCTATGAATCGCTTTTGTTACTGTCGATACGATTGAAATCAATGAGACACGTGAATCTCCCATAAAATTAATTTCCAAATGGAAGAAACAAAAGTGGAAGAATAACAAAATTTGGCATTTTTTGTAAAATTATATATTTTATCGCTTTTGATTTGCGATTAGCGCATAAAATGTATGGATTTAGGTTTTTATGAAAAAAGCGTGTAACTGACAGATTTTGGGCTTTTAACGGAATTATATATTTTATTGTTACTGAGATGAGACAAACGTATAGTAGTTAGATCTTATTTAGATAGGTTTAGATCAGAATTAGTTTTATTAGCTAAATGATGGAGAATGAACAATTAAAATGTTCAAAGTTTTTATAAAATTACATATTTTATCGGTTTTGATTTGTGATAACCATATGTTTGTAATAAGTAATGTGAAAGATACATTGAAATTTCAATTGGTTTTGAAATAAATAAAAATGAACACTTTAGAGATCTTCAATTTTTCGAAATTTATGTATCTTGTCGTTTTCAATCTAAGATAACGATTTAGGTCGTAGTTAATTTCAAATTGAGGAAAAGAGAATGATAAAAAATCTTGAATCTTTGGTAAAGTTATATATTTTATTTTTTTTAATCTGTGACACGTATATATATATGTCGGGTTTTCGTTAGAATTTCGGGCGCGTGATAATTCTTCATTTGAATTAGCCATCGTGATGCACAACAAACATTGTATTTACACGTATAAATATGTCTTTACAAAGTTTAACGAATAATTAGTTTAACGATTAATTAGTTTAACGAACAATAAGTTTAACGAATGCTTTTGACAATGTTCTTGGGTTCAATAACGAGTCTACGGTCAACGGGAAAACTCTTTATACAATAGGATATATTTTGTAGCACGCAGACACGTTAGCTCAGACGCTGGGTTACTTTCAGACTGACTGCCTAGACGATAGCAGTAAATTCTCCAAGGTGATCGCAAGAATAAAAGACTGATACGATCACATTTGTCAATTACATATTGATCAGGGATATCAACAAAATACCAGGCGCCGTAGGCAGATCCGCGTAAAGCCGACATTGCTCCTGGCCGGGGCTTGTTTGTTAATACAGCGTGTATCACACAATACTGGCAATTCTCTATTAGGTAAAACGTTCATTCCGTGACCGTGACTACGTTCGGCGACCAGTTGTGTCACCTCGAGTCCAAGTATTGGGGATCTTCCCAAAGAAAGGCCCGATGTCCCTACATCTCTGACATATACAGGGTGGTTGATAACTGGTGGTACAAGCGGAAAGGGGGTGATTATACGCGAAAAAAGAAGTCGAAAATATAGAATAAAAATTTTTCGTTTGAGGCTTTGTTTTCAAGAAAATCGACTTTGAATGTCGATTTGAGCGAAAATTCAAAGTCGATTTTCTCGAAAACAAAGCCTCAAACGAAAAATTTTTATTCTATATTTTCGACTTCTTTTTTCGCGTAGAATTACCCCCTTTCCGCTTGTACTACCAGTTACCAACCACCCTGCATATGTGAGATATGTATTTAGGTTGCAATTAGTTTTGAAATGGAGACAAGTGAGCAAGAACTGTTAACTTTTTCTGAGAATATACATTTCCATATAAGATAATTGAATTTTTTGTAAAATTATATATTCTATAGGTTATATATATATATATATATATATATATATATATATATATATATATATATATATATATATGAAGCAAGAAATTACTCAAACAGAGAATATTTGCACTAATTGCTGTTTTTAAATTCTCTGTCTGTCAACGACTAGTATTTCGAGTAAAATATTCTACATTTGGTATTTCAGTTTGATATTCTATAATTATTTATTTTTGTATATTTGAAATATTTAATTTAAAGAAACAATATATTTTCATTTTTGGATTTTATTACTCCTGATTTAATTATCGATACCGATAATTTATCCCCGATAACATATGTGCGAATACATTTGTCATCGTGTCTGCGTATTAATACATACCGATACCAAATATTGATACAATTCAAATGCATCGCCATCAGTAGTTCAAATGTTTGATCTATTAGATACTAGAATTTATTACTTGATATCACTTATTATCTATTTACTTAGCTTTAGAATTCGAGTAGAGAATTAGAGTTGGGTTTAAAAGTAGATTTAGAACTGGGCTTGGACTTAGACTTAGAGTTAGACTTGCAATCAGATTTACGCTACAAATTGTGGAGTTGAGATAGAATTTGGATAAGGATTAACTAGGCCATACCAAAAGCACATCCTTATAAAGGAAGTTTCTCCTCTCATATCCTCATGGCGGCAGTGGTGTGCAAAAGAGAAAAACTGAAAAGGATATCGAATATCTTCAAGAAATTTTTCATACAAGTATTACGTGCTTGGCCAAGTCTAAACAATTACCAGTGATGTGGGAAGGCATCGGAAATGTAGCGGCACAGGAGTCAAAGGATGTCGCTAGTCGAGAGCGACTCGTGCTATTGTTTTATCTCAGGACATTGACTTAGCCTTGACGCATGAAACATAACGACAAATAAACCCCGGGCAAAACAATGTCGCCGCTACATGCAACCATCGAATGAAGACGAATTTGAATTTTCCGACTCTCCGCCGACCAGTATAAATAAACGGACGCGATCGCGGATCGATATGTACATATCGAGTACATGTCGAGTATTTAACAGCATCTAGAGTATCTCCGAGTATCTTATTACGCGACGAGCATTTACGAGTATTTATTCCGCGATTCTATTTTGCGATTTATACTTCGTACTAACGACTAACGTCTATGGTTGAATATTAATTTATCGTTTCAAATATATTCGACGGTTACAACAACGAGTAATCTCGTCATTAATCCTCATGACCTATGTCCTCTTCACACAAACATCTACAGAAATATAAACCAAGTGCGACACTTTGACGCCTAAAAATACTCCAGAGTCGAGTTCTCGAGGTTTCAAGTGGCGCGTCGGATTCATAGCGGATTTATTGCACTAGACTTAGGTGACCTTTAATGCAACGCTTGGAAAATGCCTGGCTAAGTGTAATGTCCAGCTATCGAAAGGTCTTTGTTGTTTTTCCCGACAATAAGAGGGAGTCAAGAGGCGGAGAGGCTCGTCGGTTATGGACGTAGTGGACATATGAAAAAATGGTAATTTCTTTGGAATCAGGTGCATCGATATTGATGACCTTGAAATATTTTGTCGATGTCATCTGAACAATGTACGTATATTATCACCGCTCGACCTTAGTTTCCGAGACAAATGGAAATTTTTATCACTGTGTGTTTTAATACTATAAAGCTAATTAATCGCTATAAATCACTATAAATAATTTTTATCACTATATGTTTTAATACTATAAAACTAATTAGTAAAAAATAAGTACATTACAATTTATAATTATTAGATTTATTGCTACATATTATAATTAATAAATTTTCCTTATTTCTATTTTATATTTACCTTTAATTCCTATTTATTTTTACTATATATTTTATTTTATATCGATATCTACTTACGGTTATTTATATTTTATCTATTTATACCTTGTTAATGCTCTGCTGGACTCTAAGGATTTTGACCTCGCTATTCTCTTTCTACTTCGGATTATTGAAGTTACGGTTGGAGTTGCAGTTCTTCTTAGGTTTCAAAGGAAATAGAATATTTGAGGCAGACAAGTGGAAACTGCTTGACTGTGAAGACTGACCGAGACCATGCTTTAGAAATTTCCACGGTTAGTCAAGCGACCGGTTATTGGAAAAAGAATTCGCTTATGCAGGCACTGGTTACAATACACTATTGATGTGAAAACAACTTGTCGATATATTCTGATTTCGTAAGGTTACAATATTCACGCCAGATGTTCGTAACGTTTGTTTTCGAATGTCTACGCTGTGTACACGCTCCAAAATAAAAGATAACAATTTATTTCCATGGATCTACAATTTTCTCGCTCTTCACACTTCCTTTGATCTGCGTTTGAGGCGGCTGACACAATAGACGGAACGAGCCAGGAATAGCCTTGGGAAACTCTCTAAAAGCTTGCGATTCGGCGCCTGTCTCAGCAACCAAATATCCCTGGCGAAATTGAGAGAGACTCCCATATGGAGAAACACACAACTCCTTCGCCAACGGTAACACCTAGGAGTTCATAACGAGGTACATAAACCCCAGACTTGCTGCGATGTTGGTTGTTAGACTGCATCAGTGCTCAGCTTCGTCGCACGCACTCAGCGACGAACTCGTGCAGTTTACCCGCAAATCAAACGCAAGTTCTGAGCACAGTACAGTAATGACCAATTCGTACCCACTGATACGTGGTCAAAAGATGCAAGCAGTGGACTATTCATGTCCGTCTCACAGAATCATACCGACCAATCGATAATAACGTGCCACGTGCGCGGGACGAAACTTCAAATACGACGACCATGCAAGATATTATTTCCCGCAAATATTCAGAATACGAGACAGCACTGACAATTTGCAACCGCCGATGCATGGTCAGAGGTGGAAAGAACGAAAATTATCCGTGTTCGTCCTACAAAATGATTACAGGTGTCAATATCCCGGATGACGGAAATATTCTGTAGGACCCAGACGCTACTATTTACTATTATAACCGCGGCGCAGGTTTAACATTCTAATGTCAAGCGAAATTTTATTTAACGAAAAGATCGATCTCCACCCGATACCGATCGAACGCATCCTAATGTAGTGGGGTTCCGTCTAACATTCTTTCGATTATTCTAAAGGATCTTGCGAACCGAGGAATCATCGTCACTGTGAGGTGGCATCATGAGCACGATACACTAACAGTGATACATGGATCTGTGCGTGTAACTGGCACGCTTACAAGATAGTTATTCGGAATCAGGCGCAATCTAGTGATAACCACGTGCAGTTTTAGTTTCTGAGTTATACACAAAAGTATGTTTGGCAGTATATATAAATAATAACAGATGGTAGGAATCGTATTTACGATACATTTACAAAATGGAATGAAATAAAAATTAAGTCATATTAGCGTTACCGGGCGCCTCACGGCAAAGTGTGGCGGCTGCATATTAATCTACGCAATCTGTAACCAACTGATTTATCTTTCTTTATCTACATTAAGGATAGGTAATTAGAATCAATGAGTTAAGTTTAGGTTGGGCTATAGAAAAATGCAGCCACCTATATGTCAGAATAAAGTGTAATGGAAATTCAATTCAATTCAAGTTTTTTGTGAATATCTTGGAAACTAAAGCTGAGCGATGGTAACATGTATAGGTAAAAGTTGTTCAGAATAGTGACTTCGACAACGTATTTCATCAAAATTGATGAGGTGCGCTTGATTCCTAATAACTTTCAAAGAAACTTTATTCTATATTTCACTCTTATTTTTTCATAAGAAATCACCTCATGTCCGTTTATACATGACTTTCGAACGCACTCTGTACACACATATTCGTGATAAGCATATGGAATATGCAGACACAGATTATAACCAGTTTTAAGATCGAAAGAAAGGTATAATTCAAAGATTTTGAACTTTGCGTCAAATTATACATTTTGTCGGTTCTGATCCGAGATAAATATATGGGAATTGTAGATTTACGTCTATGTATACATATATCTTATTTGATAATGTCATGTTTGAAACATTGGATTTTTGAATAAATACCGAATGAACTTTAACACGTTGACTACCACGACACTCGTATTCGGGCGTCAACAAAGTTTCTGGTCGAGCTGCGTAACCCATATTCGGGTGTCGCTTATTCGATTACTTGCGAAGGATGGTCGTATTTGGAAAGATATTCCATAATAATAAAACTGTTGAATTATTATAAAAGTAATACGAAAATGGTTTATAAAAAAATTATTTAGAATGTAAAACTTTAAAGCATTCTATATGTCGGGTTTTCGTTAGGATTTCGGGCGCGCGATAATTCTTCGTTAGAATTTGCCATCGTGATGTTCAACAAAGATTGTATTTACACAAATAAATATTTCTTTACAAAGTTTAGTAAATAATTAGTTTAACGATTAACTAATTTAACAAACAATAAGTATAACGAATGCTTTTGACAATATTCTTGGGTTCAATAACGAATCCACGGTCAACGGGAAAACTCTTTGTACGTTTGAATATATTTGGTAGCACGCTGACACGTTTACTCAGACGCAGGGTTACTTTCAGACTGACAGCCAAGACGATGACAGTAAACTCTCCAAGGTGATTGCAAAATAAAAGACAGATACAGCCACATTTGTCAAATACACATTGATCGGGAATATCAACAAATTCCCAAGCGCCGTAACTAGGCAGTCCCGCGTAAACCAACATTGCTCCTGATTGGGACTTGATTGTTTATACAGCGTGTCCCTCAACATCGGTATTTCCTCTGTAAGACATTTCGTTCGTCCCGTGACCGTGGCTACGTTCGGCGACCAGTTATGTCACCTCGAGCTCAAGTATTGGGGATTTTCCTAAAGAAAGGACCGATGTCCCTACATCTCCGACATATACATAGCTGAGGTTGGTCGGAATAATTTGGGCAATAAGTTGTTGTTTTCTTCAAATTCTTTTGTGCCTTTGTTCGGTCCATTCGACGTCTTTTATTTGCATAACATAGTTTGCATGCGCGTCTAATGCTTCTTCCGGAATCATTTTTCCGAACGGCGATATTATGCCGACTCCGTCGAAGACAAGGATTTTTTGTATTTTCAGACAACCCTAATAATTTTGCAACTAATAATTGTCTAAATATTCTAATATTTATATTCTTCCTTGTTGCAACTTTGTAAACCGTCAAAGTGTTTACAACATAAATTCCCAGAAGGAGTCGAATGCCAAGTTTTCTGTACCATTTGATTCCTTTTTCAATTGTGCTGGCATAAAAGACCATTTGGTCGGAATAATCAATACCACACTTTCCTTCATCATATTCAACAACAGCTAGTGGTTTTAATGTTGCGAACAAACGGAACGAAAGATCATTCTTGAGACCACCACATGAGCGACTCGCATTACTAAAATATCGATGGGAGCACCTAGCAGAGAATGCTTGATACTGCTACGCGTGGCAGTCAACGTGTTCAAGTATTGTATCATAATGTCTAACACTGTTAAAGGCTTTCGAGCAATATTTATGTCTAACAGTAAGGGATTATAGACGTTTAATCAACATCGCAGTTAGGTCCATCAGTGTTCTAAAGACGCAGTTTGGGTCTTGACATTGATGTGCGTCTCGAAAAACACTCTTTTTATGTGTTATAACGGTTGGGTGGTCCAGCCGACTATGTGTTTAATTGGTCGTTTGATCGGACAAATGGTAGGAGAGTGCATCAAATAAGTCCGTCAAGATTGAGATGAATAGTCCTCTCTCTGTTGATATTGATTAGATGTTTCATAATTTTTATTGTTTTACATTTCTTCTTTGTTCTTGTCTGTTTTATACCAACACGGATATCGTACCAAAGAATATTTTGTGCCCTGTAGACAATTGATATTCCGTTATGGCTGACTATGTATATTTGAGTCTAGTGCGTCTCTCATGTTAAGCCGTATGCTCACGTTCCTTCTTGTTTTTCCGATGTAGAATTTCCCACAAGAGCAAGATATTTTGTATATCCCCCAATGTTTCTAGGTGTGGCTCGTTGGAAGAGATGAAGATTTGAGAGATGTTTATCCATGTTTGGAAGATTGTTTCAGTGTTCTCTCTGTGGAGGATTTTCTTGATGCGGCCTTTTGTACTCCTCGTTGTATAAAAGAAGAATATATATATATATATATGTATGCTTGGATGGTTGATCAATATTTTAGTTATCTTGTGAGTTCTTGTGTTTGGGTTCAAGTAGTTTATGAATGGTACGGTTAATTCTATTAAGCTGAACAACAGTTTTTCTGATATGGTCCAGTTCTAATTTTAAAAGTTCTTTCTCCCAATGTTGTTGGCGAAATTGATTAATGAGGAAATATCCGAGACGTAAAAACCTAGCCCGTAAAAGTATCATTCTGTACTAAAGTATAGTTTTATTTTATTTTACCTTTTTTCCTATGTATGTGAATATTTATTTAAATATTGACTCTATTGCATATTAACTCTACGTGAAATTGAATTCGAGCAATAGGTATCGTGGGTATCATTCTGACGTTCAAACATGGTAAATATTAAAGAGTATGTGACACGACTGTGCAAAAGAACAGTCGTAGATTTGAATTCAGTGAGATGTAACACGAACATTTCACCTCATACTTCTTTCCACAAGTTTGACAAAATACCATAATATGAACTTCTAAAATTATAGTGATTAGAAAAATTTAAAGAATGAGAATGAAGAAAAAATAAATGTAAGACATGCTGTGTTAAAGTTATCTTCACACAGATATTTTGTGAATGAAGTATTCATTCATTAGAGTTGATTTGCATTTAAACAGAGCCCTACACAAAACCACCATACACTTACGTGAATTTAAAATTTCATTTGGAACATGAAAGACAGGTTATTCTTTAAAAATTCTCTTCGCGTAGGTATAAGTACTTAAGAAGTCTTGTAAGGGAACACATTTTCCTTTGAAAACGAAATTCACTTCAAGTTCTGCTGTATCGTGTTTTATCGAAAGTATATGAAAAGTATATATTTTATTTTTATCACATTTAATAATTAATCATCTTCTGTATCGTTCTTTTATTTATTTCGTGTCATATGATTACAGAAAACATAAACACAAGTTGTAATGTAAGATTTTTGTGATTTTAAATATTTGTATCGTATTTTAGCTATGATAAAAAAAAAAAAAAAACTGAAAGTTCTGTTTTTTCAAGAATTTGACCCTACCTTTCGACCGTTAAACCAAACTAGTAACCAAACTAAAAAAATATTTGATGTTATTATTTCTAGTAAAATAAAATACCTATTTCAAGCTTCATATGTATTTATTATTTTCAATTCCTAATATCAATGAGATGAGAATAATTGCGTGGTCCTTAAATCTATAATTTTCCATTTTGTAAATTTTTGTAAAAACATTTTCTGTGTTTTATGAAGGAACAATTTCAAATTTTAAAACGCTTTCAATCAATTCCATATTATGAAGACTGTATTTTTATTTGATTCTATTTATTAAGTATAGTAGATTTTCTGAATATTACAAGAATATTCGTGATCATAGTATTCGTAATGTCTTCAGCTCTTTTTACAAAATTTCGTCGATTTATCATATATTTTTAAAAGATTTATAGATATATTTGGACCCCAAATTGTACTTTTCAGTTGTATATAATATTAAAGTGCTTCTTCCTATCTACTAGACGGTATGAATATCAGAAAATAACTAGAAATGAAAATAGCTTGTCATGAGTAACGTGTCTAAAAGCTCACTAATTTTTAGATATCTACAAAGAGAACTCTAAAAGTGCATCGGTTACTACGATGAAAATGTTATAATTATCCAATAAAATATGCTACTCGATAGAAACAATATCGCAACTCAAAATAGGGTTGCTTTAACCGTTCCTTTTTAGTAGCAATCAATATCGATAAACGATATTTAATTAAAAGCCCACAAGATCTAAAGACTAGTAACTAAATTAGAAAAAAATAGTGCCATTGTTAAATGAATAATGATTAATAATTTTGTACTGCAAATTTTCTATTTTAAACTGATTCTCTGAAAAATTTATTTTTCTTTTTAATTGCATAACAGTTGCCTCTAACAAATCGACAATACATATTTTATTTTACTTTCTCACAGAAACGTCAATTTTCAAATGCCTGCAAAGATTAATTTTGGAAGTTAATTAAGTTGAAGAAATAGTTTCTAATAAATAAAAAATTATATACATAATTTGTATCTGATGTATAATCTTCTATCTTGTATTATCTTTCTCTCTCTCTCTCTCTTTCTCTCTCTTCTCCGTTATATAAGTTACTGTTTTTGCAGACACAGTACTTTGTATTACGTAAAGAACGACTTTTGAATAGAATTACATTCAAAGAAAGTGAGAAATACCTTTTGTGAGTAGGATTTTCAAATAATTTCGTATAAATATAATAAAATTGTAAAAAGAAATATACGTATAAGAAAACACATTTTAATTGCATTGGCTCGTTTGAAGGTAAAGATTTCTTGTTACGTAAATATTGTCGCACGACAGAATTTTAGTCTAAACTTAAAGAGTGGTGAGAGGTAAGTAATAAAAAGGTCTTAACGAAAGGTTTGCAAACAAATCGTTTTCAAGATAAAAGAATTTCTTTGGAAAATTTCGAGCTTTTATTGCGTTAACGACTCGCGTTTAGAAACTTTCATATTAATGGCTTGACGCGAGTTACACAGTTCTCAACGAATAGTTTCGTGAAAATATTTTTTGAAACTTTCTATGCTCCAATATCTTTTCATATCAACGTCTAACTTTTTGAATTAAATTTTTTAAACATCTAGAAATAAAAATCCTGAAATTATACGATTGACCTTAAAATGCACTAATAAAAAGAGAATTTTTGTTTGTAGAATTATAAAATTGGAATGAATGATACGTTTTATTTAATATGGATTCTACATTCTATCTATTTAAAATTAATTAAATACTTGAACAGATGCTTTGTATGCATCGATTTACTTTTACATGAAATTATTTCGAAATAAAATCGGATTCTTCATGAGAAAATAGTGCAATTTTTATCGGATCCATTTTAGTTTTAATTCAAAGTTTTATAGATTGTGGATGTATGTAGGTCTGAAATAAAATTCATAGAATAGAATTTTCTATTATGATTTTATTCATTCTTCAATCCTAGTTCTACCGCAATTCTAACTATAGTTGTATACAAACTTACTATATTTTGCGTTTTTTAATTTACTTATTAAAAATCTACGAATTCGCTAAGTTTTATTTAATTACTATAAATAAAATTTTATGCAGAGAACTGTGAATACTTTCTAATAAAACAATCAGAGCAATTCCAACTGAGGAGAATAAAAATTCTTCTGGGTTTATTTATGTAAATACATTCCTACTCAAAAGTGTTAGGATAATTATTATTATAATTTGATATATGTATATATAATTATTATACTTACTTCAAAAATGGAAAAAGTCGAATGATCGATAAAAGATTTTGGGGAATACAATAATGTATATTCTTAACTTGATATTTTATATGGTATTTGAAGTAGTTAATGTATAACTTCAAAATGATTTTATTAAATGATGCATGTAATTTGAAATATATATATATGTATATATGTCGGGTTAGCGTTAGGTTTATGGGCGTGTAACGAATCTTCATTCGAACTAGCCATCGTTGTTGTACAATAGAGATTATATTTACTGGTATAATTATTGGTTTTTACAAAGTTTAACAAATAACCGTAGTGATTAAACCCTTGAGATGTTAGTGACAATGTTCTTAGGTTCAATAACGAATCCACGGTCAACGGGGTAACTCTTTGTTAAACGTAGGATATATTTTGAAGCGCAAAGTAACGTTTGCTGTAACGCTCGGTATAATAATGCACCTAAAGACGATGTGCAAACTCTCCAAGGTGATCGCAAGAATAAAAGACTGATGGGAATTTTCCTCTCCTTACGATCGCGTTTGTTCGTTGCATATTGGTCGGGGATATCAACAAAATTCCAGCCGCCGTTGCTAGACAGCTGACATTGCTCCTGCCCGGGGTTTGATTGTTAATACAACGCGTGTCCCACAATATTGACACTTCTCTGTTAGGTAAAAACGTTCATCCCGTGACCGTGGCTACGTTCGGCGACCACTTGTGTCACGACGAGCCCAAGCCCACCGTCACAAATCTCGGCAAACATAATAGGATTGAATCGTAACAACTATTTCTAAGTTTTATCATTTAAGTACAGCTATAATAAATAGTCTAGACTAAAGAATTGGGGATTTTCCCAAAAATTCCAAAAGAAAGGCCCCGATGTCCCCTCATCTCCGACATATATATACATATTAAATATATTAACGTTTTATTAAGTGTAAAAGATGACTTAAGATTTTTGAACAAATGTTTAGATATGTGAAGATTCGATGTTTGTTGCATTCAGTTCGTTGTACTGAATATTTCGATAACTAACATGTTTCGTCTTTTTTAAATCTAAACTTTTGGTTATCACAAATATAAAATCTCGAAATGAAACTTTTATTGTAAATATACTTGGTCTTCTTTTCACTCTTAATTTGTTATATATGTATATGAAACTCCCTACGCAGTATTCTCAGAACTTTATAAAAATTATTCCTTATTAAGTTATACTTTAATCTTGACTAAAAGCATAATTATTATATTTTCTAAAGAAAACATTAAAACGCAATTAAACTTCTTACCGTATATTATTCATCTTCTTAAATATCCATTAAGAACCTTTCCATATTTTACTTCCAATTAATTATGCTGCTGAAAACCCTGCTTATGCAGCGTGAAACAATCGTTCATTAATCTTCCTACATTTCTTTACATCGAGTCCCTTATATAAAAAAAATATAAAAAGGTACTAACCCATAGGAGATGAATGCGATATAACGAGATCATAAAATCAGTCAATAGTTAAAGTTTACTATTCTTTGAAGAATATAAAATCTAGAACCTCGTTCGCGAGTTATTTTTAAAATTGTAAATTCTATCAAAATCAATTTACACTATATTTAGAACATTTAGCTTTTTTGTAAAGAAGATTTATCCAAATTCGTAATTTTACGAATATAATTTATAATGAAATTATATGAAATTTTAATAGAGAATTGTTTGATTTGCTAAATATTATAACAAATACTATACTTCGGATATTTTAAATATTTTTGCATATTACGTGCATTATATGCATTTTTTGCATTTTCAAATTTTTCATAAATGTACACAAATCCGCGGTCTAGTCATAGCTCATTCTAATTTATATCTTGGAATTTTTGATTTTATGAGACGTTGCTGAATTGCTTACGATGCAGACGATAGGAATTGGTTTAAAAATAATGATACAACATGTATTCGTGTTCACATAGAGATCAGCTGGGGTCACAGACCTAGATATTATTGAAATAAAATACTTTTAAATGTTATTTAGAAATTATTGTATTTAAATTAGTTGTGTATTAAATTAGTATTGTACATAGATGAATATAAACTCTCAAAATAATGTTTCAACTAATTTCTGATTCTAGTATGTTAAAATTGTCAACTGTATTGGAAATACCGATTTCTTCATAATATTCTACACACACAAACCGAGATTTAGTCGTATTAATCTAATAGTAAATAAAGTTAAAATAATTTTAACATTAAAATCATTATTTATAACTGAAATGTATACAACATACATTATTCAAAATACAAATTATTTCCTACTTTGTTTGATGCAATAGAGACTTATCCGAAAATAATTTGTGCCATCTTAAGATGAAATAAAGTTGCTTTCGCTGTTATCATGAAATAATAAAAATAATAAAGTAGCTGAAATAATTCATTATTTTTGATTATTATATTTTATTTTTATTTCAAATAAAACATGCCCAACCAGGCTTTGATTAGATCAATTGATGACTCTGTTTAGTATTTTACTCTACTTACTATATCCACCTACTTAAATAAAATTAAAATATTAGAAGTCTCGACGTGTCAAAAACGATGTGTCTAAGAAGCGTATTAAACGTCTCAAAGATTCTTTAATCGGTTATTATAGCTAAGCATGCTTTCAAAGCCGATATATATATAGTATTCCTATATTTCGTGTTGCATTTTTTACGAATTATACGATAAGTGGAAAATAGCCATAAGAAAGGGAACTATTCGTAACAGGAGAACCCTTCCATTGTGCAACTTTCGTGAAACAATAAGGATGATCTCAGCGAAATTTAAATAATCGAGCACCCTTTCATCGACTGCGGATCAAGCCTTTTATTTTTTTCCCTGTAGCTTCCCGAAACTTTTCAACGCATTCGCGAAACTTCGAAGTTCCAGCTGTGGCGCCTTTCTCTTTAACTTTCCGCCAATTTCACTCCTTTGAAACTGTTGCGAGATCGTTCTCCTTATTCAATATAATTCAACATTAACAGGGAAATTACTGTACCGTGAATAAGCATTTGAATACTTCCAAATATTTGCAAATATTAATATTGGTGCATATGAAATTTCCTTTCACTCAAGTTTGAATATGCTGGATAAATGAGCCTTCAGAAACCACATTTATCAACTTCATCAACTGAAAAGAACAAACAAGTGACGATATTGCAAACACTATTTTCTAAAAATACCTTAGAATTTACCATTACGTACGTCATCTTGCGATGAGAGAACTTGTAGAAGTGAGTCATTTGTTGGTTGAGAACTAAACATTAACCCCTTAACCTACACTACGGGTATAGCCCGTAGTAGATGATCGGGCCAAACGTAAATTCTCGAACGTAAGTCGTAGGTTAAGGGGTTAATCGCGTACTTGTATGATGAATTTTGAGAGGTTCGAATATCGACTATTAAATTTATTCGCATGGCCAATTATCAAGTACATGAAGGAACCAAAAATTTGCTATAAACGACATATCGTGCCATGAAGTGTTAAGAAGATTCATAATGCAAATATCGTAAGCTCATTATCGACCATTACGAATGGTCACAATATTCGTGTGATTTTGTCACGTGAGTTTAACATTTGGAAAGAAAACGTGAAGATTATTTCCTCTATTCCATCTAATAAATTTTTTAATAAATAAATAATTTTAAGAAGCCTGTCGATGAAAGAATTTTTCAATTCCCAAAACTGATAATTCCTAATTAACAGTATTAAATTAGTAGATATAGATAAAAGGACAATAATTGGAAGTGGATGAAAATTGGTCCTGCGGAGACACCGGAGTTAAATCATTTTAAGTGTACTTATCCAATGTTAGAATCATAGAGCGATTGAGATATGTGTTTGTAGAAACATTCTGAAAGTTTATGTAAATTTTATGAAGTTACACATGGAATTTGAGTGACGCAAGTATATTCCTTGTTTCAGTTTAAATTTAGTAGAACATTTAATCCGAAGTATAAGAAAAGATCAAGAGTTAGTTATAGAGTAACATGCCTCTATAACGTTGAAATTATATTGAAAATATGAACCACAGTTGAATTAATATTATTTGCGAAATTGTACAAATTAAAAGTTACTAGTATTAATAAATAATATTAACTTATTTGATATTATCGAGGTCGATAATGAAACAAATGAAATTTTACAAATTATAAATTACCTGGTTTTCCTGTTTGAAGAGAAACTATAAAACTGTAAAAGAAACCTGCAACTTGTAGTTTTTTAATTTACTAATATTATTAGTTGATGCAAGCATTGTGCAAGAGAGCTCCTGTGTACTTCTTATACAGAGTAGTGCATATGGTGGTGAAATTTTGCTGTGAATATCACAACTCCCGAAACGTAATCAAATGCATTTGTTCGCCCGGGGGAAAACAATTTTCCTCGATCATGTATGTTTTCTATCGGAACGTATATTACTAGAATTGTGTTTAATGCTCGTATGTATTTTCGCATGCTGCAGTTACGTCTCTGATAACGAATTAATGGTATTGGAAATTATTACACCTGCGAAAGCATTTGAAAATAATTTCACCTGCGAGAATTCCGAATAATGAAAAATTCTCGGCGTAATAAACCGATAAAGTAAATGATATCTCGCGTGCTGTTTGTACACTTTGTATAAGAATGGCGCAGTATGATGGATTAATATTTTAGAAAAATAGAAATATGATGCGCTGTAACAAATTGCTACACGGAGTAAAATAGTACAAAAGATAGAACAGTAATAGCGTGTATAAAGTAGTCTCTTCATGATGATTGAAATCCAAATTGTCCCAATAAAAGAAGTAGCAGAAATAGAAAGAACGGATGAAATAATAACGTAAATAATGGTATTATAAAAGAGAGTAGCAGAGAAATAATAAAAGCAACAGAGCATTGCAGTGAAATACTATAAAAAGTAATAAACAATTAAAGCCAGAAAAAGGAGATCACAAATATCGGCATCTCAAAATAATAAACTGAAATTGGAAGAATTTATTTTTGAATTTTAAAGTTCTATTAATATCTTATTTATATTTCCTTTATTAATATTTTTATTGCTTCGTCATAGGTATTGTAAAAAGTATTCAGAACGTTAGGTGATTGAAGTTTACGTCGTTTTCATTTTTATCATATTATTTTTGTTAAATCTGATATTATTCGTTTCATTTTCGAATAAATATACTAGGAATGAGAACGTAGATATCGCGCACGTTACTAAGTAATTACTATTTCCCAATTTAAGACGTTAATTAAATGTCATCGGAAATATCTAAATATAAATGAAAATATCAGAGAAACAATTATTACGTCGAAATGAGATACAATTTAAAGAAGATATTCTGATTTTAAGATAACATTATGAAATATTGAAAAGCGAAATTATTGAAATTTATAATTATGAAATTATTGAAATTATTGAAAACTCAATAGAAGTTAAACCACAGGAATATGTTTAAATAAATTCAATTAAATATCGTTTAATTAATAAATAAATTAAATTTTATAAGAAGCAAGCAAAAATTAAATTTTAATCACAGTGTTTAAATAATAAAGGTTCCATCATGCATACAATATACAACAGGTTTTATTATTGTAACACTTAAATATAATTATTTCATACTTCACATATGTTTCAAAATTTCCTATATTTTAAATATTTTAACACTGAAATGCGTAATCATTCTCAATTCAATAATCGAACAAGCTCTATGCTACAGAGAAAACATAGTTATGTATTATGAATTATTTACAGTAAATTATTAGAAAATTAAATTAATAAAAAATTATAATTGAAATGAGTAAGAAATTTTCATAGTAAGGATCAACATAACCAAATAATAAAATATTTACTTTCTAGCCTTTAAGAATCCTTTACCTTTATAATACAGTGGAAACAAGCAAGTAATCCTCCTTATCAAAAGAAAGAAGTATAATGCAACTTGTATTTGAACATCTTTATACCCATGTCCTGTCGTGCTATTTTACAATTTTATTTTACAATTTGAAAAACTGTGATGTTAACCAGGACATGGAAAAAGTTTTGTCCATTTGTATCTTTTTTAACGAGACTTCATATTTGTATTGGAAGCGCATATTAAATTTTTATTCACAAAGTGAATATGGAATGTATCCATGCATAGATACGTAATGGTCTTTTTCTTCATTTTCTTTTTGTTTTTATCTTTAATTTGTGCTTTACAATTTGTTCAGCTGGACATTTGGTAAATACGAAATGGTGACAGTGCATAAAAGTATGTAGTGTGTAATTTAGGAGAAAGTGCCATCGATAAATAACAAACGATACTATTTATAACATTTCTTAAAATTTACCTTATTGGGTTTTTTCTTCACAGACTATTTGACAATTGATACAGTGGTTACAAAGAATATTTGTACATATCCTTATTTTTTAATAAAACGTCCCTTATCGAGTACTATATATTTCATTTTCGTAGTATTACATTTTTCTAGTTATACTGCAGTTATACTGCTAATTGCAAATACGTGCTATAATAAATACGACGGTGTGCAAATATTTTTTGTAACTTTATGTTCTATTTTATATACCGTAAGAAATTAGAGATGGTATAGGTTATTATGAATTGCAACAAATAATGATCTCTCTTGTTTTCTCTGATGAGCTTGAACAAATTTTATTCTACGAATTGTACGAAAATACATTTTCCTCTAGTTTTATTATTTAAATCTCGGTACGAACTTTTCAAACAACCAAATAGTAATTTTGCATTATTCAATTTTTCACTTTATAATGGAATAATTTCCATATTCACCGTTTTGCTTATTAATTTCAAACGAAATGTTATCCATTGAAGCGAGTTCAGAAACTTGTAACAAAAGATCGTTTATTTGCACAGTGGTTAGCGAATTAATGATATTTCAAATAACGATGGACTGTGATTTTGTCATCCGTAAAATCAATTCAACTTTGCTCTTTGTGATATGAAGGTTGATATGAAAGGCAGGATACGGATATAGAATTGTTACTAAGGCTGAGGTCACACGAGCGTTGAAGCAACGTCCGTTGTAACGGACATTATAACTGCAGTCACAAGAATTTTCTCACATCAATGTGCAGCAGGTATCCACACGAATAAAATGGAAGATGTGGAATTTCGATTGTCGTTTCCGCTTTATTAAAAATCCGAAAGAGAAAACGTAAGTAAAAAAACTAGTACTGCGTGTATTTTATGAATAATTCAAGATTACTAGAAGTTGAATTTTGCACACTTTATGACGAACTTCAAACTGACGAAGAAAACCTTTTTAGTTATTTTCGCATGTCGCGGTCATCGTTTGATGGATTACTTGAGAGGCAAAAAGAAGTTTCCCGCTCGGATATTGGACTTTCGCTGGTTTGTGTAGGTTGTATTCTTGCGATGTAACGAACATGAATTCGCCGTGCGTGTAACCAGTCTTAAGTCTTAGAAAATTGTGTGTCAGAATTCTTAAAGAAAGAAAATCGAGGGTAGATAGATGTGTTAAGTAAGTACAGTTGTCTGGTTAAATTATTATCATTGTTATCATTGTTATCATTATTATATTATTAAGTATAATTTTCTTCATATTAGTTAACATCTCACAAGTAGATATTACAACACTTGTAGACAACTTCCATGAGTATATTACGTGTGTTATACGAACATTTTGAAATTTCATTAGTGTTACATTAAGATTTCACTATTACGATTACATTGATAAAGCTTGAAACATATTTGAAAAAATACATGTGCATAATACAGAAATTAAAAGATATTTAATACAAATACGTATATATCTCGCAGACATCACAAAAGTATTTAAACTTAAACAATCAGTTATCCACTCTATTAACAACCTTCTACATTCAGTGGAACTGTTTTAACACTAATTATATATTTTATTATTGCTTAGTCCGTGCCTTTCGGCTTTGGACGAACTTTCGGTTTTACATCTCTTATGTCTAATTCTTTTCTTATATATCTATCTCCCATCTTTTCCACTCTGTTCTATTGCACTCCCTTAGTTATTCTATTCTCTAAACACTAAAACTAGGAACTACAAATTAACCACTAATGACTAAAACTATTGCAACTTTGGGCTTTAGTCTCCTTGCTGTGCATCCTTCCTGTCGTTTGCCCTTCTCTTTTCGATTATTGCTTTCAGTTCTGCTAAACCTTCTCCCGTTTCATTTAGTATTTTTCCTATGTCCTTTGATCCTCCCGTTATTTCACATTCTTCTATTACATGTTTCAGGTCTTCTTCATTCCTTTTACATAGTCTGCATCTTTTTTCTTCCTCTTCCTTCTAGTATTCCCTTGCTTTGGTCTCCTTTCCACATCTGAATCTTGCCAGTATTCTTCTGTCTTTCATCCTCCCTTCTAGGTACTTTGGTAATTTTTCTTTGGCTATATTTCCGTAGTGTATATTATATTTGAGTTCCCTTATCCTTTTTCCCCTCTCTTCTGCTTCTCTCTTTCTTCTTTGCTCTATAATCTGATCTGCTGTCATCCTTTCTTGCTCCTCTCTTGCTTCTATCTGCGTCCCTCCCTTTCTCACCTCTTCTAGTCCCTTCTTTCTCTTTCTTGCTCTTTTCCCTTCATGGCCATTCCCCCAGTTTCTCTCTCTTTCCTTTATACACTCCTTTACTAATTCCTTTTTTGATCCTAGGGCTTTCTCTTCATATCTTATTGCTCTTATTAATGCTTTTTCACCAATTATATACGTAATCCTGTATATTATTAATTAAACATGTTTGTAGTAAATGCCTTGTAACTCGTATACAGATTTTTTTACGATATAATCACGGAAATTGCTAATAAATTGCTAATAAAATTTCAAAGAGTTATATATAACACATACACACAAATATATATGGAGAACATCTTTCTGTGATAAGTATTTAAGTACTTTCGGCAGCCAGTGTGCCTGCGAATTGCAATTTCTATATATAATACGACTATTATATTTGTCATCTGTTTTCCTTTTTGCTATAGCGGGCAACGGGCGACAGCTGCTTTCGTTATTCGATTCGATAATTCCGCGTCTAATTACGCTGCGGGAAATGATTTTTAAACGTTTTAACCCTTGGTCGAACGATTTCCATCGGTAAGTCGGCAGAGATCTTGCCTTATAAGCGAATTCTCGCGACGCGACGTTACGATTGGGTTAGACCTGGCTGCAAACTTGCCCACTACCAGTCTCACCGCGAACTCGCCAAGAAACTGCAACCCTAGTGGTTGATCGAGTCGGCACCATCCGCGTAAACGGGATAAAGGCCTTTTCTCGTTTCATAATTGCTTGTTACACCGCTAGCAGGCAAGTTTAATTGGCTAACTGGTTTTGCTGTACTAATCCAGGTTTCACAGTACAATGGATTCAATGAAATTTTAATTAAGGACCGTAGAACTGAGATTTTCGGCGTTAGGATGGAGAGCAGCTTCAATATCTTGCATTGTAAGTTAGAGACAATTGGATCATTAATATAAAGTGTTTTAATAAATAAGTCGTTACGTAATCGAGAAGTTGATATCCATACTGGATATTTGTACAAAAATTACGGATAAGGTCAGAATGCGTGACCTACGATTTTGTGAAAAAGTTGGTCGAATCTATAATGATATATTTTCCGATATTTGCTGTGATTTTTTTTTTTTAATTTCTTTCTATCGCGTATTTTTAGTGAAACAAATATTTAATTTCCTTAAATTACAAATTTTGCTGGAATGAATATTTTATTCGTTTACGTTACGTATTTTTGATGGAATAAATATTTTATTCTTCCACTATGTAGGTGTGTTTTTATTTCAAAATTTGTGAACTAGACATTTTGAACTGTGTAAAAGTCGTTTTAACACGTAGATTAATATGAAAAGTTTTCGATATAAGCTTCCTTAAAATTATTTGAACAAATAATAACACGAAATTCTAATTCGTCATTAGTAGACAGCACCTTTTTAAAAAAGTATTCACGTTATTGTTTAAGCTCGTCGATTTTATCGTTGCAAATAAAGTATTAAAAAGTTAGTAACATTTTTTTATTAAAGATTTTAAATTAAATAAAAGAGCATGTATATGAACATTTATCTTAACATAAATCATATTACAGGAAATCTAGGTAACTAGATGAAGGATATAAATTTTCCAAATGATTACTTCATATGCAATGGTAACCGAACAGTATAATTTAATATGTCAGAATTATTCATATGATCAATAAAAATCTTTAATAAATGAAACATTTTAAAATTCCTATTATCATTTAGTACTACTAATACTTTAATACTTTTTAAGAACTTTTCAAATAGCCTATTTAAACGGTGTTTTAATAGGATGTTCTATTCACGAAAATAATTTTCATACGCATAAATACATCAGATGGTGAAATGTAAAGAAATTAGTTTGCTTACTATGTATATACATATTTACATATGTATACGTACCTCTTGATGTTACTATATTTTTTTTCTCTTCACTTTAAATTAATCCTTCACAGGTGTACAAATATATCTTGTCATGCTTAATAGACAAACTGAGCCATTTATATTTGAGCCTAATTTTGCACTGTTCTATGTCTTCAAAAAGCTTAGAAGAATTCTACAATATATATGTCGGAGATGAGGGGACATCGGGGCCTTTCTTTTGGAATTTTTAGGAAGATCCCCAATACTTTAGTCTGGACTATTTATTATAGCTGTACTTAAATGACAAAACTTAGAAATAGTTGTTATGATTCAATCCTATTATGTTTGCCCGAGATTTGTGACGGTGGGCTTGGGCTCGGGGTAACACAACTGGTCGCCGAACGTAGCCACGGTCACGGGATGAACGTTTTTACCTAACAGAAAAGTGCCAATATTGTGGGACACGCGTTGTATTAACAATCGAACCCCGGGCAAGAGCAATGTTAACTCTACGCGGGTCTGCCTAGCAACGGCGGCTGGAATTTTGTTGATATCCCCAGGTAATATGCAACGAACAAACGCGATCGTAAGAAGAGGAAAATTCCCATCAGTCTTTTATTCTTGCGATCACCTTGGAGAGTTTGCACATCGTCTTTATTATAAGCAACACATCGAAATCCAACTCTCCAAAGCCAGCAAAGCTTTTTGGAATACAAAAAGGCTGTTTTATTCCAGACTTCTCGATAGCAAAGTAAAAATCATGTGCTACCAATCGCTAATAAGACCCATTATAACCTACGGCTGTCCAATATGGTACAACATACCAGCGTCAATAATGGAAAAAATTCGCATATTTGAAAGAAAATGCATCAGAGCTTGCCTGAGCATTTACAGATCAGAACACAGCGGATACAGAAAATACGTAAAAAACAAAAAAATATACGACTTAGCCAACATCCACCGCATCGACTGTCACATCCTAAAACTAACGAGAAATCACTTCTCGCAAGCCGCGAAGATTAAAGAAAACAGCCTAATCTTCGGCTGCTTATACCCAAACGACGCATACTTCAAAAACACTCTGTTAACAGGCTACATCCCCCCCCCCCCCGAAGCCTTTCTATACCTAGACGAAAGAAACTATCTCCAAGACCAAAACAACATACCCATAATTTATCATATGCAAAGGAAAATAGGAATGAAATCTATTCAATACGAGGAAAACCTAGATGGCCGTACTGCAGACACTAGGTGGAAATACAACATGGCCCTCCCCCAAAAGGATACAGAAGACAAACACAGAAAAAACACAAAAAAATATTGGTGGATACGGAACCCATAACAAAAAACAACAAGATAAAGAACCACAAAACGGCAACGCCCACTGAATTAAGTGTAAATATGTAAATATGTAAATAGATATACGAATACTATACTAATCCCACAGAACACCCCTCCCCTCCCCTCCCAGTCCATCCCCTCCCATCCCTCCCCTAATAGGCTAGCGAACTGTCCTGTTTTTGCGTCCAGGCTTTCAGGACATAAATTAAAACATCGCACATAAGCTCAGCGCAACAGCGGCTTAAATTTAACTAACTATAATAGGCGTAAAAAAAAAAAAAAAAAATGTAATAATGCATGGCTACGTCGTACCGTCGCGTATCGGTACTTTTGCCTGTACCACCCTACAATTAGAATTCAGCGTTTATTCTGGAAAAAAACCATGTAAAAACAAATATGTAAAAATCCTGGAATTAATAAACAAAGTTAAAAAAAAAAAAAAAAGCGCATCGTCTTTACGTGCATTATTATACCGAGCGTCACAGCAAACGTTACTTTGTGCTTCAAAATATATTCTACGTTTAACAAAGAGTTACCCCGTTGACCGTGGATTCGTTATTGAACCTAAGAACATTGTCACTAACATCTCGAGTGTTTAATCACTACGGTTATTTGTCAAACTTTGTAAAAACCAATATTTATACCAGTAAATATAATCTCTATTGTACAACGATGACTAGTCCGAATGAAGATTCGTTACACGTCCATAAACCTAACACTGACCCGACATATATATTAATGTCACTAGTATATTGTACAATCTTTCATTAAATCAAATCTTTTAAAATCGGTATAAAAAATATATTATTAAAATATATTTTAATATTATAACCAAATATATTAAATCAAGTATAATGAATATGAATGGAGAGAAAAACCTTTTTTGAAGCAATTCGAGAATAAAACTTCACTTGGATCATAAATGGTCTTATAGAAGATTGAATTACAAAAAATATTCATTAAATTCTACACATTTGTGCGTATCTCGCATAAAATAAAATTTATTACGCTTCATCGTCTTCTATTTTATAGTCCATGGTAAACGATACGAAAGAATCGCAAACAAAAAGCAACAAGCTAACCGTGCTGACTTTAATTAAGTCCACTTTTTCTCATCAAGAAATTGTTTTGATTATACGCTAAGAGACTCGATAATTAAATTCATTTTAGCCAGCCAAATGCAGTCCCTGGCTATCGGAATTAAGACCACATATGCAGATATTTTGCACAAGGTGCACTCATCATCTGCCTGTTATAGACAAGCCGATATCGTCGTTTCCATACGACCTTTTACCCATTTCTTTCTCTTAGCTTATAAAATCATAATTTTCTTTGAGACTTGGATTTCGGAAAAATATTTAACCTAGGCATATCTGTATGATTATAACAAAAATGCAAAATGAAATAATATTAATGTGTGAATGGAGGACCCTTATGTGGGGCCAATATAACGATACACATAGTTTCGGAAACTTTAACTTATATTTGAAAATATCAATGATCAAATAATTTCACTTATAAATTCGATTCTACGCACTTTTTATCAATATATGTTACTTTAATACAGGACACTTTAAGTCATTTAATTTGTAAGCAATATTTCTTTTTTGGGAAGACACGAAACTTTTGCTTCTCTGATTATGTCGATTATGTTTCTTATTAGCTAAAATGTGACGTAAATCTGCTTCTCTAGATATAAATCTAGTGGATGCAACAAATGACACTGCTATCCGCTCGATGCCTTTGTTGTGGTAAGATAAATTTCTTTGATACTCTTTACGATATAAATAACAAAGGAGGGCGTTAAAAAATTATCATTTTTGGATCATTTTTGCAAACGAAAATTTCTTGCAGGACTCTGAAGAGTATTTGTTTAGGAAAACAAATTTGTTCTTAATGTTTATGCGATAAGTGATAGGAAAATTGAAAAATATCAGTCCAATGCGAAACGTGATAGCAGTTGTGCTTACCCATACGATACACTTAATCTTTATCCTCTTCAGACGAACAAGCTAATCAATTACGATTTATTATCAAAAACTTATAAATTTTTGAGATCATTATTGGATGCATAAAAAATCAATGCAAGTAACATTTTCTCTTCCTGAAAAAATGCTCTTCAATATTTTGCAAGAATTTTTCTTTTGCAAGGAGGTCCAAAAATGCCCATTTTTAAACATCCTCCTTTTGTGTCATCTAAATTATTACTAAATACACTGATCCACTAAAGAAAACTTTTAGGTTCGTATACATGATGACTTCCAGTTATAGACTTTACACGAAATATAATTTTACACATAAACAAAATACACACAAAATAGAGTGAATAATAATTATCAGGTACTGTAAAAATGCGCAATTCGAGTGGAAAGACGTTGCATTTTTGTAGGGAGAGCTCTCCCAGCGCTCTAAATAAATTACAAGACCATAATGTAGTGAGTTATAATATGGCAACTATCACTTTGCTCGTTCCTAAATTGCACTGTCAGCAATCGGACTGGATTTAATGGAATCAATTTGGTAAGGCACATGCGTAAACTCCGTGAAATCGCGTTTACCACATAGGTAACTGTCGATGACGATTTGGGAGACGATAATCCCTTAAGCAGGTATTGTGAGAATTTGATAATACGATCGTATTGTGCTTCGTATTGCGAAGATGGATTTGCATGGATGGAACGGAGAAGAAAATAATATATACAATGATCCATGAAAATATTTGAACATTTATAATATTTCAACATTTGTAATTTTTCTGAATATAATATACAGTGTATTTATTTGAAAGTTTCTCCCTTAAATGCCTTGAAAAAAACGTATTTTCGAGAAAAGTGTTAAATACAAAAATTATTACAAAATTATTTTCTACAGATTCTTATTGTACGGGGAAAGTAGGGTAATTTTTGTGTTTAACATTATTGCGTACCAGACTTCATTTTAAAAATATATTTAACGAAATAAAAGGTTTCGCAACTTATCAACTGAAGGATGAAAAACTATTAATATAAATTAAACTTATTCAATATTTTGACGATTATTAGATGATAAGGTAAAAATAATTAAAATTCCACTTCTTTACACGGCCTACTAATTTTTAATTTAATTTTTTGACTTTATTTATATCAGGACACACATAATATTTAAATGCAGCATATATGTATAATGTATATTATATATAATTATATATCAGGTCTGTAAATATGAAACCGGAATTTGCCTATAGATGGCCCTAACTGATAATGTAGTTATCACTAAACTGCGTCATTGATGCCAAAAGTCTTTGTTGACATCTCACAAACATTTTCGACTCAGAACAATACAAGTTTCATACGACAGCATAGTTTGTAATAGCGTTGAACATGTCGAATTTTGTGCCTGGAAACTACGACTTGCGGACAGCATTGATTTTCTGTTACCATTTGAAGAAAACTGCTGCAGAATCGCATCGAATGCTTGTCGAAGCTTACGGTGAGCATGCTTTTCATAAATCACAGTGCTTTGAGTGGTTTAAAAAATTCAGAAGTGGCAATTTTGACGTGAGGAACGAAGAACGTGGATCAGAAGGGTGTGATCTATTATGAGCTGTTAAAACCTGGCGAAACCGTTAATACTGAGCGCTACCGACAACAAATGATCGACTTGAATCAAGCTTTGCGTGAAAAACGACCAGAATATCAAAAAAGGCAACACAAAGTAATTTTGCTTCATGATAATGCACCATCACATACAGCAAAACCAGTCAAGGAAACGATCGAAGCTTTCAGTTGGGAAATACTTTCGCACGCGGCTCACTCACCAGACTTGGCTCCGTCCGATTACTATTTATTTGCATCGATGGGACACGCACTTTCTGACCAGCACTTCACTTCTTACGAAAATGTACGAAAATGGCTCGATGACTGGTTTGCCTCAAAAGAGCGACAGTTTTTTTGGCGTGGCATCCACCAATTGTCAGACAGGTGGGAAAAATGTATAGCTAGCGATGGGCAATACTTCGAATAAAATACTTTTAATCATTTTCATGCAATAAACGTGTATTTTCTATACAAAAATTCCGGTTTTATATTTACATAGAGATGAAAGGACACCGGGGCCTTCCCTTTGGAATTTTTCGGAAGACACTTCCGGTTTTTCGGATTTATGACAGTGGGTTTGGACTCGAGATGACACAACTGGTTGCTAAAAGTAGCCATGATCACGGGATGGACGCTTTTACCTAACAGAGTATGGAGTAGTTGTATAGCTCTCCTTAAAAATATAGTTGTGGCGGCACATGGGTTCGAGGACAAATCAAGCCATGTGTGGTTTTGCCACAGAATATCAATATCGTAGGACACATCAATATATCGTTATACCACATCAATCACCCCTATTATCCCACGAGAAATAAGGGGATCGATTTGTTCGTGGTATCGATTCTTATAATCGTAACGGGAATTTACGACTCCCGTTGACGCGCTTCCTCGCGATCGCATCTTCCCGCGAAAGATCGAAAGTACATGGTCCTTCGAGCCGGATCACGTGCCATTGAAAAGTGCACTTACCAGTGACCATACAGTGTCACGTGCAATCCAAATTCCATCGACTTAATCACCTAACCAAAGGAGCAGTCATCGGAAAGGAACTCCTCCCTCGCTAACCATATACGCGAGCCCACGCCGCACAGTAAGGAGTAGCAACCGATTCCCGGACCAACGTCCAGTTCTTTAAAGTAAGATCGTTCAATCTATTAAACTAAAAATGGCTCATGCTGAACAGATCAGCAAATTGCGGCGGAGACGAAGCGCCTTAATCAGCCGATTAGGAACTGCCTAACAAAGGCGATTGGAATTTTGTCCGTACCTCTCGACCAATATAAAACGAACGAACGTAAGGTAAGGAGAGGAGAGTTTCATCAGTCTTTTCTTTGTGCGATCTCCTCAGAGAGCTACACATCGTCTTTACGATCAGTTAATACAGGGCGTCCTAGCGAACGTTTTTGTATTTTTTAGTGTTTCAAAATATACTCTACGTTTTAACAAAGAGCTTTGACCGTGGATTCGTTATCGAAGCTAAGACCATTGTTATTAGCATCGCGGGTGTCTAATCATCACGGTTATTTGTCAAATTCTGTAATAACCATATTTATACCAGTAAATATTATTTCTTTGTACAATGATGGTTAATTCAAATGAAGATTCGTTATACGACCCTAACTCTAATGAGAACTCGACATATATAAAATATATATTCAGAAAAGGTTTTTATAAGTATAAAAATACTTTGGTGAGTTATTGTATAGCTCCAGAACGAGTGGTCAATGTGAATTTAATGCGCTCATTGCGTGGAACACTGGTATTTTGTGATAGGATTCCTAGTTGTAAAAATCTCATTAGATGGATGGAGGCATGAGAGAAAATGGAACTGTTAAAAAAATAATGTAAATTCTTTTTCTGTGATTAACCATTGCAATAGATTGAATAGATTAATCTTTTCACCTGATTTTTACATTTTATCGAATTTCTTTATTTTCCATGAATAAATTATTATTCATGTAATAACGGATATTAAGAATAACTCTGGCGAGTAGTTGGAAATATGAATTCGTAGTTTCGTTACTCAAGCACGGTAGATTAGAAACTTAGAAATAAGAATGACAAACGTATCAACTGAATTCGATTATCTAGTTATGATTTACAAGCATTCCGTAATTAATTATTCTAACGAAACTAAATCTTTTGATTTCATTTAAAAATGTTATTGAAGTTATTATTATAGTTTTTATAGTTTGTGTATAATATTAAAATACCAGTAAGAAGAACATTTGGTATTACATATCATTCTATCTTACATACATATGTTCATACGTAATTACAAAAATGTTTCAACGATCATTTTTATTTGTTTTTTTTATTTGTTTTGTTCATTTGATTTCGATAAACTAAGAAACTAAAAAGAAAGAAACAAAACTAAAATTTCAAAATGTATCATATCTTCTGGCAAGCTTTCATGTGATAAAAATATACATACACTACTGTTCAAAAGGCTTAAGATACCTTTCTTCAAATAAAACTTCAGTACATAAGGTGGATTATTCAGTATCTGATGTAATATCGAGTTAAACGACTACATTCTTTAACTATACCTACTTTTCCCAGCTTTAAAGCAAAAACAATAATTATCCTAAGACTTTTAAGTGGGAGTGTATATATGTACAATAGCATTTTTATAATAATAAATTTTTAGGTATTATTGCAGAAAGCATTCGATAGGTCTTTAGTACTACGTGTACTGTGTATTTTATAGTAATTCTGTATTCTAACTTATTTAACCGCCTTTCTAGCTCAATTATTCTCACTTCAAGGTTTCCTCTCGTCTTTATGCATTCACCACACATAATGAAATGCAGCTATGAGACGGGACGTTAATTTTAAATAAGGTAATGGAACTAAATTCCGCAAAGGGGCAAGTATGAAAGAATAAAGTGTTTATGTGTATTATGAAATATAGCAGGTTGGACTACTAGTGTAAATATTATACCTCTTTTTTTGCAGTAGGAATTTCTAGAGGAATTACTGTTTCGTTTTGGTTTCTTTTTGTTTCTTTTAATAGAATAATAAATTTATAATAAATTTAATATTATATATACTTAATACGTTATTTTTTTAATTTGTGTTTCATGAATTTTATATATTAAATACACATTAACCCATAAGCAAAAAATTAAAGACATCGAAAAATATATATAAATATATAAATAACTTTTTTAAAATTTTGCAGCAGGGGTATTAGATTGCAGCATAGATACTCCCATTTCACATGTTATAGAGTTTGATAAATGTGTAAAAAAAAAAGGATTTTCTAATTCTTTGTGAAATAGAAATTTATTTATTAGTAGTACAGATTTTGATAATATAAAATAGGTAAAATAGGTAAAATAAGATAATTCAGTTTCTCGAATAATTTATAACAACTTCGTTTTCATATGATCATTTACTCTTTGAACTATTTCACAAACATTAATATTAACTAGGAATAAAAATTTTTGGACAAAAATATAATTTATTTTTCAGTTGCTATTCCTATTTCTTACAATGGACTATCTCTAAAATTTCCATAAATCGATCCTCTCGTTAATCGTTATTTTGTTAATTGATATTATACTCATTGAGTATTCTCATACTGTAGACAAGTAAGTCGAGTCCGACTTAGACTTTGGAAGAAAGTACATTTGTTATCCCGTTGACCATTGTCATTAGTGACTAATCAGCGCGGTTACTTGTCAATTTTGTAATATCCACACTTGTACTAATAATCATATTTGTACAAGTAAATATCTTCTCTATTGCATAACAGCAATGTCTAATCCAAATGAAGATTCGTTACACGCTCCTAATCCTAATCATAATGTGAACCCGACATGTAGATGCCATTCTGTTTCACACATTTCTCCATCTTTCACGTAATTCGAATATTCTGTAGAGGTGGTACATGTTGCCCGTGATAGTAGTAGTTGCCGGCTGTAGATATCGCTGCTAGGGTACTGCTAATTATTCTTCTATTTTGATGCGTGGAAGAAAAATAGGATCACGGGCGCCGGGAATCGAACCCGAACGTTCGAAACCTAGAGCTCTAACCACTTCGCTACCATGTTTTTTTTTCTTTTTAATCTTTGTTTATTAATTCCAGGTTTTTTACATATTTTTTTTACATGATTTTTTTCCAGAATAAACGCTGAATTCTAATTGTAGGGTGGTACAGGCAAAAGTATCGATACGCGACGGTACGACGTAGCCATGCATTATTACATTTTTTTTTTTTTTTTAAGATTATTATTGTAACTTAAATTTAAGCCGCTATTGCGCTGTGCTTATGTACGATATTTTAATTTATGCCCTGAAAACCTGGACGCAAAAACAGGACAGTTCGCTAGCCTATTAGGGAGGGGATTGGAGAGGATGGACTGGCAGGGGAGGGGAGGGGTGTTCACTTCGCTACCGTGTCCATTGGTTAGTTAGTGTCGAGTAACGGTATTTGTCGTCGAGTGCCGCTACAATTCCACCCTTACAGGGTTTTTGGCGAAAAACTTTTCAATGTGATTTTCTATGTCGACCAAAGAGTTAAAGTTTTCGCCATTAAGAGAATTTTGTAATAACCTAAATAGGTGAAAATCTGAGGGTGCAACGTCTGGTGAATACGGTGGGTGGGATAGCACATGCCAACCAAGCTCCAACGCTTTTTGCCGAGTAATCAAAGACACATGACGCCGCGCATTGTCCTCATGAAACATGACGCACTTCCGATTCGCTAGTTCTGGACATTTTTGTTCAATTGCTGTCTTTAATTCGGCTAATTGCGAGCAATACTTGTTCGAATTTATCTCCTGGTTGTTTGGTAGAAGCTTATGATACAGCATTCTTTTCCAGTTCCAACAGACACCGAGCATGGCTTTCTTCGGATGAAGATCAGCTTTTGGAGTGGCTAAAGGTAATTCATTCCACTTTCGCAAGATCTTTTCCGCTCAACATTGTTATAAATAATCCATTTTTTATCCGCCGTCACCACTTGCTTCAAAAATGGTGTCTCTTCGTTGCGTTTATAGAGTGAATCGCAAATGGAATTGCGATTTATCAGATTTTTTTCCATTAAATCGTGCGAAGCCAGACGTCAAAACGGTTTATATAGCTAAGTTTCACAAAATGCCCGTGGATGGAGGATTTTGATATTTTTAACATTTCTACTAATTCATGTGTCGTATAGCGTGGGTTATTCTGGATCGGTGTTTTGATTTGATTTTCATCAGTGGTGGAGAGCCTACCAGGGCATGCTTGATCTTCAAGGCTGATATCACCAGCTTCAAACTTAGCAAATCACTTCCGCACAGGTCTTTCGTTTATAGTATCGTTACCATAAACAGCATACATTTTGTTTGCCACTTGCGCGGCATTTTTACCTTTCCGATAAAGGAAAGACATCAAATACTTATAATGTACATTGTTTCCTTTTATATTTAAGAAGGTATAAAACTAACAGAAATTAATGTATCCTAACGAAATTTGTTTCAAAAGATGCCTGAAATATCACTTTTTAGAATATGTACACATGTCATTTGTTTTCAATCATTCTAATACATTCAGATCTGTTTTAATGCCAATAACTTTAACGTTTAAAGTCTTCGGTAAATTTACATCGTAGTTCGAACTTTGCGAACAGAAAGGAAAGGCGTGACATACGATATCTCCTTTAAAGTAGCTGATAAAAACCCGTTTAAAGTGTTTTGTCGGAAATTAAATAGCTATTGGTTCGTATCGACAGGTAGAGTAAAGAGCACCGATAAAGTGGTTCAATATTTTCGAAGCAGTTTAAGGTACAGTAGGTAAGAACGTTCCTTAACAAGGTCCACCTTATTAATTTTATTTTCGACATCGACTAAGAGTCTCTTATCCTATTGTACCGTTTATTCCGAAAAAAGGCGGTCGGTAAAAGTTAATTGCGGACCTCTCAGAGAAACGTATAGTCTTACATATACGTAGAACGAATGCCAGATATCGATTAAAATAACGGTCGAAGGACACAGTTAATAAATAAATAAAAAGCCTTAATAAATAAAATAAAAAATAAATAAATAAAAGACCATTTTTTCGAGTTACAACTTATTTTATGATGCTAAACATTACTTTAGATCAACGATTTTTTAACAAATGGATAAGGTCGTGTTGGTCATATTTCCATAATCCAATCGATTATTAGTTATGGGGTCATTTAAAATCTCTTGTTCATAATGATGTGATGATGTGTGTTCATAGTGATGAACAAAGATGCCGATAAATCCGTGCAAGTTATTCGAACAAACTCGACAGTCTATGACGCGGTGCATTCGCGCTTCTATTGAAGTTGGATCTGGTCATTTCGAGTAATTTTCTTCAAGGTAATATAACACATATAACACAAACAAAGCAAGTCAAATACCTAGGACTCCACGTAGATACATAACTCACATGGAAACAGCATACTAAATGAATAATAGACAAAATACAGACAACAAGGAGACAAATGCATTGGCTAACAAGTCGGAAATCCAAATTAAGCATAGAAAATAAATTAAAAATATATAAAACGATCATAAAACCAATCTGGAGGTACGGAATACCACTATGAGGGACAGCAGCAATGAGCTATATAAACAAAATAGAGACAATGCAAGCTAAAATTCTTAGAACGATAGTAAGCGCACCATGATAAGTTAGAAATGAGGATATACGGAGGGACCTGGAAATCCTAACGGTCAAGGAAGAAATTAGTAGATACGCAGAAAGATACAAAACAAGAATAGTAACACACCCAAACCGGCTAGCTACGGTAACGTTCAGCACATTAAACATGGACAAAAGGCTAAAAAGGAAGCACCCAGCAGACCTCACAAAGGATATATCAGGTCTGTAAAATTGAAACCGGAATTTGCCTATAGATGGCCCTAGCTGATAATATAGTTATCATTTAACTGCGTCATTGATGCCAAAAGTCTTTGTTGACATCTCACAAACATTTTCGACTCAGAACAATACAAGTTTCATACAACAGCATAGTTTGTAATAGCGTTGAACATGTCGAATTTTGTGCCTGGAAACTACGATTTGCGGACAGCATTGATTTTCTGTCACCATTTGAAGAAAACTGCTGCGGAATCGCATCGAATGCTTGTCGAAGCTTACGGTGAGCATGCTCTTGGTAAATTACAGTGCTTTAAGTGGTTTAAAAAATTCAGAAGTGGCAATTTTGACGCGAGGAACGAAGAACGTGGATCAGAAGGGTGTGATCTATTATGAGCTGTTAAAACCTGGCGAAACCGTTAATACTGAGCGCTACCGACAACAAATGATCGACTTGAATCAAGCTTTGCGTGAAAAACGACCAGAATATCAAAAAAAGGCAACACAAAGTAATTTTGCTTCATGATAATGCACCATCACATACAGCAAAACCTGTCAAGGAAACGATTGAAGCGTTCAGTTGGGAAATACTTTCGCACGCGGCTTACTCACCAGACTTGGCTCCGTCCGATTACTATTTATTTGCATGGATGGGACACGCACTTTCTGACCAGCACTTCACTTCTTACGAAAATGTACGAAAATGGCTCGATGACTGGTTTGCCTCAAAAGAGCGACAGTTTTTATGGCGTGGCATCCACCAATTGTCAGACAGGTGGGAAAAATGTATAGCTAGCGATGGGCAATACTTTGAATAAAATATTTTTAATCATTTTCATACAATAAACGTGTATTTTCTATACAAAAATTCCAGTTTCATATTTACATACCTGGTAACCTAGCAAACGCGAGGATGGTACCCCGCTGGGGGTAGCCACCAACATGTTAATATAACTGTTAAAAAATTTTACCAAATGTCCGAATTGGACAAATTGTGAATTTGAAGAAATAAATATAAAAGAAAACATGGTCGCAGGTATCCGTCCTTCTTCAGAACGACCTGCAAGGGTGATGCCGATGGGCTTTTTGCAGCATGCCTTGGTCGATCATCATCTCAAACTCCGCCTTAACCTGTTGAAGTCGATCAAGTGCGAAGCGGCGGGGTTTGCTGTTTCGGTGTGATGTACCATGAGTTAGGTCCGAAAATTGCGCCAGAAGTTGATAGTAAACTGTTTCGCCGATTATGGTTTTTATTGATACTTCGTCGGCCGTGGTAGCGTATGCCATTGATGCCAATTGGATTGTCGTGTTGAGGAGTCCTTTGTTTCAATCCATGTATTAAGCAATATATAGTAGCTCAGGAAATCTATGCCGATGGTGGACCTGAGTACCTGTCCATTACGAATATGTGGCTGGATACTAGGCCGTCGTCGCATGTGTCAAATTCGTGATAAAAAAGGAAGAGCTGAGCAATGGCGTAATTTGACTGTTCTTTTATATTTTTATATACTTTCATTCACAAAAGTGATTAAGTATAATGTCACAATGAAGTAGCGAAGTTACGAAGTATTAAAATAGTTGTTCAAATCAAGGCCAAGACTGTATTCAAGATTAGTCTCGTGGTCGAATGCTCGCAGCTTTTGTATTTTGAGTTTGTAGGAGTTGAGGATGAAGGAGAGGATCCTCAGTGCCCTACGTAGTAGGGAGAATTTAGTGTTAGGCCAGGTGCAAAGGTCAGGTCAAAATCTAAGGGTACATTATCAGGTAGTGTGGAACGTCGTGGATTTGCGTATGGTTGCTGTCACACTTGTCGCCTTTACGGGCGGTTAGTTCCATTTTCCAGGTGCACGGGAAACGACACTTCTTCGCGTGTTCTTGAAATGTTGCGTGGTAGTAACAAACTCCGCACTGCTTTAGTTGGTTTCTAAAAGTCGATTTACGATGACTCCTGTTTCGTCTTCGCCTACGGCCAGTCTTACCGAGACTCAGGGCACTTATTTGCGCTTGTATTTGGGCCATCTGTTCGTTCAACACGTTGGCGTTTTGTGCAGATGGATCAGTTACTCGGTCTGCGCTGTTCGCGAAAATCCGTCTTGGGTTCGGGGAGATCTTGTGTATACTATCGGCGATCGGGGTTCGCTTTTCGGCATTCTTGTCCTGCATGGCGGCCAAGACATGCTGCATATGACTCGGTAATTGGTTATTCCTGACGATGACGTCATCTGCAGTCGAGGGGATGGCAAGATTTTCTAGATTACGGTGGAGTTGAGCTTTCAGCTCTCGCTTTCTCATGCTGTCGTACATGGTCGTCATGCTTTCGGCTCCCTCGGTACTACCCTCTCCGAATACTCTTAGATTCGCGGTGATTGAAGTTTCGGTAGCATTATCACGGTCACCTCTTTCATTGTGTATCACGTCGGTGCCATCAATTTGAGGTGAATAGTCCGTGACAGGTACTGAAGAAAACTAGAGTGTAGTTAACAATATAATTATTAACAAATACTCTCGATGTAGACTTTGCGGAGAGCTTGCGATTACAATTAGCGGTTCGCGGTTACAAGTTAGACTTCTAGACGATACTTACCATAACAATTCAGCAGAGTGCCCGGAACGAATTCGGATGATGATTGCCAAGATGCGTCGAGGAACTCTAATGCGTGGTGTCCATCTGCTAACTACCAACTATCAACTACCAACTACCGACTACCGACTGACTTTCCGTCACGATGGTGCTAGAGAGGAAAGCTATGGTGGGTTGTGTCTAAGAATACCAGATCATCGCATTCAAAGGAAAACCTTGGTTCGGAAGGTGAGGGAAATGGGCATTACTGTCGGTTAATCTCTAGGTTCGTAAACGAATGCTAGAACAAAGACTATTTGTTCGTTTGAAGGACCTTGGCTAAAGAAATCCTAAGTTTTATAGCGGGTAGGCTAATTAGAAAAATGTGCTGTGAAGATGTTTCGACATCTGGCAATCATCTTATCCGAAGGATAGGATCTTCGTGTAGCAGACCACGGGACAGAAACCGTTGGAAAGTTTACTGTCGAGTGCAGTTACAAATATTATGCGTATTATACGGTACATTTTAAAATTTTATTGTTATTATTATGAGACTTGACTATCAAATTATCAGAATGTACATGCAGTGAATCGTACAATATTCGGACACTATGATGTACAAATATTATCGCTCTTATATTTATTTACAATAATATTAAGAAGATAATATTTAATACTGTGGTATCGTGAGGAAAAAGCCTGATTAGAAATCGATCAAAACAATGTCGTCTGTCCTTCGGTTGTTAGTTTACATAGAGAAAAAAGCCTATGTGACTAAAGTCACCTAGTTCTTGCGGAGCGTTAACAGGATGGGATTAGGGAGAGAGCAAAAAATAACGCTAATGGAGGGGGACGATTTGAATTTAAAGAGTTGTTGATCGAGAAGTGAGAGTGAGTTGAGAGGTTAGAGTTAATCGAGGAGTCGAAGAATAGAGTTGTTAGCGTTATGGAGTTGCGTGAGTTACTAGCGTAGCTGGGAGATTGAGTTGTTAGCGTTGTTCAGTTGCGTGAGTGGTCGAATTGGAGTAAGATAGTTACATTTAGTTCCAAATTAAACAATCATCGTTTTCTGTCTAATTAATATCTGTATAACTAATTTATTGTAAATAAATTACAAATTGTAAATAGTATCAGGAAAAATTTATACCTAAATTTCCCCGATACTACAATACACATAGGTTTTTAAATAATAATGCATAGATGAAATAACGTGTAATTTTTATGTCGCAAAAATATTCACGTAACAAATTACATTAATTTCGTATGAAATATGCTTATTAAAAAGATATTATAGTGAATATTAATACTTTGTTGGAAAATCATTTTGTTTAAATAACTTCGTGTAATCGTTTTGGCATATTAGAAATAATTTTGTTATATATTGCTGTGTATTACAATTCCGTTTTCCTGTTAAATTGTTTTAATTCCACTATTATGCAATACATATATAGACATTTTTCGAATAATACGATTTTATTGGTCCCATAAATTCTGTTTTAAAATATTAAAATATTTGTATTCTTTTAGAATGTCATCGATGAGAATTAATTCACTTACACCTACCATTGAAACATAATCCCATAATCATTACAGTTCCATAACCATGTTTTATTGTCGATTTCAAATTTTTTATTTATATTTTCCTATTTCGTTTACGTCAGACCATTTTACGCCTGTTTGATCCGAAAACATTAAGTTTGCTTTCATTTGCGAATATTACATTGTTCCATTATGTTTAATCATCCAAAACAAATTCTTTAACGTAAGTCAATCTCTTCTTTCTATTCTTCTCGTTTATATACGGTTTTTATCGAGCTATTCTGCCATTGTATCCATGATTTTTCAGTACAACCATTGCGTCTGGATACACATTTTTCCCAAATCCTTCAAATAATTCGTTGGTCAATTTAGTAGCACTTAATTCAGGATCCTTTTTTACTTTGCAAACAATTTTTCTCTATCTCGTGTATCAAGTAACTTTGGACGTCCTTTATTTGGAATTGAGACAATATGCTTTCCAACATTGTGTCTTTCTATGTAAATTACTAGTTGACGAGTATCAAAAGAGATATTTTTTGTTTTACGTCCCATTTTCACTGACCTTCCTATGTGCTGAAATGAAATATTAGACGAAACTAAGCTTTTTTGATGACGCAGTGAAACAATGTTTGTAAACTATCATCCAAATAACGTAGACAGCGAGTTTATTAAGATTTATTAAGCGAATTCACTGTGAAGGAAATAATGTGTCCGAATATTTTTATGACATGACATTTTTATAAAATTTATACATTATTTCATTTATGCATTATTATTTAAAAATATAGGCGTATCAAATAAATAAAAACTATATTTTCTCAACTACCATTGTTTAATACATGATACCACATTTATTCCGTTAACGTTACTGTAAGAACAGTAAGCAGCGATAATATTTCGTATATCATAGTGTCCGAATATTAATACGAATCACTGTATATAAGAATTACAGGATATCCAATATATTTCGCAGAGATCACAAAAGCATTGAAATGGTCAATTGGCCATCCTATTAATGAGCTTTGATATTCAGTATACCATTGTAGAGGTTTAACCGCTCATGGATAGCGCGAAATAATGAGAGCAAATTATTGCTGTCACAGCTCGTTATATGTATTTCGAATAATTAAATAGACATACATACACTTGATATAAGTATTGCGGAGATACCCGTTAGCGCTGTTGATTTCTGTGAATACTCGCCCGATACCGTACTATATTCTAGTCGTCCGCGAACGTGTCTGTTTATTTATACTGGTCGGGGGAGAGTCAGAAAATTCGAATTTGTTTTAACACGACGGTTGCCTGTAGCGGCGACATTGTTTTGTTCGAAGTTTACATTACTTGTATTCTAACGGTCTTGATACTCCGGGACAGAACAACATGATTTGATTTGCCCTCTAAATCATGTGCCGTTACACAATCATTAATACTAATTATATGAGTAAAACGACTATTCATATTATATGTCGGAGATTAGGGATATCGGGCCTTTCTTTGGGAAGATCCTCAATACTTGGGCTCGAGATGACATAACTGGTCGCCGAACGTAGCCACGGTCAGGGGATAAACGTTTTACCTAACAGAGAATTGCCAGTATTGTGGGACACACGCTGTATTAACAAACAAGCCCCGGCCAGGAGCAATATCGGTTTTACGCGGATCTGCCTACGGCGCCTGGAATTTTGTTGATATCCCCGATCAATATGTAATTGACAAATGTGACCGTATCAGTCTTTTATTCTTCTGATCACCTTGGAGAGTTTACTGCTATCGTCTAGGCAGTCAGTCTGAAAGTAACCCAGCGTCTGAGCTAACGTGTCTGCGTGCTACAAAATATATTCCATTGTACAGAGAGTTTTCCCGTTGACCGTGGATTCGTTATTGTTGAGGTTATTAGATGTATAAAGAGAGAAAACGCGTGGATAAAGTGTAAAGTACAAAATATATATATTTAATTTAATAGAGAAGTGTAATAATAAGTAGGAATATAATTTGAGCTAGTCCAAATCCGCACGCTAGCAGTGTTACCCTATAACTGAAAACCCCGAAGCCAACGTCGCCTGTCTACTGTTTATGGTCTGTCTTCAAGCTAGTCTTTTGTCTATATGCTGTGGATGGCTTCAGCGCTTGAGGAAACTAAAAAGACCAGATGTAGAGTTTTCGTAGAAGTGGTGACTACTTCAACAGTTATTGATACCAAGAACATTGACAATAGCATTCGTTAAACTTATTATTCGTTAAACTTTGTAAAAGTCATATGTAAATATAATCTCTGTTGTGCAACACGATGGCTAATTCAAACGAAGAATTATTACACTCCCAAAATTCTAACGATAACCCGACATATACATATACTAATTTTTATTAGATATTTGCGTGTAACAAATATTTTGCAACCTCTGTACATATCTTTAGACTGCTTTCAAATTTTGCCAATATAATTATGACAATCGGGACTTATAGCGTCTCATTCGACCGCCAATGAAATTGCAAAATGTTTTATATAATACATACACACGGACAAAGATATTTTCTTCGGTAAATGCCCAAATATATTTTTGTAAGTGCCAGTATAAATTTTTAATCAGATAATAATTCTTAAATAGTTTTCTAAATATTCCTAAGCATAAAATTACTTTCTGTAAGTCTTCTAATATTTATTAAGAGCGATGTAAGTGCTTATATACATAGATATACATGTATATTGAAGAACTATAATTTGCTATTGACGTCTTCTCGAAACTGCGTTTGGCGGAGTTGCTTTATCGATTAGCCACGCAATCCACATCGCAGAGCAGGAAGTCAGGCATAAATCGAGTTTATATCGGCAGTAAAACTCCTACCTACCTGTGTCGAGTAACGAAATAAAACCCGATCCGACGTAACTCTGACATCCAGCCAATATTATTATATCCTCAGGTACTGATGAATCTCGCGAAAAACAGTAAATATCAAATCTTTCCCTCCTTCCTCTTAGTTTATTATGGAAATTGTTAAATGATACGGAAGTCGTATTCAATTTATACCATATACGTATTTTGTAAAATCATAGAAATACCATATACAATTATATAAAATCATACATTTCGCAATACATTAAAGGGAATCTACGGTTAGATGTAATCTTGACATGTAATAATGCTAATGATCCATTCCTTGCAAAAATATGATATTTCGCATTTTCGTTTGAATTATATTTATACATTGTAAATGCACGACGAGATATATCGTCTTTCATATGCTATCGCTTAGGATTGTTGGCGAGATATGTAGGACTTTATGCTATCAAGCGAGAGCGATTATTATAATTCAGTACAAGTGGCAATAGATAGAAGATTTTTTTAGAATTTATTTGACTCAATTTTTTGAACATTTGAAATATGCAAAGTAATAATCAGATTACGGTTGTTTATGCAAATGGAAGCTAAGCAGACTTGTCTAACTCACCAGATATTATAACGGATATTATATTTTAGATTATATATTCTATACTTTTTCATGTTTGCCACGTTGTGCACGTTTTTATAGCTTTACATTTTCCACTAACAGTGTTAGTCTGGTGTTAAGAAATTGATGAGATTAAAGAAATACTTGTGGACAATTTATGGGAAAGATCGAGGGAAGATAGAAATAAAAATATTTCGACGTGGGTAACTGTGATTCCCAAAATCGAAGTAATAATATGATTATGATATTAGTAAAAAAAATGAAAAAAAAGAATTTTAGACAAAATGGATGATTTTTCAACTGACCGATGATAATAATTACCAAAAGGGATTTAATCGAACTAGAAAAATTGTAATGATAAAAAATACACAAATTATAACCATATATAATACTAAAATATCTTTCGAATGTAAATATTTAATATACAGATATCTAAAAATTGATGATTTTTTAAATGAGTCACCATTTTAGCAAACTGACGATACGTAACATTAAAAAATTTGTAATCGTAAAATGTTTGTCGTATTTACTTATTTTACCATACATGCTGTTTTCTAGTTTCAACTTTTTAATCATTTTCCGATTTCTTTTTCGAAAAATTATTAAAATTTGGACAATTCGATTGTTGTATATTTTTTATTAATTATGCAAATGAATTCAGCAGTTAAATATTTTAGATGCGTATTTCTTTTCTCAAAAACGATTACAAATGGAAAAGATATAAGGAATTGAAAATTAATATACCGAACGTTTCCAACCGTGTACCGAATATATCCGAAGAACGGTGATGTCACAAATATGCAACGGCGCTACGCACTTTCTTAACTCGCCAATATAACTACGACATACCGCGCGTAAATATCACGTACGTATATGATGTCTGATGTATGCCATGCATGTACATGACTGTGCAGCAGACTGATGACGTCACAAAGATATCCAAAAAATCCGGGTTTCCAAGTCGCCCAAATATGAGCAAAGTTTTATCTTAAATTAAATTTTATATTAAATATATGTAACGAAAATATGAAGCAAGTGTTTCTGTTGAGCAAAATTTTTGTTTTCAATAATCTTTTTAATAAAAAAAGAAAAATGCAACAATCGAATTAATCGATTAACTCATCGCAGTAAAATAATACAGTAGGATCACTTATAAGAGGTGAGATAAGTTGCATTCGTTTTGGGTTGTACGAATTTCGTGTAATATGGGACCTACAGCATGAAAACTAAATAAAATTTCATTTTTGAAATAACATTATTAATTTTGTACAGAAATAACTGCAACATTGTGCGTACAGTTTTATTATGGTATAAAAATTAGTGCATAACTAGATTTGCGAATTAATTGAAAAATGCATAAGTATATTTGCATATCACGAATAAGGCGAATTTAGGACAAAGCACGAGAGACAAGCGCGGTAAATCAATTAAAAATACTGGTCTTATTTATTTACCTTGTATGTGCCAATCCTTTTACCAGTCCCCCGATATACTAATCTTTGATGCAAATATATGTGCATGCGCGAAAACTGTCGTTGACCGATCTACCGGTCCCGTCTGTTTTCGTTCAGACTTTCGAATCGCAGACCTACTTACGATGTATTTATCAGAATAGCTGGGATTTCTTACGTATACCATACTGTGGAGATTGACAATAACAGGATTAAGGCAATAATATGCTTTGCACCTCTAAAATTTACTATCATATATGGGAAATATGTTTAGAAGCCGCACTGATTAATTTTGTAAACTATAAAGTAGAAAAGTCATGATGTTGAAAACATAATTTTCTAAATTTAGTTTGGTATTTACTATTATTTATGTCATCTTCTTCTAATAAATTTGTACTAATCCTCTAAAATTTACTATCATATATGGAAAATATGTTTAGAAGCCACATTGATTAACTTTGTAAACTATAAAGTAGAAAAGTCATGATGTTGAAAACATAATTTTCTAAATTTATTTTGGTATTTACTATTATTTATGTCATTTTCTTCTAATAAATTTGTACTAATAATATTCTTTTCATAATTTTTTTTTTTAGAATCGAACATTATTTGTGTATATATGTAGTGTAAATATGAAATTAACAGACAGTACAATTGATCGGTTTAGCTTCTGAGAGGCTGATATATATAAAATCACTTAAAGTAATTTTGCAATCGCGTTATATGAGGGCCGGTAGCAATTTTCTGATCCACATTATTATTACGAATGCAGTATCTAAAATGGGTCTAGAGCAAGGACAAGTAAGGATGTTTTATTTGTAAAAATAAATGGTTTATTAAAAAATTATTTAGAATGTAAAACTTTAAAGCATTCTGTACATAACTGAGGTTGGTCGGGACAATTTGGACAATAAGTTGTTGTTTTCTTCAAATTCTTTTGTGCCTTTGTTCGGTCCATTCGACGTCTTTTATTTACATAACATAATTTGCACGCGCGTCTAATGCTTCTTCCGGAATCATTTTTCCGAACGGCGATATTATGCCGACTCCGTCGAAGACAAGGATTTTTTGTATTTTTAGACAACCCTAATAATTTTGCAACTAATAATTGTCTAAGTATTCTAATATTTATATTCTTTCTTGTTGCAATTTTGTAAACCGTCAAAGCGTTTACAACAGAAATTCCCAGAAGGAGTCGAATGCCAAGTTTTCTGTACCATTTGATTCCTTTTTTAATTATGGTGGCATAAAAAACCATTTGGTCGGAATAATCTATATCACACTTTCCTTCATTATATTCAACAACAGCTAGTGGTTTTAATGTTGCGAACAAACGAAACGAAAGATCATTCTTGAAACCACCACATGAGCGACTCGCGTTACTAAAATATCGATGGGAGCACCTAGGAGAGAACGCTTGGTACTGCTGCACGCGTGGCCTGACGGAGATTTCTTTGAAAACACGCGTGGCAGTCAACGTGTTAAAGAATAAAGAAAGGATTCGTCTAAAATGTCGCTAAGTTATCAAAACGACATACGGTCGAAACGTTGACCTTATTAGACTCGGAAAAGTCCAGGAGAGTTCAAGTCTGGATAGTCCTAAAAATATGAATATTTAATGGTTTCCACTGAACGCAAAAAAATGCTATTAGCATGCTCATTAGATATCGTTCATGTTTTTCCATGCACCAAGCGCACTCTTGGCGGTGGGAGTGCGATCGATGTCTGAAAGAAATAATAAGTTCTCGAAATGATTAAATTCTCCGAGTGGACCGATCGGACCATTACATCTCACTAATGATCTTTCGGAAATGATCCGAAATAAATTCGTGTTACTGTAAATACGGTTTGAAGAATGGAATTAAGTAGTGATCTGCTTGTGTGCGTCGAATTTTACTTTTACTTTTGTAGAAAATGCTAGTATGTAAAATAACATTTGTACATTTTTAAGGATAAAAGTTGAACTATTTTATTATTATAGGCTTGTATTATCGAATTACTGAATTATTAAATTACTAAATTATTGATTGAATCCGAACTAGAAATATGAATACTAATGCAAATTCATATTCTTATAAATACACATAATTGAACAATGGTAAGAAATACTTATTAAATATTACAATGAATGCTGTAATTTCAATACATATAGTTCTACATATTTCGTGCATTTTTACACTTTTAAATTTCCCAGAAATCCAGCAATATTCGCAGTATGATCGTAATATTTGCATTTTAACAATCGCAGCGAAGCCTCACATACAAAAACATTTGATTCTACATTTCCGACAGGCAGAATTACGCCCTAATCGATTGACCGCGTTATTGGGTATACAGTGGACACCCTGTATATATATATATACATGTATAATATCCTCCTCACTTTTATGCAAATATTAACATATTTCTGTAAAATTTTTATTTTTGAAGTTTATAATTATATCAGTTTATCTTCTTCGAAACTACGAAGCAATTTCCATGATAATATCCAATAAGAAAATTAACGTAACTCGTGACATAGCATTAGGGGAAATATCGACCTATGATTTTCAATTCGGGCTGATCTACGATAGGAATTTCATTAATTTTCCCCGTATAATGTACAAGATATTGCAATATCGAGGAGAATTACACTAAGTGGTAACTATGGTGAGGCACAGCTGGTCACTGCAAACTTATTGAGCGTCCTACGCTTTTTGGAATTAAAGCAGTGTGACGTCAATGATGGCGGTGCACTCAACGAATTTGCATAGAGAAGGAATCTCCATTACTTGCTAAACGTATTAGCACACCGCACTCTTTTTCCCAAAATTTTGTGAAACTTTACCTTTCCTCTGTAAAAAGATACCTGAAGGAAACGTTTTTAGAAAATATACCTTTCAAATTCAAATATATTCGGAAAAAGGAGTCGAGATTCAGTTTAAGCAAACATTATTACAGATGAAGGTTTATATGACTAATTTAATAAAAAAAGGTTATTGAGTGTTTCCGTATACAAAGTTTACATTTTTTTTTATTAAAAGATAATTGTTCCCAAATAGTTATAAAACATATAAAGTATAAAAATATACTTATTTCTAAAAGCATGTCAAATTTTAAAAATACATTTAGTTCCTTTCTTCATCTTCAGAGAAGTTTTCGCTTTTAATTAATCCCAGGAGACGAAGCCAGAGAAACAAGCCATTTCAACGTACGAGCCGCTGTTCGCTCGAACGCTCTCGTTAGAAATTTTCCGACATTTTTGAAAACAAGTTACGTAACAAGCTGAGCATTTACTCGTTTTCAACGCATTAAATATGTACACCATTGTGTCACGTGTTCGTAACACACCATGTATATCGAACAGCGGCGTCTGGCTCGAGTTAATGAGAAGTTACAAATCACTATGCACGATCGAAGCTACTTCGTGGTTATTTGCGGGAATTGTTACCTTCCCATGGTTACATAATTAGGATCGAAACTTTAGCTTTGAATAGCTCAACGCACTTTTCCGAATAATGTAAAGTGGAAATGGAAATTCAGAACGTTAGCCCTTTAATGCAAATTGCATTCCTTTTTGTTTCGTAAATTTATCATTTGCAGAAATATTTGTATGTAACGTAGAGAGATATTAATGTTTTAATGTAGAAATAGTTGTATATAGTTTTTAAGTGCACTGTTATGTATAGAATATAGAAAATATTAATGTATTTTTTCTTGTCTCTCAAACATTTCAAAAGTACCGATCGTCGTGATACTAGAAGTATCCTTGACTTTTTACAAAATCTCTATTTTTCTTCTAAAAATTTATTTTTAAATTCATTACTCTTTTGAATTCAACGCTACTGTTCCTTTCAGCTATCAAATGACATAGAAATCGGGAAAACATACATTTATATGATATACAGGGTGGTTGGTAACTGGTGGTACAAGCGGAAAGGGGGTGATTCTACGCGAAAAAAGAAGTCGAAAATATAGAATAAAAATTTTTCGTTTGAGGCTTCGTTTTCGAGAAAATCGACTTTGAATTTTCGCTCGGTACGCGTGCACTTTATCACGTCTCGTTATAACGGATCTTACTGTAGATCGTTATCTCGGTGGATATTATCGCAGTTTAAGTTTGTTTTTGCCGTAACTGAAAATTAGGAATACATAATGAAATAATATGAAGTAATCATAAAGTTTATTATTACAAAATTGCTGAAAATGTTGCCCATTCTACCGAACACATACTTCTGCTCTTCTAATTAAATTTCTATGAACATTTTCTAAGTGTTCTTTCTTTCTAAGTCTCGAAAACAAAGCCTCGAACGAAAAGTTTTTATTCTATATTTTCGACTTCTTTTTTCGCGTAGAATCACTCCCTTTCCGCTTGTAGCACCAGTTACCAACCACCCTGTATATGTCGGAGATGAAAGGACAATCGGGATCTTTCTTTTGAGACGTTTGGGAAGGTCCCTAATACTCTAGTCTAGACCTTTTATTATAGCTGTATTTAAATAATAAAACTGAGAAATAGTTGTTTATGATTTAATCCGACTATGGGTGTCCGAGATTTATGATAATGGGCTTCGGCTCGAAATGACATAAGGGCTTGCTGAACGTAGCCGCGATCATAGGAGGGACGTGTACTTAACAGAGGTATGGGATAATTAAATAGCTCTCCTTAAAAACAAAGATTGACCTGAGGGGTACAGAGAGGCATGGAAAGGAGTAGATAAGTTCTACTTGTACAGTGGACAAGTACGTTGAGTCACACCAGAATCGTGGATCAAATCGCATTCGTCATCCCGTTGACCGTGGATTCGTTATCGAACCTAAATTCATTGTCATTGACATCTCGATTATCCAATCGCCGCTATTACTTGTTAAACTCTGTAATAATCACATTTGTATGAGTAAATATCATCTATAGTACATCACAACGATGGCCAATTCACGTGAAGATTCATTGTACGCCTCTAACTCTAATGAGAACCCGACATATGAAATAAGTATAAAATGAATTTATCGTGTTTATTTCCTGTAATATTCGTATCTACAATATTCATTTCAAATTAAAGTAAAATGTATACATTTCTATGTATAAAAAACTTAAATTTCATTACTTTTACGTTATTCAATTACGAATCCTACGAATATGATGATCATTTCTCATCTAATTAGCATATAATAGTTCATAATTATTTTTATACATTAGAACTCGTACATGTTTATTCATGTTTTCCAACTTCAAGCTATAGAATATTTGAAATATTTTAAAATTTGTCCTGCTGTTACTTACAATATAATAAATATATTCTAAGTAATATTATTATTTACGATGTAAATAATTATAATATAATTAATTATTTGTAGGTATCTTAAAACTGATAAAAGTTTTCGTCCGTAGGTTAAATTCACATTTATATTACCTAACCGTTTCATTAAAAACCTTCTTTAATCGAAAATTCATTCAATTAACGTATTGCTAAACAAGTTGAATAATACGTAACCAATTAACGCAACTCTCGCGTAAAAGTCTCGGTGACCTGTATTCCTCTCTCCGAGAGTTATAACGCGATCTTCGTGCCATATTCCAATTACACGTGAACGATTTCTCTTTCAAATATTGCTCGAGCAATACCGTAAATTTTCGTACCAGCGAAACGAAATAACCACTTAGAGAAGTTAACGAACTAACTGTTTAAAGTTTAAATTACGGCGACATCTCTAAATAACGAGCATCGGTAGAATATTCTTCGGTTCTCTTTTAATTGCTCGAATTTCTTTCGACATTATCGATCATGGAATCTTGTAACGAACAATTCATATCGTTTAAAGAGAAAGCGAAAATAATGCACGAACAGAATGTGGATTTATAAAGGAAAAACAAGTTTTGTGCATCCATTATCAAGGTGCAAATTTATGTGAGCCTTTTACGTAGTCCATGTTTTTAGAGAGTCGATAAGATTTTATTTACACGTTTGGCTTTCCTGATTGCAATTAATTTTAAATAGGACCCAAAGAGCATCGTTGGATTCTTAACGAGTAATCAACACGATGTCCTCGAATATTTTTGATTAAAGTTGCTCTGTGTGCCGCTTAAACAGCACCGATAGACGGCTTACCAGTCAAAGGCTGTCTATCTCTACAGGGTGTTCCACACATCATGGTATAATCAATAAGGAGCTGCTTCTACGTGAAAAAGCAAGTTCGAAAATATAGAATAAAAATTGTCATATGACATTTTGTTTTTGAGAAAATCGAATTAAAAATTTGTCATGTATACCTAAGGTTCGTTAATTACCAACTAGATGTCACCAAACAATCAGCATTACACCTGAAAATACGTCAGAAACGTGGATTACAACTTTTCCATCTAAGGTTTCATTTTTGGAAAAATAGATAATTTTCAAACTTTCCACGGAGACAGAGCATCGTGTAAAAAATTTTATTGTACATTTTCGATTTGTTTCTTCGTATAAGATTATTATTGCCAATTGTACAGAAATTGTTGGAGCACGCGGTATGTTTTGTAGAAACTCGGAATGACATTTGATAACGACAGTGTGGACACGTTGGGTGCTTCGTTAGAAACGTTTTGGTAACTGTATCGTTAAATTGACAGTCGTGTCGGCACGGATTGCCTAACGAAACCAATGCAACGTTTTTTCAAGTTGAATTTTGGATAAAGAGGATTTTGCCAGCTGACGTTCGTGCTGTTTTATTTCACCGTGTCGTAACTTTGGTATTGTAATGGTACACAGTTTATAGCTTAACTGCACATGGTACATTTATGAAGTTTTTAGACTGATTTTAAAACTATGATCATCGAGCTGTAAATGTTGTCGGGTATTCATCAAAAAAATCGCTCACATCGACGCAGGCATCTAACTGACAACAAAATAAATAGTTTGTTCGTAAATAAACGCTTAAGAATTATTCACAACTAAATTTGGCAAAATACAATGCAAATTGCTTCGCTTGAAAAGTTTGACGAGTAAAATACATAGAAATGTATAAAATTTAACCTAGAACACGTCTTATTCTATGTTTTATGTTCCATTCTATCACAAGGCCATTGACATTGACACATTAATTAAAAATTAATTGTTAATATTGAGCAAACATCACTATAAGAAAATATCCTATAAGTAAACTATAAATGTTACATAAATGATATTAGATGACTACAGCTAAAGAAATGAAATCTAAGTATGAATTTGTTTCAACTATTAAATATTAAAACAGATACTGCACTTTGGATATTATACAGGGTGGTTGGTAACTGGTGGTACAAGCGGAAAATGGGCGATTCTACGCGAAAAAAGAAGTCGAAAATATAGAGTACAAATTTTTCGTTTGAGGCTTTGTTTTCGCGAAAATCGACTTTGAATTTTCGCTGGGTACGCGTGCACTTCATCACGTCTGGTTATAACGGATCTCACTGTAAATCGTTGTCTCGATGGATATTATCGCAGTTTAAGTTTGTTTTTGCCGTAACGGAAAATTAGGAATACATAATGAAATAATATGAAGTAATCATAAAGTTTATTATTACAAAAATTGCTGAAAATGTTGCCCATTCTACCGAACACATACTTCTGCTCTTCTAATTAAATTTCTATGAACACTTTCTAACGTATTCGATTGTTTTAAAGTATGAAAGGCTACAATAAAGTGCACGCGTACTGAGCGAAAATTCAAAGTCGATTTTTTCAAAAACAAAGCCTCAAACGAAAAATTTTTATTCTATATTTTTGACTTATTTTTTCGCGTAGAATCACCCCCTTTCCGCTTGTACCACCAGTTATCAACCACCCTGTATATATATATATAATTGCCTATTACGTGTATTCTATACATTTTTGTATCTTCAAATATGCCATATATGCATAAAAATCCGAAATTTACGTGTAATAAATTAAATACTACCTTTAATGTTTGAAATTTATGCTCTGAAATTCTCTTCGGGCCTCGTAAATCAAAGGAATATTTTATCGTTGTAATCTAATTTTGCAATATAATGCATAGTGACATGCCATATAGAAAAATAATATCCACGTTTTTCTTCTTATAAATGCATGAATATACGAAGAAGCTACAACTCACAAAATTTCTACATTATTCTCTCAAGAGGAAGAAAAGTCCTATGGTTTTAATATTTATGTAACTTGTGTTCATTTTATCCATAACATGAATTTTATGATGTATCATCATTTACAATTTGAGATAATTATAAATACTTATGTTATTTATTATTGTCATGTCATAATTTAAAGCTAAATACAGTTTTATCCGATGCATATAATTTAATGAGATTAAAATTGACAGATTGGTGGACATAATTGTTTAATTCGCCTAATTAATTTAAGGAGAGAAACGTTTGTAAGAAATTTGTAAATAAAATTTATTATAGAGATTTTATTCCACTTTTCGTAATAGCTTTAATATAAATGACATTTTATAAGATATTTATGAACAATTATGAATATAATTATATTTCCTTTTGACTACCTTTTACATGATGTCAACGAAGTAATGAAAAATAAATTTTTACTTATTTTAATTTATAAGGCAATTGATTTTCAATATACTAAATTATTTGATATTAAGATTTTAGAATATTTACAAAACATTTCATTCTTATACTTTCTCTAATTGTCTTTTATACATAGCACAGAAAATAATGTAAATTAAATTTTTAATTGTTTTAGTCTACAAAAGTAACTTTTCCTACAGCAAGTTTGTAATTTTTATATTTTGTGAGGTTCGTTATTACTTGTAGAAAATTGATAATTTTCTCTTTTATATTATGGGAATGTCACAGTACTTAACGGCAGATAAATTATTTTATGTGTTTAATTTTATATTTATTTCATAATTATCATATAATAATTTTATAATATTTAGCTTCTCATTTAGCTCACTCCATTTCATAAGTCCTTAATTATGGAACACTGTTATCTAACAAGAATTATTCATAAATCCTGCAATGATGTGTAATTTATCTCAATATAATCTGTCTGGCAATAACATACCTAGATGAAATCAACAAATGTGAAATTAATATACGTCTAATAAAGTATCTCTGCTCTGAATTTATCGCAGAATATATATTCACATGGTTCAAGTAAATATAAACCTGGAAAGAATGCTAGGCACCGTAATATGCAATGCGAATAAATTATAAGGATCAGTGCAAGGGAATGGAAACTCCGTGCTATTTTATTAGCATGCAGAAGTATGTTTATATTTATGGGTTGCTACGTTAGAGGAATGTCACGGAGCGAGGAAAAACAAAATACGCAACGTAAAACAGTCTTTAAAAACAAACGATGCTGTTGCGGTTCATAAACACTGATGCATTCCAATGAAACACAGGCAGACGTTTGTCGACTAGCTAAGACAATGATCACGTCCATAATGCTTCTTATTTGTCTTAAAAATTACTTTATTAAACATTTGATTTGCGTGTGCATCAGCGTGCTGCATAAATGGCATTAAAACATCACTGCAGTCGTCTTCATCATTAGCGTATAACGATTGGTGAATGTTTCAATAATGCATATCTCTTTTGGTCTGAATTGAAATCTGCTTTAAATTGCATTTAGCTTTGAGATATATGATAGCGTGCAGCTTGGAATGATAATAGATTTATTAATTCAAGTAGCAAGGTATTCGATTTTTTTAAAAAGCTTAGTACGTTGTAGAAGATGATACATAATATTTACATGTATTTTACTTAATATTTTGTTTTATTTTGCGTAGTTTTAAGATTTAAATGCATGTCTTATTGGAAAATAATAATTAAATACTCGGTTCTGTAAAGGACGACACGTGAAAGATTTATAATTGACACGCTATTTAAGAATTTAATGAGATGTATTTAACTTAATGGTAAAACACCACAAAATCGTGCTTAAATATCTTATTTCAATTTTGTATTTATGTACTTAATACTTGAATATTATGTTTAAAAATTCTATAATTTAATAGCCTTCAGATTGATTATTACAACATGAATGATTCGTATCATTACCCTGTATAACGTCTTTCATCAAACTACTTATATCATTTATTCGATAGACTGACTTGAACCAGTTATTCTGTCGATTATCTGTTAATCTGGTCGTTGATGATATTCTGTATGTACCATTTTTAGACATTAGCGCGTTAATTTTAAATTTTCAGAATTTGGAGGATTTATGTTTTAAAATCTCTTTTTCTTGTGTTAAAAAAGTTTTATATAGATTTGGTTGCTGAGAGTATTTGAGGAGTTAATAAACGATGCAAGTAAAGGTTTCTAACAGAAACAAGAATCTTATTTCCGTGCATTTTGACATCTATGTTATATATTACTTGAAAGTTTCAATACTTTAGATTTATACTATAGATTTAGAAAGAGAGCAAACGTCATATTTTTCGAAGTTATATATTTTTAACGAGACTGCGTATTTTTAATATTATGATAGTTGAGACTAAGATTAATTTAGTTGCTCGATGGAATCATAATACTTTTTTGTATATTTTTGTGGTGGAATCACAGGAAAAACCGACCATTTGATTAATCAATACTTTCGGTCTGTAGACACTGATGATGAGTTTCTTGCTATTTTTCGAGCTAATTTTTAAACAAAATCCACTTTGTATCACTGTTATAAAATTAGTCTAAATCAAAAATTAAAAAAGGAAAGTGAAAAGCTTACACCTATTCTCACCGAAAATTTTCATATTATAATTTTAAAATGATAAGGAAAAGGAACTTTACAGTATTGAAAAATTGTTTTGCTCGCTACGTATATTCGTCGGTATCTAGACTGTTAAGATATTGATGCGTGTACTTCAATTGCAATCTGTTATCTTGTAAGCAACACTTTAATTAACACTTTGATAAGAGATAATAATGAAGAAAATTCAATACACATAAGTGCTAGCATACAGAAGAAAGTTCAAGTAATTGTTATAGGATATACAGGGTGAGACACTTAAAACAGGCCACTTGAATATCACGGCTGTTATTGCATGGCTTCGAAGAAATGTCCTGTTTTCGCGACCAGGCTTTCAGGACAGAAATGGAAAGAAAAAAAAAAAATGTAACATTGCATGGCTATGTCGTACCGTCGCGTATCGGTACTTTTGCCTGAACCACCTCACAACCGGAATTTATCGTTTATAATGGAAAATACAAATATGTAATACAAAAAACTGGCAATAATAAACAAAACAAAAAAAAAAATGGCTTCAAAGAACATATAATTTGGTGTAAATAGTTCTTTGAAAGGTGGACGCGTGCAGGTTATATAAAGGTCAATTTTTTTTTTTAATGATATGTTTTTTACGTACCATCTAGTAGAACATTTTAAAATACACACGATGAACTGTAGTTCAAGGTAACCGAAGGTCAATTGCAAAGGAAAACAATTTACTTTATGAGAGCGATCAAACACTTTATTTTATGTAATGGCAATTTATTAAAGTATCAGTACACTGTTATTTTGAAAGTTAAAAGTGGTGACCTTGAGCATCGATGCATACTTTAAACCGTTGCGATTGATTTATATCATGGCATATCGAATTTCGTTCGGATTAATCACGAAACAAGCTCATGCTACACGTTCTCTTGTCTCTTTTCTGATTGTCGAAGTTTGATTGTATACTTGTTGCTTTAATTTTTCCTATAAATAAAAATCAGCGATTAAGCCGATCGAAATTCTACGTGCCATGATATATCTCTTGCAACGCTTTAAAACATGAGCATCGATACTCAAGGTTACCACTTCGAACATTTGATGAAGCAGTACAATGGAAGATTAATAAATTATCACTACATAAAATAAAATATTCGATCGCTCGCTTAAAGTAAATTATTTTCCCTTGTATTGAATGACCTTGAACCATAGGTCATTGTACGTGTCCCAAAATGCTCCGTTAGATGGTACATACAAAAACATATCATTTCGTATTAATATTATTTACATCAAATTATGTAGCCCTTGGCACAATATAAATTTGATCTGACATATTTTTTTCTATCAGCAATAACAACTTTCTTCGGATATTCAAGCCTGTTTTAGGTACGTCATCTTGTATAGGTTAGATTTGCAAATTGGAATTGGATTTGCAAGATTGTTTACATACCTTTTAGTTTCATGAAAAAATGTAATGCCCCTCTCGTTGTACAACTTCTTCCCATTTTTCAAGTGCATTGGTCCCTTATCGCCGTATGTTTATAAATCGACACATGAAATGTGTACACAAAAGTCGGCACGAACTTATGGGATGACCTAATATTTAAATGAAATCGCGTTTAGCATGATTTTCATTGAAAGAACTTTAGAAATTTGATGAAAATAATTCCATAATCCTGCAATAAGAATTATGAAATTTTTTTTGATTATTCGTATTCCCGTGATATTTATGAACAGTTGAGTCAGCATCGATCACGCGTTATAAATGATGGAATCGATCGCTCTGTCGAAACAGTTACAGAAAGTGATTAACTCTGCGTCAGTTAGGACTCGTAATACAACTGATAACGAGCAAGGAGTATAAATAACATTTTCTCGTTTGACATTTGATTTTTGAGAAAATTGAGTTTGTGAAACTGTAGCATACACTTTGAATACCAAACATCCAATTGCAAAAATAAAAACAGATATGCAGCAACGTATAAAATACAAATGTATGTGCATATAAAGTGATCGTAAATCCTCGGATAGCAAAGGCTATCCGAGGATCTGTTCTGACGTTATGCAAATATTTTACGTTTATTAATTTTTAAAATCATATTTTTTAAAATCATTTTCATTTAACTATGTATAATCCCTACTCGTAGCAGTAATATCGAAGCCTCCGCTAAGCGAAGACTAATAAATTAATTGTCATTGGCACTTCCTATTAATACCTACATAGTAAAGTCCGGATATAATCAGATGCACGCGTATGCAGTAAATTTTCATTTGGATGTTTTGGAAACAAAATGTCAAAAAGAAAATTTTATTCTTCTCCTCCAATTTATTTCCATATGTATGGCTCCTAACAAATTGCCTAGATGTACCACGCATTTTGATACTCTCCATATAACTTGATGCATTCTTGAAATTTTTATTCTAGGTTTGTACAGGGTGTTCCGGAACGTGTGGCCATAACTTCACTAATGAATTCAATACACTAAAAACGACGTTCAAAATGTTTGTCCTATCCGACCTTGTTTCTGAAGTACAGCCAAGTTTCCATAGTTAAACAGTTTTTGAATGAGAGATTTGTAAAACATTTAATTTGTTACACAGAAATAGATTACGTTGGCATACTCCGGTGGAGCACTGAGGGTCGTCAACGAAATTGGACAACATTTGGTAATTTTGTTTGTTGTATTCGATGTGAACATGATTACTTCGAACAATTCCCGTAAATGCAAGCAAACAAACGGTACAATAGAAAAATGGTTGTATCTCGAAAATAAATTCAAATGGGACAAATGTATGTGTGAACTATTCTTCTTATTTTAGTGTGCTGAATCTACTAGCGTTTTGGAATATCCTGTATAATGACACGTTTATTCACAGCTGATTTATTAATTAACTTATTGCAGGTTTTCATGCACTTATGAGAAATCTAAAGATGCAGTAATGCGAGAAATATCTAAAGTAGTCGTTATAATGATTCGTAAGATTTTTGTAAAATTGCTGGTCGCGAATGTGGTATTATAACATATACCAGTAGTTCTCAACGAATAATACGCGTGCCATTATATAAATTTGTACTAAAAGTATAGTTAAAGGATGATAGGATTTAATTGTAGTTATACTTATATTGTAGTTATAATTATAAAAGAAAATTAAAAGTGTTATCATATAAAAGCTTATTTTCAATGTTAACGCGTGTTATTGCCTCAATTATGATTAATATTCTAGCTGTTAATCGAATATGTAAAGCTGACCTTTATAAAAGTTATTGGCTCGGAATTTGAAAGTTCATTGAATACTATTTTTATAGTTTCTCCACTCGGAAGTAATTTATTCATTAAAAAGTTATCTGGACTAATTACCTTCAGTGGAACGCGTGTTATTGATAGCGTGTGGGTATTTTTGTAATATGCAATATACAAACATTTATATCTAAAAGTTTATCTACGATATCAAATTAAATCATTTCGTCCAATCGGTTTTAATTATTTTACATTTGTACCCATAATTTTCTTAATGGCAGTGAAATTTTTTAATTTTAATTTTGATGATACTCATTTATGAGAAGGCTGAATATCTTCGCCGTATACAAAAATAATCCCAAATTAATAATCCCCAATAATAATTCTACAGTTATATTGTCTATTAATGTACACCGTGCATCAATGCACAGATATTATTACCAATACATACGAACGTATTTTATTGGATTGAATCAAGAGATTGTTATTTAGGTTTCATCTCGTCACGTATTAAGTTCATAGTTCACAAGCACGGCAATTACGATCTATCAAGTTCGATTTGAGATTCTTCTCTGGTTATTTTATAACGACAAGATATGGATTAATTTAAAGTCGCTGTTACAAGTTCGAAACATCTGAAACTTTAAGGTTGTGGTTTGAAAGTTACGTGAGGTAGGAATTCTCCACGTTTGACTACAGGATGGTGTTCACTGTTGAAACGACTTCACAGGAATAGCTACAGCTTCAAATTTGTATGCATCTTTCTTAGTACTTTGGCTATTACTTTTCGACACGACTGTGGACTAGCAATTTCCATTTCTTATATTTTTCCTCCGTCTTGTGAGTACGTTGTTAAATATAACATTTGTAGGATGGATATTACGTTATCAATATAAAATTATATTAGTAATTATTGAACGTAAATTATTTTCATGATAAAAATTATTTGCTTCAAATATATAACATTCAAATGAATATTGTTCCTTTATAGTTATATATTCGCTGGATTGAAATATATTGCTTATGTATTGATGTTTACAATTTTTTGATGTAATCTTCATTACAGAAAATTTTCGATGGATTAGGTAGGAAACTCTGAGAAATGAACTGAAAGACTGAAATCAAATTTAATATTCGTGCAATCAAGTGATAACAAATTAAATAGGAAACTCAATAACACGAACATTATAAAACCAATTTGGAGTGAATATTATATTAGTAATTATTTTATGTGGTGATTGATATAAAATACGTTGAATAATAAAATTAATGAAACCAGATGAAATTTATCTATTTCCACGTGTATTAATATGTTGATATATTCATTGTTATACAGAGACTAAATATTTAAACATGTCCTCTCAATTTTTGCACTTTTTCTCCTTATGGTCTAATTTTTTAAAATACGTATGTCATTAATTACATCAATAATAATTAGAGCATTATTTCAAACATTCTGCCGTGTTGAATTATTTATATAAAATATAATTATGTTTGTTAAAAAATATAAATATTTCATATAATTAATACAAAATATACTATAAAATAAACAGAACGTAACAAAATTTATTTTGATATATGACAAAGCTTAAAAATCCATAAATAAAAATCTTCATTAATATACGATGTCTGGCGCCTGGTTAAAAGCAAAGTAAGATATTTATTTTACATTTGACTGGCATTCGAAAATTTCTTACTTCTTTCAAACTATTTGGAAATCAGTAAGCACCATTAATCTGCAATTCTGTACGTCTCGGAAGGATACTTCGAGTAGAATGTCAAATATTACTTTTACCTGGGAGGCATACCTGCTAGGCAAGGGTTTAAAAGATGTGTTGCAGTATACATTTGTATTCCAATATTTTCTTACTCTTACTTTAGAATATTTTATCAGGATTTTGTCAGGACGGGGTTTTACATTTTTCACGAATAGAATATGTATACATTTATAAAAACAGATATATATGTACATTTTCTTCTAACATTAAATTTATTTTCTTAGAACTCTAATGGAAATTACTGACTATTAGAAAGAAATATTAGAGGAAAAGAATCGATTGCTGGGTTTAAGAATTAATTGGCAATATAACAAAATATAATATTCCTTTTGCCCTGAATATTGATATTACTATATTTACTTCCATGACCGAAGTATGTGTATAACTATACTAAGTTTTTAATATATGATATTCTGGTTTGGAATTTATTATATAGATGACTTTTAATAAAAATTGTTGGTTACTAAACGAACAGAAAATATTAATTTGTCATATATGAAATGGCCAATTTCACAATTACAATATCACTCAGAAGTCATTTGCAGATTAAAACTATTGCTAAGTAGTATTTACCAAATGTCAATTTAAAGTTTCAAGCAGTACAAAGCAGTACAATTGGTCTTCTGTTAATTATATGGCTTCGACTTATATGAATTCGAGTGTATATTTGATAAGATCTTAAACTTAGATTTAATATAGCAAAGCTTTTATACATTTGTAACATTAATACAAGATTCTGAAAAGCATCTTCAAGAAAAGAGACGATCTGTTATAGACATGGAAAATTTAGATTGGAAACGACAAATATAAAGGATAAACCAAAAAAGGTCAACAATGATCAATTCAAAATTTCGATCGTTGTAATTCTAAATAATTAAGATTTTGATTAATATTATTTTCAAGAGAGCTATAAAATAAGAGATTAATTAAAACATAGAATTATTGCATCAAAATGGTGTTATTAACTTTTCATTGTTTTCAAGTCATAAACAAGTCAAAGTTTGTTGTATAATCTATGTCAGATATATAGATCTTTGCATATTATTTATTACATTTAGTTTGGGTAACTTCATGGTTTAGATTGAAGGATATTAAGTTTCTTACGATCTGAAGGTATTTTAATGCCACCATAAAAATTTGATGTCACGGAAGCGAAATGAAATAAGAGAACTTAATCAATAAACGTCTCAGTGAAAAATATACGAATGTGCGTTTTCTACTAAAAGCTTTTTATATTTGCACCAATACTAACCGTTCTAATGTATTTTCCAATAAATTGCTACGCTAATATAAAGTTTTTCGATACGGTGATACTTTTGGTCACACACACACACATATATATATACATATATATTGAAAACCACCGAAGTTAAATTAAAGTACAAAGTTTTACCACATTGCATAGGTCCTTCGAATTCGTTTACAGGTTTCGTACACTGTTTCTGCATTGGATAAATTTAGGCTATTTCTCTGTGTAAAATATTAATTCAAGTGTTTTAAGAATTTATTGATTCACAGATATTAATTCATGATGGTATTAAAAGTTATTGACTTATATTCATTTTTTAGAAGAGAAATATTGTAATTCGTGGATTATAATATATTTCGTTTTTATTGAAGAATATAAAACATGTCCATGTGAATTATAATAATTTGCAAAGGTGGGCGCTTATTTCGAGTCAATGATAGTAATAAATAGTAAAATATTATTGGTGAATGTTACGACTACAATTTTTATAAAAAATACTACACTAACATTTAAGATAATTTTAATTTTATTGAAATAAATACCATTTATGATAATTAAATAAAATACAAATATTCCTACACTCGTTAAACCGTAATAAAATGTGAATAATTATATTTAACATAAGCTACTCAAAATTCTCAACTGTTGAATTAATTTGGTGACATTTATCAATAATAAATCTGTTTATTTAGTATCATAGATTTACTACTATAGCCTGTTGATATTTTCGATATGCCTGGTTCTGAACGATGAACATTTCAACGTTTATTGTATCATAAGATCATAAAACAACTATCCTTTATCGGCAAACTTTATGGCACATCTCTGTAAAAGTAACTATAACACGATCTTGGACTTTACCTATCCGATCAACTGTAATCTTCAAAGATTAATAGCATTCAACGTTTATCATTGAGGTATGTTATTTCAGTGTCTCCTCCTCCGTCCCTCCGGTCCTCTCGTTTATTCACCCGTTTATTGACATTCGTTTATGCAAATTTCATAACAGTATTATTATTAGAAAGTGATTTGTATTCAATTTATATTAAAGAGGATAGCAAGCTGACATATATTGCAATATAAAGAAATCTGTTTTAATTAAATTTCAATACGTCCTTCATTAATTTACAAAATATTATTCAAAATAATGTGATGTAATATTTCTTTTAAAACTTGTAACAAAGTGAATTATAATTTTATTTATTCGGTTTTTAAGAAAATGTAATCTAACAAATTTAAGAAAATAAAGTATTTTGTCTCGCAGTAAGCAATAATTTCTCCATGGATTCTCCATGGAAATTCAAATTATCTCAATATCAGGAATGAGAAAAATGTTATATCACATCATTAATACATTAATTTTTATAATATCTACTCAAGAGCAAAAAGTACAATGAAATACTCTTACTATCGATAATAATATTAAGTTTTTCTACATCTTCCTCAGGCTTCAATCAGAGATTTCTAAACACGTATAATATTATTATACTTCAACGCTTCCAATCGAAAACTCTAAGATCCATAATAGATGTACCCTGGTATGTTACCAACGAAGCAGTACATCGCGACCTCAAGATACTCACAGTCAAAGAAGAAATATCAAAATATAGCAATAGATATAGCAAAAAAGTCATCAAACATCGAAACCCCCTAATTACTAAATTACTTAACACGTCGGACCAGATTCGCAGGCTAAGAAAACACTATCCGTCAGACCTGAGCACTAGATTCAGCTAGAAATAATCTTATTATGAATAATTAGCCATGTCACTGCGCCACGTCAAAGAAACTTGCTCAAAATTCTCAATGCGAGAATTGATTATAAAGTACTCATAAATAAAAAAAAAATATCTATCTATTAATAGGAAGTATCTTTTTGACGAAAAAAATAGAATATCGAATGACCAAACGAACATTGAATTTTTCAATGTCGCTCACAATCCAAGACAAACTGAAAAATTCAATTATAACAGCGTTAATGAAAGAATCTGCTAATATATTTATCGAGTTGACGTTAGTTATCATCTTTACTGGCGAGTTTGTGTCTGTGGTCAGTAACAGATGAAAAAATGAACGAAGATATTTCAGCCGTCGCCATATGGCAGATTTGATTATGATATGATTAAGTTTTTATTTGAGTGACTGTATCCGATTTGGTTGATATTTAAGGAATTACTCTGGTCATTCACGTTATTTAAAATTTACTCACACTTGGGAGAATTTATGCGATAAAATATGATATTTGAATCTTTCGTTGATTCTATAATGACGATAACGTATAAATTAAAAATCGTAATTAAAGATATATAGTTATATGTTAAAATGTTTTTTTAATAACATTTTTTGGTCTCTTTTAATAATTTTCATCTCAGTCACTGTATGTAAAATATGTAAAATATGAGAATATCATCCAATAGAAACATAATCTTCCAATATACTCTCCATATCATCTATATTCGCTAATTAAACTTCGTAGTAATTTGTGTGATTCATATGAGTCCAAGTATATGATTATCTTATAATTTAATAAAGTATATAAAATAAGAATAACACAATGACATATAAAATAACAAAATAAATGATATTAATAATAAATAACAATAAATAATTAAACTGGAAAACTAAGACTTCTCTTTTGTTATTATATGTATTTCGCAATTGACAAATTGTTTTTCAGCCTATACTTACACTTCTCACTCCGTTCCTCATATTCACCTTTACCAACTCAATCTCTTTACACTGCATCAGACATAAAAAGCGCGGAAAGTAATCTCCAACCGTAATATCGAATCAATCTCTAAAACGTCAAATCCCATGTCATGCGTAGTACATCAATTCAGCCGTTAAACGTACAATTTTTTCCTCAATCCATTTTCTCTCGAAATAAAATTAAAAAGAAAGCTAAACATAAGAATATAAAACGCGATAGCAGTAAAGCAACGTGAATTTTCTATTCGGCCATGCAGAATTTATCGTCGAAGTCGAGAGGCGAAAGGGGAAAACGATTCCTGAAAACGATTTTGCGACGGAAAGACAAAGAAGGGCGCAGACTTGGGGACAAGGGTAAAAGCTTTTTACGTTAATACAAGCGTCCAACTTGCATGTGCCACGCATTTCATGTTCATCGATCTCCGGTGCTGAGTCGAGGGACGATGGGAAAATGTCGCGATCGAAGCGGGAAACAGGCGAGATTAGACCGAGACATGAGATTTCTGTGAAATAAAACGTGGTGACGAGCGAGAAAATTGGTTTCGGAATACTTTCCAAACCCTTCTCTTTTTTTGCGATAAGTGAACTTTTTTTCTCTTAGAGGGCAAGTTTTTTTTTACCATGAAAATTCTATCGAGATGGAATTGCGTTGAGGTAGCGCGCGTTGTTAAGGCAGCAACAGGGAAACTTAACAACGTGTCTTCGCCTGGATTTGATTTAATGAAGTAGAAGTATGGTTGGTGAGGGAGATGTTGAGAAAGTTTGCAAATTTAATCGGACGTTAGGGCAATGTATAATATACGTATATAGCTGGAAGTGTCAAAGATTGGGATATGTTGTTTTTTAAAGAACCATTTGAGAGGAAAGGAGTCATTGGTGGATTCTACATATTTCAACTTGATATGATACACGAAAATAATTAAATATATAATATTAGAATTATTAAAATATTAAAAATATTGTGAAGTAACAACATTTTTGAGAATTTGAATGATTTGTTGTAAAATACATACGTAAATACTTCCATTTTTTCTTACATTATATTTTTTTATATTTCATTAATTTCAGTTCTTTTGTTTTATGCTTTAGTCGTCAATACCTTTAACGTTAATATTTAATTAGCGATATTGGCAAAGTATAATTCCAATTTTGTTGCGGATAGTAACGACGCAATAGTTATTTGATTATTTATTTCTATAAACAAATGGTAACTATAGACCAATTTATGAAGTGAAAATAGGTATTGTAGCCTTTATTGTAGCCTTTCATACTTTAAAACAATCGAATACGTTAGAAAGTGTTCATAGAAATTTAATTAGAAGAGCAGAAGTATGTGTTCGGCAAAATGGGCAACATTTTCGGCAATTTTTGTAATAATAAACTTTATGATTACTTCATATTATTTCATTATGTATTCCTAATTTTCCGTTACGGCAAAAACAAACTTAAACTGCGATAATATCCATCGAGACAACGATCTACAGTGAGATCCGTTATAACGAGACGTGATAAAGTGCACGCGTACCGAGCCAAAATTCAAAATCGATTTTCTTGAAAACAAAGCCTCAAACGAAAAATTTTTATTCCATATTTTCGACTTCTTTTTTCGCGTAGAATCACCCCCTTTCCGCCTGTATCACCAGTTACCAACCACCCTGTATATTTGACAAAGATTGTGAAACTATTTTATTGCTTAAAAAAAATTTGTATATATATATGTCATTTGTATATGTAATGTATATATAGTAATTAGATAAAGAAAGTTCTTCTAAGCTGACATAAAGACTACTAACACTATCTCAAGCAGTGATACTTAAAATTAAGATGATCATTAAAAAAGGTAATCTAAATTTTTTAATATAACATTACAAAATCATAATAAATAACACTTCTACTTATTAATTTGCCATTGATGTGCCATTAATTTGTACATTCACAAAGTGCTAAATAATAAAGGTAATGACTCTGAAAAATATCAATAGGTTTCTTTATCATTCTTCAAGTGTATCTTATTTTTTTATAAATATGCTAACTTTTATCAATGGTCGTAGCTTTAGGTAATTTTATCTCTACATACATACAAGAACTTTCTAAATGTATAAAATTTTAATGCGACAATTCTTTTCATAACAGAAATTATGAGTCGTTAAACTTTTATTAACTTGTAATTTCAATTGAAATTGCCATTGTGATTTATTCTCGACGTAAACGGCGAGATTCTGTTACATAGGAATTTCTCGCAAGTTTCAGCGGTCTGCTGAATTGTAACAGAAAATGCAGACGAGCTGGTGTAAATTGGCCGCTGTCAGTCTTTTGTATGTCGCTGGAACATTCATGACCATTGCGACATTCGGAGTAGCGGATAATAGCTGACGTTGAGAAATACCCGCGTCTCGTGGTGTGACAAAATCCTCATATCAGTTAGAATTTTTTAATATCAATACGAAAGTTCAGCAAAACTTTATTCGGTTATTCGTCCTTTATTAACCAGGACCATCTTTCACTATAATTTACCAATTAATAATATTAGCGAATTGATATTAGTCGACTAGGATGGCCAAATTTGTAATTTATGAAATTCGATTGTGTGTTTGCAAAATTTCATTTGATCTACAATTTGAACGTTCCATTTGATCTTAGAATTTGTTACTGTCATATAAGAAATTCTAAATGCTAATAATGATCTATTACAGCTTATATAAATATCTTTAATCATATACAAATATTTAAAAATTACATTAGTAAATGTTTCAAACGTTTAACAAAATAATATGATAGTAACGATAATACTAGCTAATTCAATTGTGTAAGGAGATCCAAATTTCTATACCCGATGATATAGAATAGACAGATCGAGAATAAAAATTGTGATTTAGAATGCGGTTTCGCAAAATCAATTAGAGTTACAAGAAGCTTGCATCCTCATTCATAGGTATTACCTAACCAGGAAATGAGGTAAGCCATAAATATTATTAGGAGATTATTAAAATCTTTAAGAATTATTATCTCGTTTGAAATCCTAGATTAAGACAGATAAATATTATAGAATTTTAGATAAATATAAGAAAAAAATTCATATTATGTAACGTTATAATAGGTAATATCTACGTTTAATTTCGCATGATTGAAATTATAAGTTTAGCTTCGTGACAACGAATATCAAAATTATTACACGATCGAAAATAAAAGTGAAAGAAAACATTACCGTTACTGTTTAACTTGAGTCGGATCTGATTCTGTACGGGTTCAGTACAATTGTAATATAAGAAAAATTAAAATATCTAGCAAACTTAGCAGAGATATTGACAGATAAAAATACTGTATGGTCAAATCAAATTATTCACTCATTGTCAAACATCTATAACATAGATTACATAGGATTCCTAAGTTTTGAAGTAAATGGAGAATTATTTCTCACAATTGCCAGAAGGAACTCTTTTACCTTTTGTAACGAGTTTCTCTAGGGAAATAACTCTCTATTTTTACGACAAGGCAACCTTAAATTACTCGTCATCCCTAAATTCTCTCACTCTAATCAATCAAATTCTCGATACCCAATAACTGATTTCAAGTTACCATATATCGTTGGATATTTGCATATCCTTTATCGTACTTTTACTGGACACGCACAGATTAAGTACATGCCATAAACTATTCCAGTTTGAAAAGCCTCTGATTAACTGACCTGGACAATGCCTAATTAGGTATTCATGCACTTCATTCTTTCACCGATGTTGAGTTGTTACGATTCGTATGCTTTGTAACAAACATTTTTTAAATTTCTGTTTTCATTTACTTTTACCTTAAAGGTGTCCAAAATATATTGTTTAATGTTTGAAACAATAATTTATTAAGAAATATTGATAAAAGAACAGTGTCGACACACATTAGAACATCATAATGCAGATCAATAAAGGAATGATCAATCAATCAGAGTTGTTTGTTTATGTTTATGCAAAATGACAAATATTACGATTTGGAATGCATAATAAAAAAAATTCCAATTTTCTAATTCAAATCTCACAATTGGTTAGGAAATTCATAGAATCTTCAGAAATTTGAATCTGCTTCCTGGAATCATTTACAGAATGTGTGGAACTGCAGATACAATGAAATAAAAGATCTAATAATATAAATGCCAATACTAGTTCAAACAGTGATTGAGAAACAAATATAAACGAAAAAGATTCTTATTATAATATATGTCGGAGATGAAAGAACACCGGAGCCTTCCCCTTCAAATTTTGGGAAAAACTCTCAGCACTTTAATCTAGATTCTACCATAGCCGTAATTAAGCAATTATAGTCATTCAATTTGATTGAGATTTGTAATAATGAGCTTGGGCTCGAGGCGACAACCAGTCGCCGAACGTAGCCGCGGTCAACGGATGAACGTTTTGTCTAACAAAGGTATGGGGTAATAGCGTAGCTTTCCTTAAAATGAAATAGTTGTAGCGGCACTCGACAGTAAACATTCCAAGGGTTTCTGTTCCGTGGCTCGCCATACGCAGACAATATTCTTCGAGTAAGATGATTATCAGATATCGACGCATCTCCACAGTACATGTTCAGCTAGCCTGAGGACCCGTTACAAATCTTAAGATTTAGTTAAGGGGCTATTCTAGTCTAGAAGCATGAATTTCGGGCGGATTTTCACTCTCTCGTGAGGTCGCATAAGTGAGTTACATAGCGTCTTTACGCACGGTGAATATTCTACGTTTTGACAAAAAGTTAGTTCAGTAATACTCGTACCGTAGACGAGCAATTTGAGTACAACTTGGACTTTGGAAAAAAGCGCATTTTGTTATCCCGTTGACCGCGAATTCGTTATTGAACCTAGGATCATTGTCATTAGTATCTCGAGTATCTAATTACCACGATTGTCAAATTCTGTAATAATCATATTTGTACTAGTCAATATCTTCTCTATTGCATATTGCAATGTCTAATCCAAACGGAGATTCGTGTCACGCTCTTAACCCTAATCATAATGTGAACCCGACATATAAAATATACGAATAATTCATAATGCAAACGAAATAATAGTAATAATAGTTTTAATTGCTGCCAAATAATTTTTCAGATTTATTTCCTCTTTTGTAAATGTCCTGCTACTTATGGATGGGGACGTACATGTATTAAGGTCGTCGTCGAATAATTGTTCATTTCGTGATCGAGAAAACATCTTAGAACAGTCAATGTAGTTGTAAGTGTTTCGATTATAACGAATTAGATGTTAGACTTTCGATAATTTGTCGGAAACGAAGTTCTACAGAAGTGACGTTAAGGATTATGAGGATGAAACAAAAATCATAGAAAATAGTTTTGGCCAAAGGCGATTGAAGCAGAGAAGTCAAGTGAAGAGTTAAGCTGCTTGATACGAGTACATGTATCGATCTTATCGTTCGAGGGATTTTAAAATAAAAAATTTTAATCTCTTCGTAATCTTACCATTGATCGTATATATCGATAGGCTGCTTTAGCTGGTATCTGATCGACTCCGGTCAATGATGCAATCGTCCCTGAACATGTTCTTCAATTTTGATTACAAACTTTAATTAAAGATGCAAAGCAATAATTATTTTTAAATTCCAAATATTGGAAATTTGGTTATAGATGCTATAAATTGTTTCATTTATGCAAATGTTAATACTTCGTTTTACATATTTATAGGTATGTAGCCCATGGCCGTAGAGAAAGTTCCAGGGTTGTTGTGCATGTGTTGGCCGCATGGCCTGCGGAACGCGCCCCCGCATCAAATACCAGGCGCGCCAGTCAGCCTCGCGGTAGACGCGTCTGATTATGCTGTAGGAGCGGTCCTGCAGCAGCGTGTGAACGACACATGGCAGCCGCTGCGATTCGTTACGAAATCCCTGATCCCGCGCAGCGAAAATGCAGTGCATATGATCGCGAACTACTTGCGATGTACACCGCGGTAAAACGATTTAGACACACCGTGGGAGTGTTCGCAGAAACTTTGCGATTTATACAGTTCACAAACCCCTCACGTACGCGTTTAATCAGAACCTCGATAAGTGTTTGCCGCGTTAATTTCGATACCTCGATTATATCAGACAGTTTACGACCGACATCCGACATATTAAAGGACAAGACAACAACGTAGCAGACGCTCTAACTCGCATCGAAGCGATAGGGAAATCTGTAGACAAGAGAACGACACCGAGTTACGCGACGTTGTAAACTCCGGCACATACGCGTTACAATTAAAAAAGATACGTTTTCCTGATCACATATTGAGACGTATCAGGCGATACCGTACGATCGTATGTACCGAAACCCTCGCGGTGCAGCGCATTTTAATTAGCTCCACGGACTTTCCCATCCTGAGATACGCGCCGGTGACCTGGTGACGACGCGTTTCGTCTGGCCATCGATAAACAAGGACTATCGAAACTGGTAACGACAATGTATTGCGTCTCAGCGATGTAGTCATCAGGCACGTATTCACAGCAGTCGGAACATTCGAAGCATTGGCAGGCCGATTCGAACACATACACATAGACATCATCGTGATGCAATATTTGCAAGGATACCGATATTGTCTAACGTGTATCGATCGTTTCTCGCGTTGGCCCGAAGTAATCCCAACAGCTGATATGGAAGAGTTAACCGTTGATTCAGCCCTCCTTTTTACGTGGATAGCTCGTTTCGGCGTACCCTTGAGAAGAATATCCGGCCAAGAACGCCAATTTGAATCAAAACTATTCGAAGTATTATGCCGGTTACTCGGCATCAAGCCTTTGCGCACGACGGCCTATCATCCCGCGTCCAACAGGATGGTAGAGCGATTGCATCGACAACTGAAAGCAGCAAATGTCACGATACGAGCAACTGGGTAGAGATTTTTCTATGGCACCGGAATACGATTACCGGCAGAGTTCTTTTCTCCCGACTCAGTAAAAGAACCGAGTAAAAGAACAGATCAAAAAGATCAAACTACAACCGATCGCACGACATGGCATGAAGAAAATTTTCATCTACCGCGAACATCACCATACGTATTCTTGGGTAACAGTGCTGTACAACTACCTTACGACGGGCTATATAAGGTGATACAACGCGGAGGTAAAAATTTTACAATAGAAACCAGCAACAAAAAGACAACAGTTTCCATAAACCGACTGAAGCCCGCTTTTGTAGTACCCGACGACATCGAGCATCAACAACCTCATGAAAACAGCGTTGACTCCGGCGACGCGTTAATCCAGCCCGAAACCCAAAACAATCAAAAGGATGCCGGGCGGTCAGTTCAAAACTTAGTTACGTCATGTTACGTTAGTGGGTCATATTACGTAGTCCGACTTAAAATGACGCGCACTAGTCATCGAAATAAACACTGTTGAAGTTAAACATCGAGTACTTTAATACGTTGACTGCCACGCGTGTTTTCAAAGAAATTTCCGTCAGACCACGCGTGCAGCAGTACCAAGCGTTCTCTGCTAGGTGCTCCCATCGATATTTTAGTAATGCGAGTCGCTCATGCGGTGGTCTCAAGAATGATCTTTCGTTTCGTTTGTTCGCAACATTAAAACCACTAGCTGTTGTTGAATATAATGAAGGAAAGTGTGGTATAGATCATTCCGACCAAAAGGTTTTTTATGCCACCACAATTAGAAAAGGAATCAAATGGTACAGAAAACTTGGCATTCGACTCCTTCTGGGAATTTCTGTTGTAAACGCTTTGACGGTTTACAAAATTGCAACAAGGAAGAATATAAATATTAGAATATTTAGACAATTATTAGTTGCAAAATTAGTAGGGTTGTCTGAAAATACAAAAAATCCTTGTCTTCGACGGAGTCGGCATAATATCGCCGTTTGGAAGAATGATTCCGGAAGAAGCACTAGACGCGCATGCAAACTATGTTATGTAAATAAAAGACGTGGAATGGACCGAACAAAGGCACAAAAGAATTTGAAGAAAACAACAACTTATTGCCCAAATTGTCCCGACCAACCTCAGTTATGTATAGAATGCTTTAAAGTTTTACATTCTAAATAATTTTTTAATAAACCATTTTCGTATTATAACAATTCAACAGTTTTATTATTATGGAATATCTTTTCAAATACCTACGACGATCCTTCGCAAGTAGTCGAATAAGCGACACCCGAATATGGGTTACGCGGCCCGACCAGAAACTTTGCTGATACCCGAATACGCGTGTCGTGGCACTCAACGTGTTAATAACGCCCTACACGTCCTCCGGCTCAGGTAATGGTTATTAAAAATCAAGTTTATCACGTTATAATGATACAATAATACTAAATGTATAGATTACTTATCAAGGCACCGCCTTCTTTTATAATTTTGTAATTAGATTATATTCCGTCAGAAATAAGAAAATGCTTGGATACTTTTGAGCGACAGTGTATGTACGTATATTAATTGCGTTTAATCTAATTTGCATTTAACTCACTAATTAGAAGTTAGAAATTTATTATTGTTCCAAATCGTTATGTGTTATAAAGTATGTCAATGCAACGAGCATCATTCATCCTTATTCCCCATAGCATCGTGTAATAAAAATAAGAAAAGAAAAAGATAAATGATGGTGCTAGTTTCAGAAACACGTATATACGAATACAAAATCAAATGGTAAGTTGCTGCATAATTGCAGAACTGGTTTCAGGCAACCGACGTAATTGTTGGTGATTATCCAATGGGATTCCATGATTTAAAAAAGATTGAAATTCCGAAAAAACGAAATTGTTTACAGACACCAGAAAATTCCACGTCACTCTGATCGAGAAACGAGGTCTGTACATTCGAAGTCAGCGTAGAAGGACGGAACTCATTTCTACCTTAGCCAGAGGTTATGATTATTTCAGATAAAAAAGAAGAAAAATGAAAAACGTTTCTGCCAGGATAAGAAAATGTAATTTAGTCGTGCGGGTTCCGACCCAAGCAAAACACAGACTTGAATCTTGTATTATTTGGTACTTGAATGTTCGTACCAAATAAATCTTACATAAAGTTTTTGTAAAATGTTTAAAATGATTTGACAATATAATATGATATCATTTATGGGCCAAAAGATATAACACCACAAACATTTTAAATTTTATTGTATTATATCTCCTTTACAGGAACAGCAGAACAATTCATCAGTCTATTATTAATAACTAATTCCTTATTCATGCATAAAAATCTGCAGTCTATTAATAAAAAACAAAAAAAATATGGTTTTGGATATGGCTGGATTGCACATCTTTTTATTTACTTAAAAAAATACTTAACTAAGATATACACATGCGCGCACACACACTTCTTTTAGTTATTTTCCCTTTTAATAAACAATACAAGTAAAATACAAATGAAGATGAGAATAAATATTTAGTTTTCATTTATTTACTAATACAAATTTACGTTTCTTTTTATAAATATGGATATTATCACATTTTAGATTCAAAGTTTGAATTATATTTGACCAAATAATAATATTATACATACAAAATCTTTGAAATAACATTTTGTCCTATCTTCCTTACTTATTTAATTTTGCGTATAAATAAAACGCTGACGCGTGTAAGAAGCTATAATATAAAAATATGAACCACCACGTTATTTTCTAGTTGTTTTTTCCATACATATTACTTTAAAATTATAGAAATCCATATTTGGTTAACAAAATATTAGATATATATAATTTTGACAACTTTGTTTTAATTTTGCAAATTAGCACAATACGACTATTAATAAAATAATAATTTTACAAATTGTTTACTTTATAAAATTATTTCAAAACTACATCTCTTCCGTTATTTTAAGTATATTTTATTTTATTTCATAAAATTATAATAAATATTTTTGAAAATCTATTAAATGTTTTAATTAGTAAACGAACATTGTAGTTTATTAAGATCATTACAAGATCAGGATTTTATCGTTGAAGAAATATTGTACGACATGTATATCATTAGTTGAATGTGAAATATAATCATATTTGCTAGGATTACGTGGTTTCAAGTTCAGTGACAATGTTTCAAATGGAAATTTAGATTCTATTTCATAGGAAGTTCTTAAACTTAAATATTCTGTTCGTAACTTCAGAGATGATTATAACGATCACATTTATTTTTAACTGCGAAGAACTTTGTAAGGCGTTCAGATACAAATAAGATGAGATTCTCAAGAAAGAAGGGGTTTCCTATTTTAATTTTGACAGTAAACATGCTAAATTACTTGTATGATGTTTTATGAAAATAAGAATTATAGTTCAGAACATACTACATTACGATATAATATAATATAATATATCTATACGCGTGATAAATTATAATTTTACATCAATTATAAACATATTTATAAATAAATTTTTCTATTTCTTGTTTTTTCTTTTTATTTCTTTCAAAACCACCTCTTTTTGTTTAGCTCGGTGCTTATACATATAAACGAAGTGATTAAAAAAAGTCCCATAAAAATTGGTAAAGAGTCCCAGTTTCCAAATTTGATCTGTCGATATTTTTCGAAAAACGATTCTCTTCGAAATGTGTATTTGCTTTAAATTACCACACAATTTTTTCTTTCTTTATTTTACAAAAGTACCTTTTTCTCTAAAGGGGAAGAAAAAAACAGAAAAGACATTTAACATTCCACACGTTTCATCCAATACTATCACTTATATAAAAATTTACGTGATGCTACGTATAACGAAATATAGTAAATGCAGCCGCACGAACGATTAAGAGCAATGAGATTCTGTACACATTTCTCTTCTTAGAACCGACTAAACCCGTAATTTTCGGCGTGAAACTTTGATTGCAAGCCATGTTCTCACGTAACAGAGAGAGCCTTGTAGATTCGTCACACATATCAAGGAAGCCTGTTGCTACCTGGGGTGAAGTTCTTCCTTTTTGTTCTTCGAGAGACCTCATTAGTGTTTACTCTGGAATCGGACCATCTTTGTTAAAAATGCCAGTGCAGAAAATGCGGCTACGGTAATTTTATCCGTACTCCCCTCCAACGTGCGCTGTTGATCGCGTTACTCTCCAATTAAACTTAAACCCTTCGATTCCCGTGTTCCCGCTGCATTTACCCAGGTCACCTTTTGTTCACGACCGATTTTCATGTCAATTGATGCAACTTGCGTGCGGCTCACGAGATGTTTCGTGTTTAGAAAACCGAGTTTCGAGGCTGCAGAAGGAAGAGAACTTGTTTTTACGAGCTTTTGGAATTGCACAACGAAGCCTCGATGAATTTAACATGACGCAGATCGGTTGTTAGGCTGTCAAGAGGATAAAGTGTTGGAATAATGGATGGTAGAACACAGTTTAAAATGTATAGGTATTTGTTATATATAGGAAACAGGATAATTCCGTTAACTATGATTATTGTAATTAAGAGAATTAGTAAATTGTTGTGGAAGTTATTTTTCTTGGAATTTGTTTTATTTCCTGTAGTATTTTTATATTGGTTCCATTTTGTGTATGAATTATTGCAGCTGGAAGAAGTATTAGGTCAATGTAAGGGTTTACTGGATCTTCTATTATTTTTCTATTCCATTTTCCACATTAATGTCGTTATTCATAGCAAAAATATATTACATTTATTTTAGAGATATATTTATATTTTATAGAGACATATTTTCTCATATATATATTTTTGGCTACGTAATACGTAGAGATTATAGAAAATTGAAGGAGTGATGAATGAGTATGGTAGAAACTAACTGTTTTTATACTTTAAGTATACTTTGAGTCACATAATAGCGACTGAATTAAATTTTGCAACAATCTAATAATTGCACCATGCATCATACGACGTATCTAATTGATTATCTTTATATTTATATTTATGCAAAAAAATTTTATTTTTTTCTTTCAAAAATGAAACAAAAATGTATTTTTGAGATGAACATTGATTCGAAATATTTGTATTAAAATAGTTTGTACAAACATAGAAACTAAAATCAAGATATTTTTAAGTTTATTACGCACTAAATAATGTTGAACAACGAATAAAACTCATTTCAACTGAGTCGCCAATAACCTAATGTAACAGTTGATATGAAGAATTAATTAAGAAAAAAAAATAAATATAGTTGATAAATTAATGAAATTAAATACAAAATGGCAGTGAAATAAAAAAGTTGGATATTTCCAATAGAAAAGATACATCTGGTGAGAGTAATACATATTTCAGAAATAATAGAGCATATTATATTAGCGAGATTAGGGAGAATAAGGAACATTTATCTGGCTACTATTGTCACATTCTATAAATAATCTTGCGCACTAAGTGCACAGTCGAATTAGATTGTATGTTTTTATTGAATGGAGCAATCGACTAAAATAAAGGCATGGAGCATCGTCAGCAAAAGTTAAATGGAATTCGATGTCATTGCGTTTTTTCCAATTAAAATAAGACCGAGTGTAAAATGAACGTATTATTTATGATGGTTGATATATCTATCGATGTACTTTAATTAATTATTGAAATTCAAAGAAAAGAATTAGTAGCAACAATAATCACATTGTGCTAACATTGTCAAGTACTGCATTATTTTTTATTTTTTGACAAGTATCGTCCCATACATGCATATTCCCAAAAGCTAAAATGATTAAGTTCATTTTTGTGTACATTTTTTAACTTTACTATTCTAGTGTACAATTAATGTTCAATTCTCAAAAAAATAAATGAATTATTTTTGTAAAAATAAGTTTCGAGAAAAATTAAAAAAGAATGTTTCTAATAGCTACATTATAACCTTCTGTTATATTTCAATTTATGAAGTTAATCAATGTGGCTTCTGTGTGATTCACATAACTATTATTTTTCGTTTCTATAAATGTAAATTAATCGTTTTAGATTATTTATTACATATTGACCTTATTAAAAAGACGTTTATATAAAATTTATTCTTTAATCAGTTCAATAATGGTTGAACCACCTAAGAAAAATTCTATCTTTTAATATTTATAAAAAGTAATGAATTTCGACTCTCATATATATATGTGTGTGTGTGTATTATTTTTTAGAATATATATATACATATATTTTTTTCTGCATAAATATATAATTCTATTTCAAAATATTTTTTACACATATATCTTGTACTATCCTAAAATTATTGTTCAACTGGTTTAACTAAGACGATCATTTCATTTCATCTCAATATTATTTGATCCCAAAGAATAATTTTGTTCCTACATTTCTGTAAGATAACTCTTATTCTCTTTTGATAATTTCTATGGTAAGCATTTAATTTTTAGATGTTTAAATATCTCTTAACTTTTATAACGCGCCCATTTTCTTCATTTTCCATTTTTTAGTCGCACGGTTCGTGCCTGAATCTTTACAATGGCACTTGAGCTGATATCTAGATACCAGTCCATAAAATTTGAAAAATCCAGCTTTAGACACCTTATACGTACCCGTATAATCCAATCTTTTGAAAAATAAGCAAAACATAATTTTGTTTGGAAGGGACCTTGATATCTGCTAATAACGTGGTCTTAATGGTAAATACATCGTATGGTATAGCAACCAACATAAACGTGATTTTTGCTGCTTTCGAAGGCTTTTTATTATTTTTCAAGCCGCGGTGGAAAAATGGAACGTGCATCGTTAGCCATGAAACGAAATTTACGTGCGGTTACGAGGTTCGAATATGGAAACCGATCACGTTCGCAACTCTTGTTAGTGAAACGTATTGTCATGCGTAGTTGTTGCAGATCTGTCGAACAGCTAACACTAACGGAAAGCTTGAAAATAACGTAATATGCACGAGACACATAGAAAGTGTACATAAATTAATTAATCAATAATATTTCATTCTTTTGTCCCTAATGGTTATTAGTTCTCATTCATGGCATCGTTTGCAACTATTAATATCGACTGTAATCGTCGTAAAAAATACTTTTCAGTACTACTCTATGTACTCTTATGTTCATATTCTATGAACTAAAATTCATCTATTATCGATACACACTAATATAGTTTAATATTCAAATACAATGACGAGTATATATATATATATACTCGTATATATATATATATTATATATATATATATACGAGTATATATATATATATAAGTTCATATTCTTCATTTTCATAATTTGTATAAAATTTGTACTATTAATTTTTAAAGTAATTGACGTATTTAGAGTGTAGACAAACCGTAATGAATGAGTATCTAAAAAGTAGGTAATGTAACATAACATTTTAGCAATAATATACCTATATAAAATGTATCAACAAAAAATAATTTCAGTTAATTTGTTAGGAATACCTGTATCTACTTATATTTTTCTCATTGTGTTGTATAATGTTATTCTATACTGGCTTCCACAATTATGTTCTGTGATATCTGACTTTAATGGCCATTACCAAAGTGAAAGGGTACAAGTTCACGAATTATATTGAGTAGGTAATATGTAATTAAAATCGGAGTTGACGATAGAGTATAATTTATTTATTGCTTCCATAAATTATCAAATAATAAGTACGTAACTCGATTTAATTATTAAGAACAAATGACAAGTATAATTTGGCGGACTTTATCTGATTGAGTGTCCTCATTAAAAAATTATCTAAGATATGTAAATTACGCTATAATTCATATTAATCTTCTGAGTACATATAATTGCGTCTGACATTATTTAGCTTTTAGTCTGAGTATTACTAAACTATTATTAAACTAAATTCTATAATCTCTAAAATTAGTCTATTCTAAAATTACTGCTTGTAGAGAAGACATTTTAAAGTGAATAATTGAAAATTCAATTCAAAGTGAATAACTGAAGATTCATTGAACAACAATGATTGAGATTTGCTAAACTGACACAAGGATTGCTCGGTATAAAATATTTATTTATTATATTATTAAAATATAAAGTTCTAGAAATTTAATTAACATTGTTGTTCCTAAAAGAAGTATACAGATTAATATTACGTAATAAATATTAAAAAGAAAAAGTAAACACAAACATAAAGTAAATATTGTGTAATAATCGTAATTCGAATATAATAATTTATTTAAAAAATACAATGCTAGATGAAGTGATCGTTTCAAAATTTATATTTCAATTTTATATCATTTGCTAATAAAGCGATTTTTAATAAGGTTCTATACACCGTGGACGATCAAGGATAACAAAATTATATTGGTGGCTCTATTTTCGAGAAAGTCGAGCTTGAAAACTTGTCAAAACAAGTGTACGCGTATTTGTCTAATACTAGATGAGATAGGAACAGACAATCAACAAGAGGTTATTCTACATGTGAAAATGGTGTGCCACATGATAAATACATAGCTATCATAATAAATACTTTTTTTTAGCCAGTGTATAAAACATATTTAAAAAACAGTTCTCTTTTCACGAGGAATATGTAAAAAGGAGCTCAGGCCAAATACATAACACCTTATTTTGCAGGTAAATGTCAATACAAATAAATTCAACGCAAAAATCTTTGTAATTCTTTCTAGAAAATATACAGATTCAAATTTTGTAAAAACTTTTTTTCAATAAACAGTTCTCTTTTGCAGAAAGAATGCACAGAAGGAAGTTCATATTTAACGTGCAAACAACCACTGTACATGTATATTCCTCATGGCGGCTCACGCTTCAGAAGTTCTAGGATTAAACCACACTTCCGACAATCACTCTGTCGGCCTCTTCTTCTCCTGCGACTACTGTCCACACTCGACGCGCGTTTCCTTTTCTTTTCTTCCTTTCTCGAGTGCATTCTCGTCTCATATTCGTCTTTCTTTCGCTGAACAAAGTATGACGCACACAGCAAACAACATACATTCGCATGTCGAAGGCTTTCAAGCCTTGCCGTTTTACGAAGTTTCGTGTGAATCTGTGAAAACGCAGCCGAGCGTACCGCTCTGGCAAGATGGACGTTGTTTTTCGCCATTTCTTCGAATGTTGGCCATCATGTCGTGGCTCGTTCCACGAGATGGCTGTGTTCGACCTAATTGCGTCGCCGTGATTCACAGAAGTTGAAGTTCCGACGCTTTCGACTCTCGAGAGTTCAGTCGGAAACGCTCAGGCTCCGTTTACGAAGCGAGGAAAGTTCCGGGAAAAAACTTGCCGCCGTTGCTAAGGTACTTTTTTAATTACGCTCACGTATGATGACTGGCGCGAGCGTGAATGGCTTTTTGCACGCATGCGAACTTGCTAGCCACTTTTTCTCCATAGTTACTACGAGGGACGAAAAGGATAGGCGTCGGGGTGAGAGTTCACTGTTTGGAAAACGTTGATGATCCTTTTTGCTTCGATTGACTGCTTGAAGAATTGAAGTGTTTTTAACGAGGCGATTAGGAGAGAGAAATGAAGTAGAATGTTTGGGCGTTTCGAGCTATTGCATACTCTTTATTCTTTTTTAATTGGTTGCAAGTTGTTGATTGTTGTAAATAGTTGATTTTTAAAATTACGTATTATTTTCTAGGGATTGAAAGTTCACTATAGATTGCTGCAGATATTTATGCACATTTATATTTCTATGAGTATCACTAAAGAGATGAAGCCTAATACAAACCCAAGCAGAAACCATGTTTCACTTAATAAATATTGTAATTAGTATTTTACTTCCGATGTTTCATGTGTTTTTGCGTATTTAAATTCCTTACAGGTGCATAACAATTCGCGGCTCAATTACGAAAATCTTATGGATAAATGAAATGTAACATTGAAAGAACGTTTCGTATCGTATAACGCAACTTAAGTACCTGTTACGTAATATACTGTTGCGTTAAGTACTTTTAACTAAAAATACGAAATTAGAATTAATTGTATGATATCTTACATATACTTTCATTAATTGATATTTTCTTCGTTTCGAAAGGAACGATATGACTGAGTTGAATAAAATAGGAACAACTTAGCGTGACGCTGCCCACATGGATTTATTATTATCCACAATATTCGCTGCATACCTGACAAAAAAAAAAAAAAAAAAAAAGAAAAAAACAGTGTTGTTCACTCAGTGATGAACAATGTCAATTTTATTCGTACATATTATATTTGCTACTCAACTATGTATTTCTTTGAACTTGTGTTGGATAGCTGTGTATTATGTTGATATTGCCTCAACAAAGCCTACTCTGGCTGCTGGCACGCGCTTTGCGGACTTCGCTCGTAACTGTATATGTACATATTTTATAATACGATTTTATTTCCTACAATATAAATATAATGTTTAAATTTGGATAATCTAGGGATCGATTCTAAGTCTGAAAATCGAGTTTATTGTAAAAATACTTAAATGAAATACAGGAGTAAACAACAATTAATAGCAATCTATAACAGTAAACAATAAATAACAAGTTCTGTACAATGTCTACCTGAAAATCGACAATCGATTTTCCACGTCCTAAACTACCATTCTATCTCTGTCAATCTTCGATACTCTAAATAAAAATTTCCTTCTTGTGACCGTGTCTATTTCTAATGCTCGAAATCCTTCTTCTCCTCTAACCGTCCGTCTGTGTACTGACTGTTTGGCAAATCGGTTATCCGTAACGACAAATAAGATCACATTAACAGAGAAAGTCCTTTGGTTTATCCGCGTTTGAACTCTTAGGAAGTTTACATAAATATTCCTACAATTGGCGGGTAATTAATAGGGCACAGGTACCAGGTATGTAAATATGAAACCGGAATTTTTGTATAGAAAATACACGTTTATTGTATGAAAATGATTAAAAATATTTTATTCGAAGTATTGCCCATCGCTAGCTATACATTTTTCCCACCTGTCTGGCAATTGGTGGATGCCACGCTAAAAAAACTGTCGCTCCTTTGAGGCAAACCAGTCATCGAGCCATTTTGGAACATTTTCGTAAGAAGTGAAGTGCTGGTTAGAATGTGCGTGTCCCATCGATGCAAATAAATAGTAATCGGACGGAGCCAAGTCTGGTTAGTAATCCGCGTGCGAAAGTATTTCCCAACTGAACGCTTCGATCGCTTCCTTCACCGGTTTTGCTGTATGTGATGGTGCATTATCATGAAGCAAAATTACTTTGTGTTGCCTTTTTTGATATTCTGGTCGTTTTTCACGCAAAGCTTGATTCAAATCGATCATTTGTTGTCAGTAGCGCTCAGTATTAACGGTTTCGCCAGGTTTTAACAGCTCATAATAGATCACACTCTTCTGATCCACGTTCTTCGTTCCTCACGTCAAAATTGCCACTTCTGAATTTTTTAAACCACTCAAAGCACTGTGATTTATCAAAAGCATGCTCACCGTAAGCTTCGACAAGCATTCGATGCGATTCTGCAGCAGTTTTCTTCAAATGGTAACAGAAAATCGATGCTGTCCGCAAGTCGTAGTTTCCAGGCACAAAATTCGACATGTTCAACGCTATTACAAACTATGCTGTTGTATGAAACTTGTATTGTTCTGAGTCGAAAATGTTTGTGAGATGTCAACAAAGGCTTGTGGCATCAACGACACAGTTTATTATAACTACATTATCAGCTAGGGCCATTTATAGGCAAATTCCGGTTTCAGGTTTACAGACCTGATAAATTGATAGAAGATCGTATTAGAACCAAAAATTACAATTGGAATAATATATGTTTAACATGATAAAATAATTGAAAATAAAAAAGGACTAGGTATGTTTTATAATTTAAAATTTATTTTAACGAACAATTGCGATATGTTAAAAATGAAAAAGTTTTATTCCTTTTGTACCTTCTTTTTTCTCAAAAGTTCAATAGAATAAGACATTAATCTTGAGATTCCAAGAGATACTTAGCACAAATTGCTGAATTTCATCAGGAAATCGATTTAGAGAAAAAGCGTAGCTCGGTTAATCGGAAAATACGATCTTCCTAAGCACGTAATCTAATTAAACGGGTGTATGTTACGTGAAAAGTACCTATGTACATTATATACTATACTGGATAGCAGAAGCCTTACTCAGATAAATACGACCATGTTCTTCAGTAAAACCATTCTCTTCTATCATCGGCGTTTTTACGACTTATCAAGGGATTTCTCTTATCAAATCGCATTTATTTACGTATTTAGAAATATTTGTTCACTGAACGTAGTAATTCGCTGTTCTTCTTTTCGCAAATATAACGAAATAAGTGGTTACGAGCGAATATTATGTAACAGAGGATTAAATTTTTATGGTTTTCTGATTATTGCATTTTGATGTAGCTCTATACAATTTGTATGATTTAATTACCTTATTATGCAACTATGCAACTATATAATATTATGCAACTATATAACAGCTATTGACATTATGCTTAAATTTTGTGTTTTTGCAATAATCGTTTAAAATTTTTATCTAAATTTTTCGTATCAGATAAATATTTTCTATTGAACTTCTAAAATTTTGATGGGGCTCATCGTAACACAAAATATTGCCATTTCTTCATGACGAGTATACTCGTCAAAAATAACTAACTGATTAAGTGTTTGACAAATACTTTTCTTCAAATAAGTACCTAATATTCACATATTAAATTCTTTAAATCCTTCATCGTCAAATTTATCATTTTAAACTTACGTGATTAAGGACGAGTAAAACATCAATAAGAAGCTTTCAAGTAGCGTAAAAACAAAACATAAAAATCCGAAATCGATCTTACTTCTGAAGAAACTTGTTAAAAGAACAAGACGTGATCCGATTAGTGAGTCGAGATTCCAAATATGATTCCTTGTTTGTCGAAACCATTGTTTCATCAAAGTGAACTGCTTCGTTCATTTTTCCCTGCTAATTCAATTTTCTTCACTATTAATAAAATTTTACAAGACAAATTGTCGGTACTAATAAATTATCTTACATACATTACATAACAGTAATTAATCAGGTATTAAATTTAGGTAATATATTTGTACATGAGGCCGTGTATTTATCACCATAGAAAGTCTGTGATTCTCTTGCAAAACAGAACTAACAATATTAGCAAAATGTTCCAAGTCAGAAGTTATCATAAAGGTAACAAAGTTATCGTAAATTCTCGTTACGATTAAACAATCGACGCCACCAACCGGTTGATCCCCTGTTTCTATTATGAGAATAGAGGTGGTTGGAACGAGTGCATACGAGAAACTACGCTTGATTTGCTAACAAAAAGTTTAACAAGTAAAAAAGCAACAATTTCAGTCAACGATCAAACGATTAACAATTAAGAAGAAAAATAACAATCAAGGTTTTTGTGAACGGGTTTGCTTATTACGAGACCTTTCGTACTTCGCAGCATGAGATAGACTGGCTAATTCTTTTGTTCGAAACCACGGATTCTTTCCTTTGTTGCCCTTCGATATTCTTACTGCACACGCGTTTATTAGATGTACCGCGACGGTCGCTGCGTATGCGTTCTTCCGAGAATTCGGCGAAAGAAATGTAGGGACATCGATGGTACATTGGGCATGTCGGTATTGCGCTTTGACGGCATAGCTCTTTGTACCGCGAAGCCGTTGGGAAGTTCCGTGGTCGATGTCGCCACAAATTAAAATTTCTTTGAACAATTTGACTAGAGATATGATTGGTAAGACGCAACAGTAATGTTTATTAAATCTTACATATTGTGTATTATAATGTTCTAAATATTAATAATATTTACTAGATTCTATAGCTATTATACTGTCTAATTTTATTAATACTGGCAATTTAACGAAGTTAAATATCTAAATGAAAGTCTAATGTATTAAATGTGTATGTAATATACCTTCCATATATATAGCAACAACATTACTTATTTATTTATTGCCATAAATTTTCGTTTCCTTTTGTGGTTACATAAAATATTGTTATATAAAAAACTCAAGATCAGCTTGATATTTAATATAAGGGCATCAAAATGTCAAGATGTATTCATCCGATAAGTCTGCTCGAATAGAATAAATTTCATTTTAGAAATTTTTTAGAAAGTCAATAGATAACGAGTTATCTCAGTTAGTAATTTCTATTGACTCAACTTGTATAAATGCATAAATAAAAATATATTTTCCCCATACACGGAAAATGTGATAAACTCATTTTTATTACTTTTCCGTCTTTTATGTCACGTGGCGGTTAAAAAGAAGTACTTTGATATAAAATAATTGAAGAAGGAGATATAACTTAATAATAGTAATTTCTGATTACAATAAATAGTCGAATAAGGGAATTACGTTGTGGAAGAGGATGCTGGTGCAATAATTTCAAGTGATCACACAAATTCCAAATACAAAACGCAATCTAAAACATTGAAGTTTCGACAAACCGCAGACAAAGAAATTAATTCCAGCAAGACCCATAGACGAAAGCTGGAGCACTTCCAGCTTATTATCTTCCTTGGAATTTCCTTTTGCACCACAGAATCCCTGTCTGGTATTATCAAAAGAGGAATGCTAATTATTTACGAAGCGGAAATGAATCCGATCTCTAAGCAGCCGGTTTAAATAACCAGAAAGCGTTTTCAACCGATCTACGCCGTTTACGTTTTCTACTTGGCAAAAATACTAGTCGTTGAGAAGGAGAAGGTTTAACGAGCGTCTCTGTACAGCTTTGAATCCTCTGCGCCGAGGTATCGAGCGGGCCTGTACCCGAAGAAGCTCGAGTTTTCGCTCGAGTTCCTCGCCGACACACTAGGGTGACGCTACTCAAACGAAATGACGCCTTTGAGCCACTTTCTAACGGCTAATTAACGAAGCTAGCCCTCTCGTTTAAGTAGCACCCGCCTTCTTTCGCCGGACAACGCCGGGTAAATGCTTTATTAGTATAGTTACTCGGCAGCAGTGTAGTTACAGAGCATCTTTTTGTTGCGTGTTTTCTCTCACCAATCGAGAACCGAGCTTTGCTCGAAAGCGAAAGAGCTGCTGCTCTCCCTCGAGTCATCGTGTTAGGTCACCGAGAAACGTTCCAGATAGTTTGAGATAATTATTTCGGAGAAATTGCTCGGTTGGACTGTCACGATTGTAGAACCGGCGAGAAAGCCACTCCGTGCATCGCGAGTGCGATAATTGGTGCGGGCAGCAGCATCTGTGATTTCTCGAAAGTACCCGTTATAACGTTCCAGTCGCGAACCGTTCGTCTAGCCTCCGGCAAGGATGTAATTGCGGGCAAAATAAAATGTTCCACTGTGTTAATGATTTAACTTAAACGTGTGTCGTGAAAGTAGAAGTTTTCAAAATTATAAACTTAATCGAGGAATCAAGTTGGAATATGTGGAATATGGAATATGAATTCTAAAGAATTTTATTAAAAAGTTGCAAAATGAAGTTTACACGCCATCTGTATGCCGTTGAAATTATACATTACAATTGGTTAATAATTTATCGTTTAAGGATTACAGAATCTCCTATTTTGCTAATACGCGCAATGAAATTCTTATTAGTATTAATTATTTGAATAAAATGAAATTCTTCAGATTTATAAATTAACAACGATCAAATTCAATTGTAATTTTATACATTTCTTTGTATTTATAACTTTTATAATATAGAATTGGTGGATTTGGTAAATCGTTAATTTTCCTAATGATAGGATCTCCATAAACATTCGTTATTATACTCCCTTTGTTATTATTATTTTATCCTAACGTAGAAATGTAGGTTTATATTCCATCGTCATCTTATTTTTATTTCTATATATATCGAGATAAATTTTATAATAATAATTACTTACATGAAAAAAGTTATCTTTAGATCTTTATCAATTTACATTAATTTCATGAACAGATTCTTTTCATTTTTCTTTGTATTTATCTTCTAATAAAAACATTAGATTAAAAAATATTTTTAAACATTAAAAGTTTACGTTTTGAATTAATTTGTTATTTTTATTTAGAACGATTATATCTGTCTGTAGAAATGTTCTACACTTTTAAACATTTTTTAAATATATGAATACTATTTAATCTGTTGTTTGTACAATTTTATTTCATCTGAATAATTTATCTCATCATTTCATATTAACACAGTTCCATAACTGAAAAATGTTTCTTAATGAAAGATTAATTGGATGAAAAAGTTATAAAATTATTACTAAATGTAAAACTATTTAATGGAATTAATGAAGCAACTTTTCAGTCGTAACTATGAAACTTTTTTATTATTTGAATAGAAACTTTTGTGCTATTTTCACATAAATATGTAATTTTCACATAATTGTGTAATTTTCACATAAATTTAACAATTTCCATATTTAGCTTTAGATGCTTAGCAGTGTACTGAAATATACATGGTACACATATAGTAGTGTAATTTTGGACTCAGAAGTTTATTATTATTTTGTAATTGTTAATTTTCCTGGGTAATGTCACTGAAACTCGGTATAAAATTTATGCGAGCACAACTATGTTGTTCTTCATTCTGAGTAAAATATTACCGTTGCTAAAGCCACGTACAATTTCCAGGCAATTTGACATTATAGCGTGTGCAATAATTTGAATTAATTTTACTTATTTTCACGTCTGAAGCATCAAACGCGTTCAAGAAAGAGGTAATTGTGGGTAAAGAAGTACAAGTTCAGTCCATTTCGAGCTAAATGCGTTTAATTAATAGAAATAGATTTATGGTGTTCTAAAGCATGTAAATTGAAATTAATTCAAAATTGATAAAACGTTGAGAAGGAATTTCGACTTGAATCGTGGTTAATCTAAAGAAACATATTTATGAACGAAGGAGTATTATTATCATTGCTTGTATTTTATTATATTCAGGTAGTAAATATCGTTTTTAAACAAAATATAATTAGATTGTTTATACTCTTCGCGCTCGATATTATGAAATGTGTGTATGTAAACAGTATTGTACTTTATAAATTAATTAACTAATTAAATGATAAATGAATTTATTTTCAGTAAATTATTTATTTTATTTTAGTACATTATACTTCCCTTAGAAAGAACATAGAAAACAAATATATTTCTATTATCAAAACGGTTGACAACAGGGAGGAGGAGGAGGAGGAAGAGAAAGAGAGAGGAAGAAATTCAATTTAATTAATTAATAAACGATACAAAAAAATGAAAAGAATATTACACTCTCAAATTATTGGATTATAAATTAGAAGTTTGAATATTTTTACTTCGATTTTTATACTTGCTATACGTAAATGTATGTATAAACGAATTTACATCATTTATTTTCATAATATAATTTCACAATTCATTTTTTTAGATTGGAATACAGAATTCAGTTAATTAAGATCAAAAGATAAAAATGTGATTTACGGGAGAAAGTTCATTAAAGCATGGTGTCATATACCGTCATAAAAAAAGGAAAATTAAAATATCGATGACAAGAGGAAATTACTACTATATAATTCATTGGCAATAACATTGGATAAATATTATAAATTTTGCTATATGTTTACAAACATACAAAGAGAAAGAGAAAAAGAAAAGGGGGAGAGAATCGATAATAGCAAGTACAGGATTAAAAACTTGTTTATTTTTGTAATATTAATTAATAAATCAGGAATAAAAAATATTTTTATCTAATAGGAATGTATATAATGTACAAAAATATATAAAATATCTATCTACTTATTTATAAGTGGAACAAATCTCTATATATAGGTTCCATTTCTCTAACTGTTTTCATAAAAATACAAAATTGCATAAAACAATCACAGTCCATTTATTAAAAACATAAAGGACTAGTTTGTACACACGCACAATTTATTTAATTTTGTCCTGATATCATTTATAATATCATACATACGACGTTTTAACAATGTTATATTATCTATTATTATTATTAATACTCTTATGTACGGAGAGTTCCTAGCAATGAGTTTACGTATTTAAACATTAAGCATTGCTTAAGAGACAAAAAAAAGTTATTTGAATCCGATTCAGCGAAACGATTAATTTTAAATGTATACGTGAGATTATATCAGCGAAACTTGTACAGGGACTTTGCGAGAGAATCCGATTACGTTTTTCAAGCGTCCTTTGTGATTCAACGAAAACAAGAGGCATACAATAAATGAAATCAATTTTATTTGCATTAAACTAATTTAACACTGAAACTCTCTGCTGCAAGCTATAATGATTGATACGTCCTCGTTAGACTGTGATTAAGAGCGACGTAAATTTAATTGTTGACTGGTTTTAGTCCGTAAGATAGAAAGACACGTTTGAAGCGTGCCATGCTGTTAGGATTATAGTTAGTTCCAAGTTTGTTTAGGATTAGTTTAAGGTTAGCTTATGATGCAACTTAGTTCAGAGTTTCTTTGGTCTTAAGTGCTGACTTTAGTAAAGACTACGAATGTCAACGAAATGGAATCGTTATAAATCTCTAGTAGAATTTCGATGTGTTTCAAGAAAAAATTCTAATTTGAACTTATCTATGTCATACTTATAAAGATCAATTCGATTAAATATTGGAAAAGCATTTCGTGTTATGTATTAGTCGAGGAGGTCACTATGACACTATTTATAACGCTTGCAGTACTGCAGGACTCAAAAATAATGTTTAAAGATTAATCATTTATTGGAAATAAACAATAATGAATATCGTTAATCGTCAAAAATCATTTGCAAGCTTTTATCTATCTATGCAAGCAAACTATCTATCACTACTTATCGTTAGTCATTCAAATATTGTCAAATACGTATGCGATGTTCGAATCTAATCTCAGAGTTGGTATAATAGAAACGATAAAGAATAGATTTTTCCATGGATGCAATACCGTTGCACGATGCGTTGTGCAAGGGACGTAAAGGATCGTGACAACTAAACGAGCTCTCGATTAAATTCACGATTTGTGGACGGACCCACGGGCGAAAAGGAAGAAAACACAAGCGAATTTATTACGTCTGTTCTAGGCGTTTGCTATCTAGTAGTCTGTCGAGGAGAAAACATATCCCGACCAACAGCGAAAATGACAGAGAAACGTGTACGCTTCAATTCACAGCCTCCTAAATCTTACACCTGCATGAAATCTGATTTCAAAGGTACAAGCGAGGGAAATTTCATATAACCGAACCGTTTCTGTTATTTATGCGGAACAGAGTGTGTTTCGTGTACTGAAAAATCGATTTCCTAGCGACTTGCGTATCTAGGCGTTGCCGAAACGGCGAAAACAGGCCAACTGCAAACCTGTTTCAATGACCAAAATGATCGATTTTATGGTTGTTGGAGAATACGAGAGCGTTGATAGCATAAGCAACAGCGACGAATATAAATGATGAAATTTTTAGCTCGATTCTATGTGTTCTGGATTACTTGTAGAATATTTATGTTGGTATTATGAAACATGTTAAAAGATCAGTATGCGTCAATAGCATATGAACAGAGTATGTCTGACGTAATCAGTAGAAGTGCGAATGGCAATACGGAATATGCGCAAGCAGAGTTTATTTGAAATACAGATAAATAATAATAATATAATAAACAATGAATCAATAATTTCAACTACTCTGTACTTTTTATTTTAGAGATGAGGTATGGGAAGTTATTTTGTGTTAAAATCGAATAAATAAGTTATTTCGTTCGATAGTTAAATAATTAAATTGATCAAATAAAAGATTATTTATTCAAGTAAAATAACGTATATTCAAAAATTTAGTCAAATGCAATAATATATTATTTAAATGACTATTTTAAAAATATTTTCTTGTATATTTACAATTCGTAAATTAGAACTTCGCAATAAAAATAATATTTTAAGATCAACGTTTGTATGACAATTTTAAATATTTGCGTTGTATCTAAAAGTTTTTTATGATTTCTTTGGATATTGTTTTATAATTATTATATTATTATTATCTATAATTGCACAAGGCATTTCTAATATATTCAAAATAAATTTTTCGATTTATATTGCGAAGTACCTCTTTCGTTATTTTATTGTTTATTGTTTATTGTTTTCAGTAAAAAATTTCGTATTTATCATTGAAATCACCAAAGCAGTCAAAATGACCAGTTACACAATCTTTGATAATAATTTTATAGGTTTATTACTTTTTGAAGAGCTTGAATGATTTTTTGTATTTTTAAAGGATATTAAATGATTTTTTAGCAAAATACATAGATATATCGTCTTTTTTTTGCAAAAGATACGTAGTATCCAGCATTAAGAAATATAAAAATAATAATTGAATAAATCTACCGATTTATTTATTTACGTACTTAAGAAAATTTTTTTAGTTAAAAAGTTTATATTAGCCAAGTAGAACCTAATTAGCAACAACTTCTTCTCCTGTTTATAAGTACATATATGTCCGTAATACTCTACTACTATTTCTATGCAACGTATGATGAAATAAAAAGTCTCACTGGAACGTAATTTGCATACATGTTCAACGTACTGAAACCGTTATCTGGTATCAGCCTTCTAGACTGCACGCATTATTTTCTGATAGTGAAACCGTAATATCCAGTTTGCATAGATAATGAATTTAATTCCTTAGCGTTGAAGGATTGAAATGAATTTTTACTTAAAACATTTTTATCACAATTTTAAGATTTGGTACATAAAAACATACATATGTATATTAGCTTTGAAGATATGTTATTTGTTGAATATTAGATGAAGCAGACGAAATTCTTACTATTATACCTTGATTTATGATATAAATGATATTTAAATAATAGCTTTTAATAATAACTTTTTAAAAATTTTGAAGGTCATATAAGTAAGATTGAACACTTTATTATTATTCAATACCAAATAATACTTTACAGTAACTACACGTAATATTATAATACCATGGTATTATTTTAGGACGATTTATGTAGAAATGTGATTCATAGATTTATAATTTATACTTTCTTTAATTTTGTTACAGATATTGGAGTACTAAAATACATGCAGCTTGTAAACGTAAGTTCCACTTCTCTACATTTTAAGAAAATTAATTTATACTCTGCATCTTTCATTTTATTTCTTTTTCATTGATAAAGTATTTTATAATTTTGAACTACTAACAAAAGCAAGGCACATGTTTAAGGTAGATTAAATAAGCTACATTAATAACATAAAAATACTTTAAAAAATTAACATTTTAAGTGTAACAGAAAATTTGTATATATAGATAAAAGAACATATATGTATTCTTTTTACAATTAATTCTCTTTAGAAATATCAACTTTTCAATTTTTGGAATTTTTTACCGTTTTTATATGTGTATACATTTTTTATATGCTTACGTTTATGTGTTTATGTGCTACAATATACATATTAACATTTTACAGAATTTAACATTCTATATTTTATGTTAATAAAGCAAAGACGTATCATACTTTAATTTATGCATCAGTAAAGTAATAATCAGTAATAAATATAAAAATACAAGAGAATAGTTAAAGTAATAGCGGCTTTTCATTTAAAAAAAATTTCTAATATCAACGTATATATTTAAACGCTAGTAAATTATATGAGATATCATATTTCTCAATCGTCTTATTAACAGTAAATTAAAAACGACTTTTCTACCGAATAAGAACCGATTATTTTACGAAAACGTACTTATTTTTAATACGATTGTATTAAATTACAAAATTTCAAGTAAAATGACTTGTTTCTTATGATCATTGTAGCTTTGTATAAAATATCTTGACACGATAAAATGCAGTTTTAAAAGTTAAAAAAGATGTTCGTGCAATGGTAGTTGAAGCCGACGGATAAAATTGGCAAATTATATATTTCACCGTGATCGGCTATTCTGTAGAGTTGTAAACTTTTAAAATATATTAATAGATAATTTAAATTTATAGATTGTTGATTCCATAAAAAGGTAATAAATGCTGCCTTTATTAAGTACAAATTTATATGTATAACATGCTGTAATAAAATTTATATAATGTAACCATAAATCGATTAAAATACTTGTATATACACATGTATATCTATATCTGTCTACATCTACATCTCTTAATTAATATAATATATTGAATCAATTATTTTTCGATTGTTATTATCGTTTTATAGCAGATATCTCGCTATTGGAAAGTGTTTTGAAGTGCAATGATTACATACAGAATGAGTCAATAAAAATTACTACTCAAAATAATGCTTTACCCATAAATTAGAATCGTTTCGTTTAGAATCTCAAAACTTGTGTCGATTTTCGGGCTTCGCTCTTCTTAAATCTTCGTTCCTTTATAGTTGGTACAACATAAAACTAAACAAAATATGCGCTGCCACTTAAAGACGTCGAGGTCACATTGATATTTCAGAAAACATAATTAAAAAAAAGATTGAAAAATGTTATTCATTTGATCAATCAAATATGACAAATCTCGTCCTAAAAATTTTTTAATAAAATCAATAGATTATAGTTATTTCGAGTGGTATTTTTTACTAACTCGCCCGGTATACGAGAAGAATTTATTTATTACATTATTGACTAACATAATATGTATGGTTGAGCAAATTTAATACATTAATAACACAATTGTGAAGGAATTTATAAATCTTATATACAAATAGGGTTAAATCTGATATCTTACTATTAAAGCTGTAAAAATTGTTAAAGCTGATATCTTATAGACAAATAGGGTTAAATGATGATTCTTACGTTACGTATCCGCAAGTAAGTACACTAAAGTAGATAAACGTATCCACCAAAAAATAAAAAATTATATCCGACACTGACAACATTGATCTCAAAGTTATGTTATTATACGAAATAAGATACATCAATGCCGAAAAGATCGATTAGTATTACACCATAATGATGGATAAATATAATATATTTTCTCGTAATATGTATTTATTTGTATTTGTAATTTTTTCGTACAAGTACATCGGTTTATTTAAAAAGGATTTCAGAGTACAAAGACCGATGGCTATCCTACTAAGCTGCGGATGTTTATACAATTTAAAATTTTTATGAATACATTTAAGGAAATGCAATATAAGCAAACATTCATCCCATTGCTTATAAATATTATATTCAGTACTTTATTTTGGACATCTTGTAAATTGTTTAGTATTATATCTGTATATTTTTGTACATTTAAATTCTCTATAAATGCAAAAGTATTCATAGTTTAGTAGTAATATTTTAATTTCATTGAAATAAACCATTTCCTTTCCTTCGCAAATATTTCTGCAATATTGATTAAATAATTTTTATGTAGGTACTTGTAAAAATCTTTAAAATTTTAATACGTACTAATATACTAACCTCCAGGATATACATTTATTTAATATATCGAAAATTACCATATTACGTTATGGGGGAAATTTTTAATAAAAAGAAGTAATTACATTGTTGAAGAATAATGCGAACGACGAAATTACTTCAAACGATAGAGCGGGGATTATTAATTCAATTGATGATCTTTTTCTACACCGGCCTTTTTAATTCGTCATTAGCGTAATAGCTTTAATTACGAGCATTAATGTCGTACATTAATTCCTTAGGATTTGTGTCTGCTATTATCTTTTCGAAGCCATTAAATTCGTTTCTTACAAAATTGTTTTCGTTTCTCTACCGAATAAAAAGAATGATTGATTTGTCTGGCGTTTGCATATTTTTCTCTCACATGTATTTTTCTACGTACAGAGTGTTAAGAAGATGGGCGATATTTATCAGCTGTGAGTGTATGTAGCAAAACACTTTGAGAATTTGAAGAATATCGGCTTTTATATTTAATTTCGTTTACCTCACAGTGAGAAACGTGAAGTGCGAGTGAAATAGAAAGAAAAGTTCTTCAGTTGATTTATTGAATTATAACAGTCGGTAGATTATTTCTAACGTAAAATTAAATTGTTTATAATTTAGAAAATTAGTTCCAAAGGATATACTTGTTCATGAACTTTCTTTATTGATTTGGTGTCTAAAATCACACATCAGACATCATTCAAATTTTGTTAACACCTTGCATATAAGTTCATCATAGATTCTTGTATATCGAGAAATATGTATGTGTAATACTTAGAAATATACAAGGTGGTTGGTAACTGGTGATAAGCGGAAAGGGGGTGATTCTACGCGAAAAAAAGAAATCGAAAATATAGAATAAAAATTTTTCGTTTGAGGCTTTGTTTTCGAGAAAATCGATTTTGAATTTTGGCTCGGTACGCGTGCTCTTTCTCATGTCTCGTTATAACGGATCTCACTGTAGATCGTTGTCTCGATGGATATTATTTAAGTTTGTTTTCGCCGTAACGGAAAATTAGGAAGACATAATGAAATAATATGAAGTAATCATAAAGTTTATTATTACAAAAATTGCTGAAAATGTTGCCCATTCTGCCGAACACATACTTCTGCTGTTTTAATTAAATTTCTATGAACACTTTCTAACGTATTCGATTGTTTTAAAGTATGAAAGGCTACAATAATCTTTTCTCTCAATTGCTCGCAACTTGCGATTTCTTCAGAATAGACAATTGATTTAATATGGCTCCATAAATAAAATTCAATGTCGATTTTCTCGAAAATAAAGCCTCAAACGAAAAATTTTTATTCTACACTTTCGATTTCTTTTTTCGCGTAGAATCACCCCCTTTCCACTTGTAACACCAGTTACCAACCACCTTATATATCAGAGAGAAGTATTTCACTTTGATGCACTACTCTGTTCTGCACGTGAAACGTATGTTTGCATTACGTGCTACGCGAATTATTACTTTCTGTTTTTGAAATACTCTACAATATTTAGAGAATAATATGTATAAACGACTAACAATATTTGCTAATGTAATAGCAAAAACGTGATTTTATGTATCATTTTTTTTTTTTGTAAATGAATAACTATTTGCGTATTTTACGGATATTTATTTTCCTTTATCTTCATTAAATAACACAGATTAACTTCATTTTTGCACAGATTAAATATACAATTATGTTGAGAAACGTTAAATTGGTATGATCGCTAGTTCCTACGAGCTAAGTTGGTACTACTTCTAACGACGCTCTTTTGTCTTAGGAGTCGACCACGTGTTAATTATCTAAGTGTATCCGATGTGTTCAGACGTTTTATACGAAGTGGTGAAATATAGAAAGTAAAACTCAATCTGCGTGAATCTATTAAGCATCAACTCCAAACCTATATTTAATAACAAACTATTGTTACGTCATGTCCGTACATGGTCCGTGCGCCGTCCCTTGTTGTCTGGCGACCAAGGGTCCGCGTACCGTTATTCAGACCTTCAATAAACCTAAGGACCCACTATAAACTTATACTTTTTAACTTAGGTTTATCTTTTTAGCCTGAAGGATTCGTTTCAGGTTTTTGCTATGAACAATGTCACCCACGAGCCACGTTGGCAGGAGATCTCCGCCTCCTATCTTCATTCATTAACGTTGGCTATAACCAATGGGCATCGCGGATCGGTACTCTCACTTTCCTAACGAAAAGTGTGTACAATGAATCCGCGTTCTTCGTTCAAAGCGCATACCCATACCGAGCTTTCCTCCGGAAAGAGCGGAAAGTGAGTCATCACAGTCGTCAAGTCGAAGACAGTCAATCGATAGGAGTCAAAAGATCAGCTAGACAACAGTCAGATCTCGGCTAGACAATAATCATATCTCGGCTAGACAACAGTCAGATCTCGGCTAGACAACAATCATATCTCGGCTAGACAACAGTCAGATCTTGGCTAGACAATAATCATATCTCGGCTAGACAACAGTCAGATCTCGGCTAGACAACAATCATATCTCGGCTAGACAACAATCATATCTCGGCTAGACAATAGTCAGATCTCAGCTAGACAACAATCATATCTCGGCTAGACAGCAGTCAAAATCTCAACTCGATAACAATCAGAACACAATCGCCAACACAAAAAGAATCTCAGGCCGTACTCACTCGTAGTTTGACAGTCAACAGACTCACAAGTTTGAAGTGAAGTTATTTCATTGTTGGAAATATATATTATTATAACCTGTTAACATCAGTGTTATACTCACTCAACCACCCCTATTATCCTAATCGAAATAGGGGATCGATCTATTCGTGGCATCGATTATTCGAATCGTAACGTTAATTTACGACTTCCGTTAACGTGATTCTTCAAGATCGCGTCTCTCCGCGAACGGTCGAAACAACTATAGTTCTTCAGGTTCTAACATTCTTTTATACAATTTTATTTTAGAAATATACATAGACCTAAAAATGTAAAAAAATGGGACAGTTTTGCGATGTTTTTACATTAAAAGTTATTAAAGGAAACGTTGAAGGCTTAACTCGTTAACGAACAAGTAATGGATTAATATATTAATATATAAAAAAAGTTGCATAAACGCAATATTATTAAATATGACTTAAATTATTTAATTAATAATGAAATATTATAGTAATATTATTAAATTAATAATTAATGATTATGCAATTATTTAATTATTATTAATTATCATAATTTATCATAATGTTATATATTACAAATTTAAAATTTACTAGATGGGAAACGAAAATAATATTAAGCAAATTCTTGAAGCTCCTATTCATCATAATATGAATCCAATAAAGTTCAATAATCTCAACTGACTGAAAGCAAATTATAAATGAATGTGAATTGAATTGATCCTCAATGAGTTCAGGAAAACATTTAATGAATAACGCAAACAACTTGGCGTCGCACACTAGATAATATGAGAAGATCGATTTGGACATAACTTGTTTCTATAGAATGTTATTTCATTATAATATTATTATTTATAAAAACATTATTTCATTTCCTAGTTTGAACGTTATTAAAAGTTTAATATTTTTTCCAGCAAGAGGGGTCATTTGCGACCCATGGTTCTTTTGAGATTTTTTTTTCTGTGACGAGCAGAATAAGCTACAGTAAAAAATTTTGATCTTAAAAATCATGCTTAAGATCAATTTTGGACTATATGTCCGTTACAAATCTCCGCCAATCCAGAGGCGTATAACAGGCATTTTATACGCCCTAGAACAAGAAGGCTTTTTATACACCCTATACTTATGTGTGTGAAATGTGAAATATACGAAGTATACGTGTTTTATACAAAATCTACTATATAACGGAATAAGGTCAACTATTATTTATTTAGTCGCTACTTCGTTCATAGTTCACGGCTCCGTGTGTGGTCACAAATTAAATCGTAAGGCAAAAGGTTAATTACGTAGCGCTACGACTATCATCATACCTTGATAGTAAATTGCAAACGTTATATTTGCATGTTATGCTGCAACATGTAAATGTTTGCAGGTACTACATAACTGTGTTGAGAAATTTCAATAGACAAGCGTTTATATTAGTAGAGGGTTATATTTTCTTCATTTATAATTCTATTAGTGTAATCTTTCTGAGGTTTTTCTACTAAAAAAGATACTAAACATAATTATGTTTGAATGTACGATACATCATTTAAAACAGCTGTTGAATTTCTCTTTCTATTTCATGTTGCATGTATCTCATTTTTTCTTTCAGTATACTCAAGAACGTGTATCTAATGAGGCAATTTTGTAGCAGTTGTTTGATATTTTGCATTAGTATGAATAACAATTTTTGTTGCCTCTTTATGTTCTTTCTAAGATTAATGCACATATACTACCGATTTATGGTTAAATACGCTGTAGCTATACATATACAGTTATGAATAGGCATACAAGTGAAAAACTGAATGCAGCGTGAATGACGATTGAGGACCAGGGGAATGAGATCAAATGGTTACGTTAGAATTGAAAACGATTCCGGAAATATACGTGAAGATTGGGAGTGCATGGTGCTACGTGGAGTTCTAATTACATGTGACAATTATGTGTATTGTACGTATGAAGAATCGAGAGCGTCATGCAAGAGCAATCTGAGAATCATTTATGAACGAGTTGGTCCTCTGGCAAGTTGTCGTGTGAGAATCATATGTGAAGCCGGTCGCAAGTTATGCTAAAATATTATAAAGTTGCTAAAGTATACTAATAAAGTATACTAATGTGTATATTGTACATTTAAGTGCTGTAATTTTAAGGAATTATTATCTATAATTACTATCTAATCTACAATCATGTTTTTGCTTCAATACGACTCAAAATTAATTTTGTCAAAGGTATTAGCATATCATTTTATTTTAATCTTTATATATATGTCGGAGATGTAGAGACATCGAGCCTTTCTTTTGGAAGATTTCTCAATACTTGGGCTCGGGGTGACATAACTGGTCGCCGAACGTAGCCACGGTCACGGGATGAACGAAATGTTTTACAAAGGAGGTTCCAGTGTTAAGGGATACGCTGTATAAACAATCAAGTCTTGATCAGGATTTATGTGGAACTGCCTAGTTACGGCGCTTGGGAATTTGTTGATATTCCCGATCGATATGTATTTGATATATGTAACTGTATCTGTCATTTATTTTGCAATCTCCTTGGAGAGTTTACTGTCATCGTCTTGGAGTCAGTCTTAGAGAAACCCTGTGCCTGAGTGAACGTGTCAGTGTGCTATCAAAAATATATTAGAACGTACAGAAAGTTTCCCGTTGACCGTGGATTCGTTACAGAACCCAAGAATATTATTTAAAGCATTTGTTTACTTATTGTTTGTTATCTTAGTTAACCGTTAAACTAATTATTTATCAAACTTTGTAAAGAAATATAATTTTATGTAAATACAACCTTTATTGAACATCATGATGGCAAATGCTAACGAAGAATTGTCTCGCGCTAGAAATCCAAACGACAATTCGACATCAGAAGTGGGATACGTGCCGTTTATTACTATGCAAGAGCATTTGACTGTCATGCGAGAGTTGATTCAGACGCTAGTGCAAAAACCGAAAGAAGAACCTAAAAATTTATCGCTTCCGCGCTTTAATCCTGAAATTGCGGGTTCTGACTCAGCTGCATGGTGTGCAGTTGTTAATTTGTATATGAAAGAGAATCCTTTACAAGGCAGTGCGTTGTTTTCTGCTTTAAGTAGCGCACTGGAAGGATCAGCAGCACAATGGCTTACGCAAGTGCTAGTAGGTAGAGAAGTTACCTGGACAAAATTTAAAGACCTATTTATTGCGCGTTTTGGTGGTAGAGAAACAGCAACTTCGGCGTTAATGAAAATGTCCAACGAAAAACCACTGAAGGATGAAACCTTGGGAGCATTTGGAATTCGTCTTCGCTCTCTCTTGAAAGCGAGGTGGGAAAATTCAACTATGGCTGAGGTGATCAATGCTTCTGTCCTTTTCCAATTGGCTTCGCATGATCAACGAATTGAGCGAATAGCACTTACGACTGATATCAAGACAGAGGATCAATTTCTAAGTGAAATGAGAGCATTCTCCTTTGCGAAGAAGAGGTCTGTGTCTTCGTCGGATAACTCTTCTGCGGCTCCTGAGGCAAAACGATATAAGATTTCTGATTTCTACCGAAACAAATGTCATTACTGTGGTAACTACGGTCATAAAGTAGAGGATTGTCAGAGAAGAATAAAATTTGGAAAGCAGAAGAACATACAGAACTCGGAGGAAAGGCTAGCTCGGAGGAAAGCTACATCATCAAAAGTGACATGCTTTAAGTGTCGCGAGGAGGGACATATTGCGCCTTATTGTCCGCTGTTGCGGAAGGGGAAAAATAACAGTAATACACCAAAGGGAAGCAATGATTATAATAATGAGCGTCGGGTCGACTTCTGTGTTACGGAAACTTCAATGGGTAGATTAACTCATCTGGGTGAGTCGTTTCCATTTTATTTTGATTCTGGAGCAGAGTGTTCGCTGATTAAAGAATCTGTGGCTTTGAAATTTTCCGGTAAAAGAGAGACGAATGTAGTAGTGATGCGAGGAATAGGAAATACTACCATTAAGAGTACTTTACAAATTTTGTCTGTTGTGTGTATTAACGAATTTACGTTGGAGATAGTTTTCCATGTCCTTGCTGATAAATATTTAAAATATGACATAATGATTGGTCGTGAAATTTTGAGCCGGGGTTTTGATATAAAAATCACTCAAAATAGTGTTGCTATTAGTAGAACAAAAGTAATTAAAGTAATTAATGTGTGTAATAAAGACACTAAAAATGAGATTAATATTAATGATGTTGATACTGAAGTTATAGGAGAAGATAAAAGCCGATTAATTTCTGTTCTTGAAAAATTTAAAGATTCTTTTATTACGGGTTTTCCACGTGTTCGTGTGAATACGGGCCAAATGGAGATACGATTGATTGATCCTAATGTCACAGTACAAAGAAGTCCTTATAGACTTAGTGAGGAAGAGCGTAGGCTTGTTCGTGAAAGAGTAAACAAATTAATGGAAGCAGAAATTATTCGGCCCAGTAATTCTCCTTTTGCCAGCCCTATATTACTTGTTAAAAAGAAAGATGGCTCAGATAGATTATGTGTAGACTACCGGGAGTTAAATAAAAATACGGTTGCGGATCGGTATCCTCTACCACTTATTGCAGATCAGATTGCAAGATTGAGACAGGCTAAATACATTATAAGACTGGATATGGCTAGTGGTTTCCACCAAATCCCTATTCATCCTAATTCGGCAGAGTTTACAGCGTTTGTTACCCCAGATGGACAATACGAGTATGTGACAATGCCGTTTGGGTTGAAAAATGCTCCATCTGTTTTCCAAAGAGCCATTTTCAAAGCTTTAGGTGAACTTGCTTATTCGTATGTTATTGTATATTTGGACGATGTTTTGATTATTGCTGATACGATAGATCAAGCTTTAAAAAGATTGGATATCGTGTTGAAAACTCTTGTGGAAGCTGGTTTTTCTTTTAACTTCGCAAAATGCTCTTTCCTAAAAACAACAGTACTCTATTTAGGATATGTAATTCATAACGGGGAGGTACGCCCCAACCCGGGAAAGATACAAGCTTTGAGTTCTCTACCCCCTCCAACGACAGTCACACAGCTTAGACAGTTTATTGGACTGGCTTCTTATTTCCGAAAATTTGTTCCAAAATTTTCACAAATAATGAAGCCTTTATATGCACTCACTTCCAGTATTAAGAACATAAATTGGACAGATAGGCACGAAAGCATAAGACAAAAGGTAATTTCTATATTGACTGATGCGCCAGTGTTGATTATATTTGATCCAAAATATCCAATAGAGTTACATACTGATGCAAGTATGGATGGATATGGGGCTATTCTTATGCAAAAGGTGGAAGGTAAGAACAGAGTAGTAGAATATTTTAGCAAAAGAACTAGCCCTGCGGAATCTAGGTACCATTCATATGAATTAGAGACGTTGGCGGTAGTGAACGCTGTTAAGCATTTCCGTCACTATTTACACGGACGAGAATTTCTTGTTGTAACTGATTGCAATTCTTTAAAAGCATCAAGTAAAAAGGTGAATTTAAATGATAGAGTACACAGGTGGTGGGCTTATCTACAAACCTTCAATTTTGACATTGTATATCGAGAAGGTAAACGTATGACTCACGTAGATTTCTTTTCACGGAACCCCATAGATATAGAACGTATTAAAAATAACAAAATTAAAGAAAAAGAGATTAATTTGACTGAAATTTCTGAAGGATGGTTGTTAGTGGAGCAACGTCGTGATCCTCAAATTTTGGAGATTGTAACAAAGTTGCAAAATGACGAACTCACAGAAGACATCGCGAGTACATATGAATTACGGTCTGGTACTCTTTATCGTAAGATACAAAGGAAAGGCAAGACTCTCTGTTTACCTATAGTTCCTAGAGGTTTTAGATGGTCCGTTATCAACCATGTGCATCAATCAATTATGCACTTAGGTTGGGATAAAACGCTTGAGAAGTTGTACGAGTATTACTGGTTCGAAGGAATGGCGAAATATGTTCGCAAATTCATAGAGAACTGTCATGCTTGTCAGGTTTCTAAAGCAAGTTCGGGCAAACCACAAGCCGAACTCCATCCTATACCTAAGACCAGCATACCTTGGCATACGGTGCACATGGACATAACGGGTAAGTTGAGTGGAAAAGGTGATTTAAAGGAATATGTCATTGTTTTGATTGATGCTTTTACAAAATTTGTGTATTTATATCATACTCGTAAAATAGATTCTTCTAATACAGTAAAGGCGCTTAAGTCAGCAATATTTTTATTCGGCAGTCCTTGCCGAGTTATAGCGGATCAGGGTAGATGTTTTACTGGTAAAGAATTTCAGGATTTTTGTCAAAGTAAACATATTAAACTTCACTTAATAGCTACCGGTGTTAGTAGGGCCAATGGTCAGGTGGAGCGTGTCATGGGAACCTTGAAAAACATGTTTACAACTGTGGAAACGACTGGTCGATCTTGGCAAGAGGCGATTGGTGAAATACAATTGGCTTTAAATTGCACCACCAATCGTGTGACTAAATCAAGTCCTTTGGAATTACTAATTGGGAAAACAGCAAGACCTTATGGTTTATTGCTTCCCGATGACTTTGTAGAAAAGGAAGTAGATATCTCCAATGTAAGACAGCAGGCTATACAAAACATAGAGTCAAACGCTAAATATGATAAGGAAAGATTTGATAGAACTAAGGCTAAAATAGTTAAATTTAATCTTGGAGACTTTGTATTACGTAAAAATGAAGAAAGAAATCAAACAAAATTAGATCCTAAGTACAGGGGTCCATTTATAATAGCAGAGATTTTGGAAGGAGATAGATATATTTTAAAAACGATGGATGGCAAACGGTCGTATAAGTACAGTCATGATAAGTTAAGGAAAATGCCAGATGGTTACATTCCTGCTGAGTTGGATGTGTGTAGTGATGATATTGGCAACGACAGTGACGATTGTGGTACAGTGATTGAGAACGAATGTTTTGATCATAACATTTCACACACGCCCAATGTGGTGTTGTGAAGTAATTTGGTGTTTCACACACGCCCAATGTGGTGTTGTGAAGTAATTTGGTGTTTCACACACGCCCAATGTGGTGTTGTGAAGTAATTTGGTGTTTCACACACGCCCAGTGTGGTGTTGTGAAGTAATTTGGTGTTTCACACACGCCCAGTGTGGTGTTGTGATATAATTTGGTATATTCATGTATAAGAGTAGTACTGTGATGTGTTCTGGTGAGAGGTTGAGAAGTCTAATGACTGGAGGATCAGAGGATGCAACTAAATAACAGTTTTGGAGAAAGACATTGTAATATGACAAATTGTTGTTTATGTTTGTTAACAAGTATTTAGTAAGAATCTTTGTTGTTGTGGTGGACCCTTGGCTTATTAGAATGTTTTGTTAAATTGTAAAAGATGTTAAATTGAGTCTAATGTTAAGAAAACCGAATATTTTAGATGCACCCGAGGACGGGTGATTGTCAGGATGGCCGTGTCGGAGATGTAGAGACATCGAGCCTTTCTTTTGGAAGATTTCTCAATACTTGGGCTCGGGGTGACATAACTGGTCGCCGAACGTAGCCACGGTCACGGGATGAACGAAATGTTTTACAAAGGAGGTTCCAGTGTTAAGGGATACGCTGTATAAACAATCAAGTCTTGATCAGGATTTATGTGGAACTGCCTAGTTACGGCGCTTGGGAATTTGTTGATATTCCCGATCGATATGTATTTGATATATGTAACTGTATCTGTCATTTATTTTGCAATCTCCTTGGAGAGTTTACTGTCATCGTCTTGGAGTCAATCTTAGAGAAACCCTGTGCCTGAGTGAACGTGTCAGTGTGCTATCAAAAATATATTAAAACGTACAGAAAGTTTCCCGTTGACCGTGGATTCGTTACAGAACCCAAGAATATTATTTAAAGCATTTGTTTACTTATTGTTTGTTATCTTAGTTAACCGTTAAACTAATTATTTATCAAACTTTGTAAAGAAATATAATTTTATGTAAATACAACCTTTATTGAACATCATGATGGCAAATGCTAACGAAGAATTGTCTCGCGCTCGAAATCCAAACGACAATTCGACATATATTTATATAAATTTATTGTATAATAAATATTACAATAAATAGTGCATATATATAGATTATTTAATATTAACTTCGCGGAAGCAAATTTCATTTCTACAATTATTTTATTAATTCCAAAAACAAAAATCTTGGAATCCAACATTTTTACGAATTTGATGGCTTTATGCCCTTTAAGAGCAAAATTTTTAACTTCTGTTTTCTACAGAAAATATAATGTTCTGAAATTTAAGATCAAATGTATCGAAAATAAATACATTTACTATTTAATTAATATACAGGGTGGTTGGTAACTGATGGTACAAGCGGAAAGGGGGTGATTCTACGCGAAAAAAGAAATCGAAAATATAGAATAAAAATTTTTCGTTTGAGGCTTTGTTTTCAAGAAAATCGACTTTGAATTTTCGCTCGGTACGCGTGCACTTTATTGTAGCCTTTCATACTTTAAAACAATCAAATACGTTAGAAAGTGTTCATAGAAATTTAATTGGAAGAGCAGAAGTATGTGTTGGGCAGAATGGGCAACATTTTCAGCAATTTTTGTAATAATAAACTTTATGATTACTTCATATTATTTCATTATGTATTCCTAATTTTCCGTTACGGCAAAAATAAACTTAAACTGCGATAATATCCATCGAGACAACGATCTACAGTGAGATCCGTTATAACGAGACGTGATAAAGTGCACGCGTACCGAGCAAAAATTCAAAGTCGATTTTCTCGAAATCAAAACCTCTAACGAAAAATTCTTATTCTATATTTTCGATTTCTTTTTTCACGTAGAATCACTCCTTTTCCGCTTGTACCACCAGTTACCAACCACCCTGTATAACTTGTTAATATGCACAGTTATATGTATAAAAAGCTATATGTAAAAGGTTAAAAGAGGGCGTAATTCCTCGACTCTTACTTGTACTATAAGAAATATGAAGCTTCATAACGTGCCAACCTTATCCATCCTTTTCATTTTTATTTATTATTTCACTTTTATTTTTATTTTATGATTGAACAATATAGTTTTTGGTTACATTTTACATTATAAGCATAAAGAGTTTTATACATTTAAATGTCGTTGCAAACAGCCAGACCACAATTAAAAATTATAAGCACAAATTATAAGCACAGACTACTCTACCAGACATAATGTACACAGATGAGGCAAATTCTCTTTCCTAACCATATTCTCATTAATTCCTGCGACGTTTTGTTATATGTACCCGTCCCATGTTCCAATGGGACAAAATTCTTTCATTCATTGAGTAAAGTTGGCCGTTTTGTTTTCAATGTGGACTTAAATCGGTCTGCTTGTTCACAATAGACTATAGCTGCAATCGCTTGTTTGAATTCCGGTAGCTCAAAGTTCATTCCCTTTGCATGATTCACTGAACAATTGAATGCTAGATTCTTCGCAAACAGACTACGTACTACATACTGGCAGTACGAATGACTTGTGGATTTCATTAGTGTTCCATATTATAGTTTACTATAGTTAATACTATACGTTGATTTAAAAATGACTCGTGTTTCATGTTAAATATGACAGAAAAGAATTCTTCAATCAAATTGTCTTTTTTAAATATAATACAAGATATAATATAATATAATTCTCATGACACAAGCAGCGTATTCTGATTTAAATAAGTAGAATGAATTATTCATGTCATTGACAACCTGTTCAATAGCTTTGTGAATATTATGAAAGAGAATATGAAAAAATAATTTTCAATTATTTTAAAGAACATTAACATATTTTAATAATCCTTAATTTTGTGACTACTATTTAAACTAAAATTAAAACAAAAATCAATTTTTTCGTATTAGAATTCGAATTGTTATTATTATAGGATTATAGAATCACGAATTCTACTTGATCAAATTATTAATTAACTAAGTGATATATGTAATTATTTCCAGCAAATTTTCTTCACAGAAAAGTTTTAAAAATGTATTTCTATAATTAGTAATTGATATAGAGAACTGTTTGTCCAGTGTTTAAAGAACGTTCACTTCTGAAACGATTAATTTACTGACGTTATTCTGCCATATTAAATAATCCTTTTTCTGAATAAGTAAGTTTATTCGTCCTTATGATTGCTTGTTAGTAAGAAAAGTCATTAAGTTTCTAATGAACACTCAATATGATGGAAATTCTATTATGCAGACAATATTTATAACGCTTATTGTATTTTTCAAAATTGAATCTTATGTTGAACAAGATAGTTATTTATGATCTTTTTGCAATGTAGTATTCCATTCAGCAGGATACTAGAATTAGTGAACACAAAACTATTTCCATAATTCTTTCTAGTAGTTCCTTGAATTTGAAATAAAATTATTTTCTATATCTTTCTTACAGAATTCTGTTGGATAACGTCTGCAGTAACTGTTATTTTGATGTAAAATATTACTGATCTCTCTTTTTCATCTTTTATGCCTGTCCTACGCCGTGTGCACATATAAGCTGTTAGAATTACATATACTATAAGCTGTCGTGTCGTTTGAATTTTTCATTGATATTTTGAATTTTTTATTTTATAAAATAAAAAATATATATATATATATTCGCATGTATTCCATGTTACTTTGTATACATTTGATATATGTTGCTATTTTTTGTATTAAAATAAAAAATTTCAAATTTTATTTTTTGCTATAAACCCAGATTAGCATGATCTTCAATCTTTACAAAATTACTTGAAATTTTTTACTTGTAGAGCAAAAGCACGAAAAATATGATCAAGTTTGTTAAAGCCAAGAAATAGCATTTGTTCAATTTCGTAACTAAAAACTCGCATTTCTTCTATAAAAATTGCATTAATCTGCTTTTTACCTAAAATTCCAATCATAAATTTAAATACTTTGCAGAATGACGGTGACAAATCTTACGGAATTTTTTAATTGAATTGGTGTTCTTTAAGAATTTCGAATATGAAATAACAGCTCGTATCTCGTTTTAATCTACCTCGACAAATTAATCGTTTTACTTGTACTTTTACGATAATATCGTGTAAAAATTTTCTTTTTAGGTCAAGAAATTTACGAAGTGGTAGAATAGTGCTATAGGAGCCACTGGATGTAATTAATTATAATACATAAAATAGATATATGCTCGCATACAAATTTCAATATCTAATCCAATATAAAATCAATAGTTTAGTTGCCAAACTATGATTTAGTTACTATAAAAATAATACATATTTTTAAGCTTTCAATTTTGACAATTACTATTGATTAAATAACTATAATGAGTATATAACAAATGTCTTCCTAAAAAAGATACTATACAATGTACAATGAATCATAAAATTATTGATATATTTTTAAAAAGTTATTATTCTGGTGGGATTAATATTTTATAGAACACTCTTTTTGCGGTGTAATGTTGATACTGATAACCTTACTGTTATAATTTTGTAATGTGAAAACAGGATAAAAAACGATTATAGCTCGTTTCGAACTTCTCTCATAATTTCTTCTTAAACTATATGTTGTATATTTTAAAATAACAAGTATCAAATATCTGTTTATGTTGTCTTATTATTTGATAAAGTTTTGTTGCATTCTTCGCCGTGAGAATGATTTTATGACTCATTACATCTTTAATAAAAAGTTTAATCATATATTTTGTTCTTTTTGTTATTACCTCCTAATTGGCTAATAAGATGCTAAATGACATTTGGGGTATTTAGAACGAAAATAAGCGAAGCTACCTTTATTTATCAATGTGACTCCACAGTATTAGATTATTCAAGTAACTTGTATTTTAGTTATATACCGAAGTGTAGGAATTAATTGTCCTCAAATCAAATTCAGCTAAACTAACAAAATCAGTTGTTACACCTAATATTTTGTGCTCACAGTTATTATTATATTGCTCACACTTATGAACCGAATTATAAATTGTTCCTCGATGTCTCATTTGACAATTCATAAATTTATAAAAGAAGCGTTCATTGTTCAAGAAAAAAGAAGATTCGAAAACATCGAATTGAGAAATTGAGGAACTGTTGGAAGCACAGTGATCAACTGACGATGGTGAGTGGTTATTATGACGAACGAGGTTCGGAAACGGGGTTTAACCGGCTCGATAATTGCTATTCAATACCACGCACGATTCAATTTTCGCCACTCGAAATTCACTGCGCGTTCCAACCGCCTGTTCAGTAAAAGACAACCAATTACAGTGCAACTGATTATATAACCTAGTCTGGAAAACCAAGTTAAGAAAACGTAGGAAATCTCTCTGCGCAGAAATCGTGCATGAGACGAATCTTTCTATGATATGAATATCTATTGAGAGTATAATTGGTTTAATAATACACGTGTATATTAAGGGTCATTTTAAAGTGGTAGTAACATTTAATCCGCGCCATTCCGAGTGGTAAATGAGGTTAATGAAATGATAATAACATTCAACAGATCTGTATAAAATTTTTATTATACAGATGATCCTCTTACAATACAAACAACCGTGCCTCAGATTCAGAGTGTATTATACGAGATTGAAATGTTATTATTCGATGAATACCAAGAGGTACTACATACATACAAAATTTGTTATCGTACTTCGAAAAGTAGGTGAAAAGAGATCCATGTTTTAAAGATTTGTAGTAATTTTACAAATTCGTCGTGTTAGATATAAAGTAACAAAAACAACTACAAATTCTACTCTATTCTTTTTATAACATTTCAACTCACAATAATATTAAAATTAAAATGATATATAACAATATTATCAAAATATTGAATACCAGAAGTTGAAGAAAGATTCGCAAAAATTGTGCTTTAAAAGTTTAGTAATTTTTACTGTCATTATCATACAAAAATGTTTTAAACTTGAAGTAACATTTTTAATAATACAACATTATTATCTGATCATTATCATATATTAATGTATTGCGATGTATTACAAAATTGGTAATTGTACAAAAAAAGTATCTCACTTATTTAATGTTGTTTGAATGTGTTGTCAAAATTAACATTCTGTGCAAATTTTTCCTATACTTATAACCACTGGTAGGCCTTCGTTTCCGAGATATTCACAAAGAACTTCAATTAAATTTAGTTTCCATCGCACTTCTTTCTGGTGTATAGGTGATCGCATTTTCATATAGCCTATGCTAATTATTTTTAATATAAATAAAAAAAATTAAATGGGTGGATTACATTAATATCTTTACTAATATTCCTGTTGTGTATTATTATAGCAAAAAATGAATTTTTTATATAGAAAAAGTTGTTTATCCCAACATTAAAGTAATAACATTGAAGGTAAATAGCTGATTTTCCACGAGTTGTGCTATAAAGTTCAACTACTGATAACTCGTTTACAGTTCAGTACAGTTTCAGATTTCCCCAGCACCTTTGAATAACGAAAATTCATCAACTGATGGATTTGCTTCCTATGCGATTACGTGAAAGGTCAAGCGGATATTTTTGTCCTGTTGCATACAGATAACGTTTGAATAGAGAATCCAATAACCATTCGATATTTAAATATTGCAAAGCTGATTCATTTTTACTAACAATTTCGAGCCGTGGTATTCGACTATAGTCAGAATAATCTCTCTTGTTATGTCATTCCGTAGACACATAAATTTAAAACGTTAAAAAATGAAGTTTGCAATATTTATTATTGTTTATTAATACTCATATATACATATACATAGACCTAGCATTTGACAATCATAACGCTGGAAGTATTTATATTCTTATTGGAGATCGAAGAAAATAATTTTACAAAAATTTACAAAAATTTCCAGATATTTTTTTACACCTCAAATATACGTAATAAATGCAATAAAAGCAGCCAGGAGAAGAATAATAGAAATGACACCATACGCGAAACATATTTTAATCGAATAAGGCAAATGTATGTAATAGAAACCATAATAAATATAATCCTGCATGCAATAATTGCAAAAAGTACATACATTGAAAATGCATGTCCTATGTAAGGTTTTACTATTTTTCATAATTGAATTATCACACACACATACGCACACATTATACATGTCTTTTATAAGATTATATATTTAATACGTTTTTGAAATTTCTTAAACTTTAACATTGATTTTGTTTATTGTATTCTAGGATTACGTGTTTTACCTTTATGATCACTTTTAAACTTCGTTTTTGAAAAATTATATATATATATTTTTATATTACATACCTATCTTAAAAGCCTCTATTTTGTAAAATTGTTTACTCCTTATAGCATTTTGTAATTTAACGAGATAAATAAAAAACTATCAGTATTAAGCAATAAGTCTAAAGAATTGAAAGAATGACGTAATAATTTCCAAGAGAAGCATACTTCTTTAGTTTATATAATTTCTTAACTGTCTATAATCAGCTATTTTCATAATAAAAAACAGAATTTCTTTTTCGATACATTGACATCGATATAATATTTCGGTAGATATTATAAATATAAATTATAAATTCAAAGTGTAAAATAGACGACATTACTTGTTGTTTCAAACATTTCTAAACAATTCTTAGCTAGCATTCAGAAAGAATATTCATTGTCAGATGAAGAAAGAGAATTATTATGCTCAAGATCAGTGGTCTTATCCTTTCATGTGCAAATTCCATGAGTTTAACAATCGCTACGTCTGTTTGTGTTCGAGTATTCATATTCAATTGGCAACTATATATTCCAGTCGCGAGATACATTCGCACTTGGTGATCTTAACTCCCTTAAAGCCAAAATTATGCGCATCCTTAATTCTCAGCCAGAAAAATGCGAATGAAGAGAACGTGCTATGGAATTCGCAACAACTTACGTGGATGTACCAAGGAAACTTTAACCATAAATATTGATCATTCCTCGTTTTCGTTCATCTTCCTTTTAAGCCTTGTACTAAATCAGCCCTCCACGCGAGTTTAATGTTAGTTATCTTTAATGCTGCGTAAATGTTGCGCAAATATTTTGAGGGAACTGAATTAGAAATCATATTATTCACGTCAGAAGTGCACATATGAGTGATTACTGCTTTTAACATGAAATATATTCGAAGATTTTTAGAAAAGTGGACAATATGAGGTGTAAGAGATCGTTGTTTGAATGTAACTGACTTTTCATGGATTGTTGGATAGTTAGTAATAATTTATAACATTTTAGCTAAATGAATGTTCTTATTGTTAGTACTATACGAAACGGAAGAATATAATATGAATAATGAAAATAGAGCAAATCATAGACTAAATTAAATTATGTTACTATTACCACTTACATATGTATAGTGGAATTATCAAACTGATGATTATGTGTTATTCGTATCTTATTAATATGCTCGTAAAAATCTAATGAAAAATTATTAATTCATTTCGCTAATATCTTAAATAAGTACAGTACATGACAGCAAAGATACAAAAGATGTAGAGACAATTTTTTAAATTCCTCGATTTATCGCGAATCCATTTGCGATGATTAATGTAAAATGCGTCTTCGTACGAAGGATATAAGCAAAAAATACACACGAAAAAGATAAAAACAAAAGAATGAAAAATGCAGAAGTACTATAAGCGTTTGAGAAATTCATTATACTAATACGACAGAATTACTAAAACTCGTAAACTATTTATAATCTTCATCATTAAATATCCGCTCTACGTCTCACGATGTAGTCGGTGCTTATTCAAACTTACTGTAACAACATTCTGGTACATTTATCGATATTTTTACATCCTCGTTATCTAAAATACTTGAAATTTTTATATAAGAATAATAGCATTCAGTTAATAGCATGAATTGTTCCTCTAATTTTTTCATAACACATTATAAGTTAGATTTTTTTACATCTTTACTTCATATTAATAGTCTCATTCACGAAAATTCATACATAATGCCTTTTTATGTCTCTCCTTGCTGCTTGCATATTTGAATCATAAAATAGTAATCATCTAAATAATTTCTCCATAGTATCGATTCGTTCGAAATAGCGCGACTTGGTGTAGCTATATTTCGTCAGACAATTCCTGTATATATTATTATAGCAAAGCTCCCTAAGGAATATTAACAGCAAACATTGTTCGTGTTAAGTCCGCATAAAATTCATTTTTTCATGAGCCCCTAGTTTCGTGTTCTGAATTTTCCGTTCCGCATGGCTTAGTTGCTTCTTCGACTGCTTTCTTGCGTATGGTATTTATATGTATTTATATGTTGTACCAATAGCCATTTCTTTTCACATTTCAAATTTTTATTACAAAGGCCACAAGTGCTTTCGTGATCACTTTCGTTAATGACAAAGATGGAATCATTTTCGACTCAACTTTACTTTAATGTATCTAATTTCTTTGAACTCTGACATTTTTACAAACTTGAGGAACGCTTAAATATACCGATGTATAATACTATTTCATGCACATCACCTGTACTATGATATTTGAATTCCAAACACAAACTGTCAAGATAACAAAAACATGATTTGATATGATCTACAATTAGTTTTGGTTAGTTACACATTACTAATAACGATACTACATAGTTATGATATAAGAGTTTACTGGTAGAGATGAAATTAATTTAAAATATAGATACTTCATATAAACACGATATATGCATATGCATGGTAAATAACAGGATGGTATCTGATGGCAAGTAATATATTCTCGCATGTGTTGTTAAACATGCAAAGCATATTCATTATGCAAAAAGAGTGAAACAAAAATATATTTTTAGAGTTCTCTAATCACGAAATCTGTCCAGACCCCATTGCTTTACCTGCTAGCTAAAAAAATATACATTTGCATAAACCTCCGCTGTCTAATCATCAGATAATTCAAATAGTAGAATCTTAATTACTTGAATTAATTATAATATATGCTCTATGGATAACCGAATACTGTTTGTTTTGCATGAGAAAAAATCATTTATTTTGAATTATTTTACAATTACCATTAAATAGAGGTAAACACAGAAACATTGGAATAAAATCATAGTAATTCTTTTCAGATTCTATTCTTGTTTCCTACATTTTGTTAAAAGTAACCATCCCTAAGTCTTTTTACTAATCAAAATTAATTGTTACAAAATATACTGATGTTCTGATGATCGAATTCTCATTCTGTCAATAGGTTAACAAACGACCTTTTACTGTATTATGGATAGAAATAATAAGAGAAATGTAAAAATTCTCGATAACTGTTACAATTTTCAAACTTTTCATCACTATTGTACATAATATATTATAATATTAATAAAAACATTATATACATATATATTATTATTGCATATATAATATTGTAGTATCATGAGGAAAAAACCTGGTTAGAAACTAACCAAAACAATGTCGTCTGTCCTTCGGCTGTTAGTTTACATAGGAGAAAAACCTATTGACTAAAGTCACCTAGTCCTTGCGGCACGAAAACAGGACCGGATTAGGAAAAGGACAAAATAACGTTGATCGAGAAGTGAGAACGTTTTATCGAGAGGTCAGAGTTAGTCGAGAAGCCGAAGAGTAGAGTTGTAGAGTTGAGAGAGTCAGTGAGAGTTGCGGAGTTGCCTGAGTTGCTAGCGTTGTTGAGAGATTGAGTTGTTAGAGTTATAGAGTTGCGAGAGTGATTTGAGTAGAATAAGATATTTAGTTTAGTTCAAGTTGAACATTTATCGTTCTCTGTCCAATTAGTATCTGTTATTTTTATTTATCTTAAATAAATAGAATTAGGAGAATTTTACAAATCTAAATTATCCTAATCCTATCCTTTCCGATACTACAATATACTATATATATAATGTCTTTATTAATATTATGATGTTACAATATATATTATAAAACACATCTTTGAATAATTCAGGCATGAAAACTTCACGTAAAAAGCAAAAATCTAATTATTGTTTAATATCGGTATAAAAGACGGTAGAATAGTGATAGTAAACTACTTACAGAATATGGATCCCTACTTTATAATTCAGCAGCCGTCACAAGCCGATTTTCTAAATATTTAATTTTCTATATGTAGTAGTATTGACAAACGACTTTTCTTATCAAACATGCACGTAGTTCACTTAATATGTCTTTTTCAGCTGTTTCTGAAATTCCACAGTTTTATGTACCATGTCTTGTCTCGATGTTCCTTAACTTAGAAACAATGTAGCAATCATACCTTTTCAAATGTGAAACAAACAAGACGCCTTCGTCCGAGAATTCTGGTATACTACCAACTATTACTATTGCTACCATTTGTTGGTAACCGTATTCTTAATTTCTATTTAAACAATATTTTTGATTTTATTATCATTTTAACTTGTCCTTTTATTAGTTAGATATTCTTTTGTTACAGCATTATGTATTACTATTTTTCATATAAGTAACAGATTGAAATCATCGGTAAATGAAATAATTTATCTGTTATAATTAAATTATTATAAAACTGTTTAGCCATACATTTAATATTATGGAATATTTATACTGATATAAATGTATATATACAGTGTACACAATAATATTGATAATTATATAGAAGAATGACTAAAAAGAAGTATAATCGAACCAGTACCAGTGTTATATTTATATTGTTTTATATTGTTTAGCAAATGAATAAACTTTGAGTATCATTTAATAGATATATTGTCAAACCTTAATGATTTATTCGAAATAGTATTCTATCTTAGTATCATAACATACAACCAATTATATTGCAACAGTGTACTATTTTTTGTGTTATGTGTAACACAACAACTTGTGGGCTGTCACATAAAACATTTTAGATACTTGTTTATTTTTAATGAAATGTAACTTATTTACAAATTAAGAATACATAAAATTGTATTGGTTTTATTCTTTATCATTTTATACACGCTGCATACTTATACAGATAATGGTAGAACATTATGATACGATAAATTTGAATTTGAAAAATTAATATGCAATAATAAAATTATAACCTGCAAATGTCGAAAGTTACGAAACAGCTTTGTTGTGTAAGAAATTCTTTATTCAAGTTTTTAATAAAGTTCTCAAAGTTCTTTAACAAAATTGTTGGTAATTATTCGGAGTCATGGCCTCGTCACCGATTTCAAATATTTCTGAATTTGTTGTCGGGGGCAAGATTCCGAACAACTTTTCTCTATACATATCACCGCCGCTTGGCCTTGTTTTCGAGACAGTCGCAAGAAACTGCCGATACCACTACAGTGAATTCTGCCTATAATTGTGCGTCCGTGACAGTCTATACATTAGTTTAGTTGTTGACCGCCTTACGGTTCACGATGCTGGCCGGATAGAATGACACCTAACCTACTCCTACATAAACTATAAACAAAAGATAAGAATTCCATTTAGGTTAGGCGTTATTTTATTCAGCCGCCGTGCCGAGAGGTGGTCGGAAACTAAACTAACACGTACGATGCCACATCACGACGAACACATCGGCAGAATTCGTTGTAGTGGTATCGGCAGTTGCGAATGTTTCGAAAACTAAAGCCAAGCAGCGGTGACATGTTTAGAGAAAAGTTGTTCGAAATCGTACCCTCGACAGCAAATTAAAAAATAATTGAAATCAGTGATGAAGCTAGGATTCCGAAAAATTACTAAATTGTTTAGTTCCTAATTTCTAACTCTTATGCCACATATCAGATAACAATAATCTTTTAAAATTAATAAGAAGGTTAACTGTAGCTGTAATATTAAACGACATTATATCGGTAAGTAATATCAAGCAAAATCTAAAATTGATAGTTACATACATCAACAAGTCAAGAACTTTATCGTAATTTAATATCATAAAACTTTCTGATAGTATTAGATCGTCCGAAAAGTTTCTTTCGTTTTATAAGGAAATAATGGATGCACAACATTTTCCGTTTTATATTATTTTATCGAATTACGTATGATCCATTTTGTTGTATCAAAATAAAGATCACAACGTTTGACAGATTAGGTTTCATGTTTGTATAAAGATGCATCGTTATAAAAGACGGGTCTGTAAAAGAAAGACACTTTTCGGATAACCTAATAATTATAACTAGTCAATACAATTGTAGTATGTATTGTTTATATGTTGAACTACTATGCTTGGAACAAATTTAGATCTGGAACATACTTACATATTTTGGCGAAATTCATGTTATGAAAAATCAAAGTGTCGAGACACTTATGACAGGTAGTGTACGTAAAGAGCCATAGTAAGTATACATATAGATATTACGAGACAGGGTGAAACATAATACTCTTACCTTCAGGTCTGAAACTTCCTCGATGGCCTTCTCACAATTAAAGTGGTTCTCAAAGTATTTCTCGAACTATAAATATAGATATAATTATTTATAAATTAAATCTATAAATACTATGTATATATATATATATATAAATATACAGATAAATTAAATTTATAAATATCACTATAATTTAGATACAATAAATATAGATGTAATCGTAAATTAATTTCAACTCATATGAATCATAATAGCGGTTAATATAAAAAAAGCAAATGTAATTTGTGGCACTTTAAATTGTGATCATAATGTGTAAATAACTAAAGATCCATTATCTAGGCATATATCCACTTCCACATTGCACATATCACATACCAGGTATGTAAATATGAAACCGGAATTTTTGTATAGAAAATACACGTTTATCGTATGAAATTTTCATATTTGAATTTGAAATTTGAATTTTCATATTTTCATATTTGATATTTTAATTGTATGAAAATTTCATACAATAAAAGTGTATTTTCTATACAAAAATTCCAGTTTCATATTTACATACTTACATGTAATTCATGCGTTATATATATATACTTGTCAGGAGATATTTCTCAATCTTCAAATATTTTTGATATTTTCAAATTTCACATGCTTTAGTTGTATATTTTGATTCATTCCAAACCGCCATTGTATACACATTGGATCACACGGATATGTAAATAGAAGAAAATTCGCTATCGGTCAGTGCGCAGACTTCACACTTTCAGATATGTATAACTGTTCCACTATTTAATACAAACGCAACGAGGCAGTAAAAGAACAAAGCCTTTATGAATAAGTAAATTATCACGCATTAAAACATGGACAATTTGAATAGCAAGTCAAGTTGTCTTCTCTAGTCAACAAGTTAAAAGATAAGATCCACTTATGTATGTTGCTATTATATTGTGCCATTAAGCATATAACCATTCACCTCCTCACAGTGTAGCACGGAAGTAACTCGGGCAAATTAGTACACATAGTAGAGCATATAAATTTAACATCTCAAAATTACATGTAACATGATTATTAACATTTATCTCCCAGAAACATTTTAAAGTATGTACATATCTTTTTTACTCGATAGAACATTTCATTGCAGAAATGTGAGAAATAATTAACATACTTTTAGTTTTTCGGATTTCGATCATGTTCCAATCATCGGCTGCATTCTATGCTGTCGTTTCGAAAATATTGCAGTTCACTTTTTCAGGTTTGCTCGCTCGATGACCATCCAGTATCATCGTGGAAGATTAAGGGAAAATCTAAAAGAAATAATTATTTTTTAAATATGTAACAGTTAGAAATTATATTGAAATAAAACTCAGTTTCCAAGAGAAATTTTAATTTTGAAACTACGTTATGAATTGATAAAATTTAAGAAAGTAAAATTATTGAAAGCCCAATAGGAGCTAAATTGTTGTTCCTTTTGAATTTCTCATTATATATTTACACTATTAAAAGTTAAACACATAAACGTTGCTATACTCTGTTACTATCCTCGTTCCTATACAACTTATATTTATGTGTGATGTTTCACATATGAAATTATTCAAAAATTCTGGATCTTTACATTGACCCTTTTCGGAAGTTTATTATAGGTATGAAGTTTCATACCATTGAACAACTAGATATACTTTTTCGATGTGGGATTGCCCTAAGTTAAGTTAATACAATTTTCAGCAAGAAATAAAATTTAAAAAATGATATTTTAAAAAGAGAGTTATGCAAAGACTAGACTGGACATTATATTGGAGAAGATCAGAGACTCGCGTAATTTTTGGAAGATACTTGAAAACATTACTAAATGCGACAATAAAAAAAGGACAGTATGACTCAGGGTGATGGGTCATGTATCCTTATAAGCTCTTAAGGATATAAGTAAATAAATCGCGTCGAGGAGGATATCCATAGACAAATTATATTTATATCATAATCTTTGATGTATAATCTAAATGTCTCACAATTGCAAGGGACACCAGCCAAGCACAACACGCCGATTTCGATGAAACTTTGCAGATTCATAGTGCAGCTAAAAATATTCGACATTTATTTACCGTTATCGGTAACTGTTTACGTTTAGAAGGCGAAAACAGCACTTTAACGTAGGATCGAAAATATGTTTTCCAGAATATGGATCCGCCTGAAGGAACAAAAACGTGAGGATTTTCGTAATTTATGGCGCTCACTTTCGTAGTCAAGAGCCTATTTTAGAGTTAGGATGTTAACACATACAATTAGAGCGATTCCTTTTGCCAATTACAACAGAACTTTTAATTTTTCAAGTATATTGTGTTCTTAATATCCGAACGTATCATAAATGCTCGTTAGTAATTAAATTCGAAATCTTACGTTTGTCTAAGTATCGCTCATCCTTTTCCCGCCAAGAGTCTGCCGCGTTTTGGATATACGGAGTATGTGAGCAGTGAGTGATGGCCAGCGAGCGACCATAACGATTAGCCATCTTCTTGCGCTCGGTGAAAATTAATCAGCACGCATATTTTCGGGATTTCCATTTTTGAATCTTGCCAAACGCCCCGTTGATTCTAGCACGGTCAGTCTTGTACGAGCATTTGAATCGTTAACAGCTTCTCCACCAGTCGTGGGGTAAGAATCGTTTTAATTTCTTAGCATTCGGAAAGAACAGTCTCGTCCGAATTTACGATTCCCTTCAGACAGTCGCGAAGTAAAGTATCATGCGAGCCGTCCAGCTGCAGACACGATCTTTAAGCATTCGTTGAGCAAAGTATCGTTTAATCACTTGACACGATCAGTTTTCAGTCCTGGGCGAATTTTACATTTCGAATCAGAGTTCGAATTCGCGAATTCGTTCTTAATCCTCAGGAGTCGGGCAGTGAAGTATCGTTTAATTGTTCGTAACGATCATTCGTAAATCTCATCTGAGCAGTTGGAGGGAGTTCGAAATCATCTCATCGTTCGAAGAAGGACAGCTCTTAGTGTCATTCATAGTTCATCGCTTATTCAATTATTACTCTCCTCAGTGAATCAGTTACTTCAGGTTAATTCGTCTGTTAACAAGTGCAGAGCAGTGTCATCGACATTCGACACATATATACGCGTGTATATTTTGTGGTCCTTCGAAGAGGAGAAGCCCAAGGAGATGCAGAAAATCTGGTACATCAGAAGAGCAATCGAAGAACAGTCAGTGACACTAAGGAGGAAGAAGGCGACTATCTCGAACCAATAAGGGAGGCAAGCGAGCTCAGGTCAAGGTAAGCTCGTTTCCATTACCGATCATATCCTAAATTAATCACTACTCAGTGATGAGGAATTTCGTCGTCCATTTCGTTCGTAATATACGTAAATATTTGTCGATTCGAAAATGTCTTTGACCGTAAATAACAGTGTCGACGAAAATATACGTGAACTTAAAAATAAGCAACTCACATTCAAAGCGCAATTAACGTTGTTCAATAAATACATCGAAACATTTGTCGATAGCAATAATGGACGCGCCAAGATTCGTATACGAATCGAGAGTTTACGAAAATAGTTTGAAGTCTTCAAAAATATTCAAGACAAGCTCAGACTCGCCGAAGACATCAATGAGATTGGAGAGTGGAATAACTTCGAACATTTTTGGCGACGCCATTACGACCGCCGTCGCCATGTTGCTAAAGCTTTTTTCTTTTTGTACGTGGAGAAATCCTCATGGACACTCCGCTGCTGTTAATAATCGGTAACTGCAGAGTAGTGTCGGACTCTTACCGACTAAAACTCCACGATGATCATCCTACGCGTATGACAGGAGTGCTCCAGGAACCTCTTATGAATTGTCTTCAGTTGCACCCCCCTCTCGCGTCCTCTTGTTCGAGCCAGTCCTAATGATTCTCCGACTGTTGAATTTGGCGTTAGGGGGGCCATTGCCCCTAGCGCTATCACCCCTTCTAGTCATCGTCCGTTGGGACGGCGATGAAGCGGCTCTAGGCCGCCTGACCGCCATCCCCCTCCATCGCGTTATTCTACAAGGGTGAGAGTTTTTCTTTCTCTCTCTTTCTGCTCGCTCGTATTCCTGTGGCCCGATCAACATCGCTTCTACAATCGCCGAAGGGACCATGTTGCTAAAGCTGGAACGTTTCACCCACTACAGTCGCATTCGCCGCGAGTGCTCCTGCGACCATACGTGTACATCTGCCAAAGTTTGATGGCAAGTTTGAAAATTGAAAATTACATTCGAGTATTCGTTTTTGAACATGATCCATTCATATCCGGATTTGAGTAATATCCAAAAGCTTAACTACCTTCACTTGACTCTATCTGGAAGAGCGGAATCGCCAATAGAGTCCTTCACAATTAGCAAGGATAACTATACAGCAACCAGGGAACAGTTGTTTGATGCATACGACAATAAACGCGCGATTGTTCTTCGCCATGCCACGTTATTAATCGACATGCTGGAAATGATTGACGACTCATCAGCGTCGATCCACGACTTCGTAAGCCACATGCAGGCGCGCATTTTATCCCTGCGTGCATTGTGATGAATCGAGGTGATCCGGAACAATCTATTGCTCAGTTGTGATTACTTGTTCATGGACACAAAGATGCCTCAGCTCGATGAGGTATTCAACTACCTTCGGAGCGCGTCACGCCGATACAAACACCACTTTGATTCAATAGCCGTGAACCGATTAACCGATCTGTAATCGCGCGTATTCACATATCAGGTCTGTAAGTATGAAACCGGATTTTGCCGGATGGCCCTAGCTGATAATGTAGTTATCACTAAACTGCGTCATTGATGCCAAAAGTCTTTGTTGACATCTCACGAACATTTTCGACTCAGAACAATACAAGTTTCATACGACAGCATAGTTTGTAATAGCGTTGAACATGTCGAATTTTGTGCCTGGAAACTACGATTTGCGGACAGTATTGATTTTCTGTCACCATTTGAAGAAAACTGCTGCGGAATCGCATCGAATGCTTGTCGAAGCTTACGGTGAGCCTGCTCTTGGTAAATCACAGTGCTTTGAGTGGTTTAAAAAATTCAGAAGTGGCAATTTTGACGTGAGGAACGAAGAACGTGGATCAGAAGAGTGTGATCTATTATGAGCTGCTAAAACCTGGCGAAACCGTTAATACTGAGCGCTACCGACAACAAATGATCGATTTGAATCAAGCTTTGCGTGAAAAACGACCAGAATATCAAAAAAGGCAACACAAAGTAATTTTGCTTCATGATAATGCACCATCACATACAGCAAAACCGGTGAAGGAAACGATCGAAGCGTTCAGTTGGGAAATACTTTCGTACGCGGATTACTAACCAGACTTGGCTCCGTCCGATTACTATTGGGACACGCACTTTCTGACCAGCACTTCACTTCTTACGAAAATGTACGAAAATGGCTCGATGACTGAAAAGAGCGACAGTTTTTTTTGGCGTGGCATCCACCAATTGTCAGACAGATGGGAAAAATGTATAGCTAGCGATGGCAATACTTCGAATAAAACATTTTTAATCATTTTCATACAATAAACGTGTATTTTCTATACAAAAATTCCGGTTTCATATTTACATACCTGGTATTTCCGCGAATATGTCGAAAAACTGCGGGTCAGCTGAGAACAACGCAAGAAGACAAACATCGCGGACTCCTCCGTCCGCTCCAAGAAGCAGGAAATGCACGTGGATATTGCCATCACCATTGCGGACCACGAAGTGCGATTACTCCATGGTCGTCACGACAACCCAGACGCAGGACAAATTATCCTGGAAGATTTGTAAAGAAAGACATCACGAAGCCTTCCTATATCGAAGATTTCTCGAATGCTCATCGAACAGCGACTGAAGGAAATTCGAAAGGCTCATCTAAATCAGACGCGACGCGAATAGACGGGGATTGAATAACCGAATCAATTTGCACGGTCTGGCGTAATTTTCAGTACAAACAGTCATTTAGGTGAACTGATGGCGACGGTACAGGTACTTGACCATGGTAAGAGACCCATAGTGCAGCACGCTTGTCAGTATGTGTTCGAATTCGAGCTTTTTAACGGAAGATCTCGCGACGAGATTGCATTTGTCGCAGACGTGAGCATTCGTAGCCGTCGGTATACTGCATCGGCTTAGTACCATTTCAAATAGTTCAATTAACGTTTTTCACGATTTCGGAAATTGCGCAATGCTCCCGAAGTGCAGATCAGTCGCTGAAGCTAACAGATATCGCTGAATCTCAAGCTAGCTGATCCGAAATTTCATTGCCCAGACCTCTCTAATTGGCTCCGGTCCAACATTGGCGTGCCTCGGTACCGAACAACACGATCTATCTCTTCCGAATTGCTTGGACTTTTTTCTACAAGATGTGGTTGAGATGGATCATCGGCGAAAGCGACAGCCGCAATAAGAGTGACACACAAGACATTCGTCACCACATTTTGGTCATCATTGATGATCGTCACACCAAAAGAAATTTTAGGAAATGAAAGAAAGACTCACCGGGCAGTATGCGAAGATCACTTCGCTCAACATACCCAACGTGACAATGCCGCATGCTACATCATCGCGTTACTGAAAAGAAATATCAGCTTGGGGAATTACGAAGACGTGCCCTGTATTGATTTCTTTCGCTCAAATGAAAATTGGTACGCGATCCAAAATTGCGTAACGAATACGCCAGTAGTAATATACGAATATGATCATAAAAGAGTATTGTGCACTTGGGCATGTGACATATATAGAAGTGACCGCCGCACGAGGTTTCTCCCGTTTCATATATTCCTCGATGACAGGGGAATTTTGCGTGTTGGAGGAAGGTTGTGAGACTTGAATCTTCCGTATGTCCAAAGCCATCCCATTCTTATGCCAAAAGGTCTTCATGTCATTCGACCTTGTCATTCAGGATGTGTACATTCGCGCACACTATCTCTTTACAATATTCGTATTAGTCTATTGAAAACAAGAACACCACGCGCAAAACCATTCATCAATGCGTCCACCGACGTGTCCCACGTCATGGGACAGCTGCTTACTATCAGCATGATGGAAGGTCGGTCCTTCGTAAACCGCGGAGTCGACTACCACGGCTCTTTCTTTCTTAACACATTGACTGCCACGCGTGTTTTCAAAGAAATCTCCGTCAGGCCACGCGTGCAGCAGTACCAAGCGTTCTCTGCTAGCTGCTCCCATCGATATTTTAGTGATGCGAGTCTCAAGAATGATCTTTCGTTTCGTTTGTTCGCAACATTAAAACCACTAGCTGTTGTTGAATATAATGAAGGAAAGTGTGGTATAGATTATTCCGACCAAATGGTTTTTTATGCCACCACAATTAGAAAAGGAATGAAGTGGTACAGAAAACTTGACATTCGACTCCTTCTGGGAATTTCTGTTGTAAACACTTTGACGGTTTACAAAATTGCAACAAGGAAGAATATAAATATTAGAATATTTAGACAATTATTAGTTGCAAAATTATTAGGGTTGTCTAAAAAAACAAAAAATCCTTGTCTTCGACGGAGTCGGCATAATATCGCCGTTCGGAAAAATGATTCCGGAAGAAGCATTAAACGCGCATGCAAACTATGTTATGCAAATAAAAGACGTCGAATGGACCGAACAAAGGCACAAAAGAATTTGAAGAAAACAACAACTTATTGCCCAAATTGTCCCGACCAACCTCAGTTATGTATAGAATGCTTTAAAGTTTTACATTCTAAATAATTTTTTAATAAACCATTTTCGTATTACTTTTAAAACAATTCAACAGTTTTATTATTATGGAATATCTTTTCAAATACCTACGACGATCCTTCGCAAGTAGTCGAATAAGCGACACCCGAATACGGATGTCGTGGCAGTCAATGTGTTAAGGAAGGCCGACATCTCAATCGAATACGCATAAAGGTCTACGTTATCGTTTTCATCTGTCTGGCCACGAAGGTTGTTCCTCTCGAGGCAGTAAGCGATCTGCCCACTGGCGCATTCATCGCCAAGCTAGAACGATTCGTCGTGAGATATGTGGGTAACATTAACTCGAATAACGGGACGAATTTCCTTGGTACCAATACTGAGTTGCCGGCCCTTTGCCGGAAAGACAATTAAGATTTAGAGATTCTTCAAGGAAGCGTCGCCTCACTTCGGTGGCTTATAGAAAGTAAACGCCAAGTCATTTAAACACCACGTAAAATTAGCACTTAGAATGATTTCTTTCAGTGATTGTGACAGTGCTTTTAATTTTCCATGTTTATTGTATTCTGGTTGGCATTCACAGTTAGAACAATTCCTTTTAACTATTGTAGCAGTACTTTTCATTTTTCAAGTACATTGTATAATTAACACCCGGATGTATCATAAACGCGGTTACTTGCGAAGAATAATTTAGCTATTCCGACCATGGGCCACCCGAAGGGAATTCGATCTTTGTCTAATTAAATTCGGAACCTCACGCTCGGCCAGATATCGCTCACCCTCTTCCAGATGATGGTCTCCCGCGTTTCAGATACACGGAAGTGCAGTGGTTGATGGGCAGTGAGCGAGTATGCTGATTGGCCATTTTCTTGCGTTTAGTAAAAATCAATTAATATCCATATTTTTGGATCTACCGTTCTTGCCTTGACACGGTTGAGTTTAGCACGATCAGTCTCGTACGAGCATTCGAATCAAGAACAATTTCTTCATTAGTCCTGGAACAAGAATCATTTAGTCTCTCAGCATTCGAAAACAACAGCCTCGTCTGAGTTTTCGACTCGTCAGCATCTCCAAGCATTCGTCGAGTAAAGTATCGTTTACTTGTCATCGACATTAGATACACACAAGCGCGCGTACAAATATGAAACTATTTGAGACAAAGGAACTATGTTAGGGGACAAATTTTGTGTTGTTGAACGACGAATCTGGTTATGTAAATACATTCTAACAAAATCCATTTGTTTGAATAGTATATGAAAAATTATAATTACTTTGTTAATCTTTTTTGTAAATATTTATCAATTTCCATGAAAATTTGTTCGTGTAGTTTGCGTAGATCTAAACTCAAAATACCCAAACAAACAAAAACACTCAAAATGCATATATCAAAATTTTGATTTTTTACAACTTTACGAACAGTTATTCCTAAAGTTCGCTTGAACAAGGTGTTCCTCTATGAATAAAATAATTTTAGGAGTTAATTTAGATGTCATCAGTGTGATAGGTGAAAATGTCTTTTATAGTAATAAAAAATGCTCACTCAAAAAAGGAATGTCTGTATCGCTAACTTTCATTAGAAACAATATGCAAAAACTTATAATATACATATTATAATATATTTTATATTAATATAAAACCAAAAGTCTAAAATGAAATTAGGAAAAACTAATCTGTTGAAACTGTTTTCACTATATATTTGTCACATTAAATTAGTTTCTATTTTTCTAATAATGATATAAACATATATCAACAAACAAACTAGAGGAATAATAAAAACGAATGGCAAGAAAATATTTAGAAAAGATTTAAGATTATAATGAATCAGAAAAGCGTATCAAGCAAAATCACCATCTAATAATGAAACATCATTTTGTCCTTTCTAAATATTATTAATATTATTATATGCAGAGTGATACTGAAGTTATCTCGTATATATGAAGTTTAGTTTACTTGTAAACTCGAGTTTAGTAACTCGAGTTTAATTGCGTTATGATTGAAAATGACTGATGTATTAACAATAGAAATGTAATAATTTTACTTAATTTATTCGTACTCTTTAAATTTCTTGTCATTTGTAGATTGTGAATGTTTATGCAAATTCATATTTTTATTGGTGTAATTAAAAAGATCAAATGTAAATACAAACATGTTTCTTCTACTCGATATTATAACAAATACTTTATGTGCAGTCTGGAATTTTGTGTAAATTTCGACTTTCTACAAATGCATAAACGTCCATAGTCTAGTTATTTGGGTTTATAAAAAGTAAGGGTCAAATTATACAGGATGTCATAACATATACATATAATATTTATTATTTGACAATAAATCCCAAATGAAAAAAATGCAAAGCACTGAATATAATTGTAATTTTTTCTACAGTATAAAAATGGGCAATTCGTATTGTTTACAATGGTTTTATTATACGTAGTTGGAAAAATTACGTGCATTTAGGATTTAATGTTATCCCAAACGTGTGACAACGAGACCAGTTCCGAAGCAATAGTTTAGAAAGTTCCATAGCAACACCCGTTACGTTAAATATCAGTCAAATGCACGCAAACTCCAGTATCGATGCAACTCATGCAAACTCATACGATAACTTCTGCGAAAGTACAAGTTTAACGAAAAAACGAAAAAAAAGGCAGTTCGGAGTTCCATCCATTTTCGTTCCATTCAGGAACTGCTGTCCATTGGGAACAAAATACGATCCATTCAGAAGACTGGCTTGTCACCGGTATTTGTATTGCGTGCCAATCTTTTTATACGATAGATTGATTTCGTGGAGGTCGTCGTCGCCGACGTTAGCGACCGTTGACGCCAGTACCGCCTTGCAACTGGCAACGGACCGATACACGCAATCCCATTCTGTCGTCGTTCACCTTTTACTTTTGGCAAGAACTTCGTGGTCCTTCGAACCTGATCTAGTACCATTAAAACCGTGTGATTCTGGTGTAATGGACATAAAAGATTGCTTTTCTACCGGGTTTTTATTTGGAGATAACAAAGTTTAATTAAGCACAATCGATTGGCTGTTAGCTGTACGAATTGTGTGAAAATAATGATTTATAATGGTTGAAATAATAAAATATCGTAAGGTTTCTGAAAAAATGACTAGTTTAGTACAATATGTACTTGAGTCATAAATTAATTTCATAAATTAATATGCATAGAAAAATTACGATTTTTCGTAAAATAGAACATCTGGTAACTGATGATACAACCGAGTAAGGGATACTTCTTCATGAAGAAATAAATCGAAAATGTTAGCATGACAAGTCAAAACTAAGGGTTGGTTCATATATAGGTATGTGTACATAGGAAGCCTAACAGCTTTCTAAAATCGGTTTCTTCCATAACGAAGCCTCATATGCAAAAAAAAGAACTTTATTCTACACTTTCAACTTATCTTTTCATCAAGAATTATCGTCAATTATTGCACACCTTGTATATTCATTTAAGCAAGTCGTTTATGTTTTAAGATATTTAATTTTAATTATGTACTTGAAATTGGTCTGTTTGGTTTCTGATCATCTCTTTCGTAGACGCATTCGTAAACCGGTGTTTCATATAGAGGGTGAATACATTATCAGTGACCAACGGTAGATAAGAATCGCTGGAATTAGCGAATCGTCCGAAAGTTCGGTCGAGTCCAAAGGAATATTAATTTTCGTTGTTCTGGTTAAAATGACGTTTTGGAGGAAGCAAAGGAAAAACTGAAACGATCATCTATTTTATTCTGTAATTTTCGCTGCTTCTTCTTGGGATTTAAGGAGGGGCTAAGATTAATTCGTACAAAATAAGGCATGTTTTTGTGAATTATTTGTGACGACACAGTTAAAATCTCTTTATTAAAGCCAATAGTACATTAAAGTATGACATTCGAAGAATATTGTATAAAATTTTCACGGAGAAATATTAAAAAATACTGCAATGGCAGCAATTATTCGGACGTGTCTCGGAAAAAAGGTAGAATTGCGGTGTCCCTGATAACTTGGTGCTGGATCATCCGAAATCAAAAAATCAAAGTTCATTCGTTAGGTAACAGTTTTCACTTTTCTGGAACACTTTGAAGGGAAAATTAGCCGATTTTGCGAAAATTTGCGGCGAAAAAAGCACCAAGTTATGAGCAATTCTACTTTTTTCCGAGATACGTCCGAATAATTGCTGCCATTGCCGTATTTTTTAATATTTCTCCGTGAAAATTTTATACAATATTCTTCGAATGTCATACTTTAATGTACTATTGGTTTTAATAAAAAGATTTTAACTGTGTCGTCACAAATAATTCACAAAAACATGCCTTATTTTTGTACAAATTAACCTTAGCCCCCCCTTAAAGCAAACTGGCCATTACCGAAGATTGTACGTGATTGTGTTATTATTTCATTAATACAGTCACATCAAAGCTATTTCTTAGCATTTTCTTTAGAAAATCTTTCATATTTTAAGGGAAAAGTAGTCATTTGATGTTTGACATTTCTTGTTTGATGTTATACAATAATAGAATGATTGTTTTACTGAAATGGTAGTGTGTTTTGGATACGGTTTCACGCCACATTGACATACATAGATCTAACGGAAGACAGTAACGATAACTATGGAATGAAAGTATGTTACGTGCAATTTTTAATTTTACTAATTGCACGTGTGTTTTCGTTTCTATTTTATAATTCATATGTTTTGTTAAATAAAATTTTTTGAATTCGATGAAACTATTTAGTTTCCCTTTAGGTTTATTTTTTGAAAAAAATCGTGTTTCGGTCATAAATCCACTTTTCATACACATTCATAGTCCGAGTCTTATGTATGTATCGCGATTTGTACAGTACGCCTTGTAGAACCTAACTCCTGCATTATCCGAAGATCACCTGTACTTATAAATAATTCGCATAATTTCGTCTTTCTCATGTCCTCTTTTTCATAATATTCCGTCGTGCTTTCATACCGGTTTGGATTAAATATTCCACGCACAAAGCATCAGCGAACCGACGATGTTGTAAACACTCGATTACCGGAACTAATTGTTAGGTATTGTGTTCGTTTCATTTTACCACCCTTTAAAAACTGGTTCGAAGCCAAGTGTGCGTACTAATTAGCTCGATAAACATTCTCGGATTTGTACTCGTTATTGATTTGTACTGTATTCACAAATGATAATTGACTAATAATGATTCTTCTACAAACGACGTTCCAAATCCTCGCAAACCTTGATCGAACACATAAAAATGCACGAGAAAAATCCTTAATTGTCGACGATAATCAGAAACTATTGAACTTAGAAGGTTCAGTGGAAACTAAAAAGCTGTTCTTTTAACGGGACAGAAACGTGGGTGGAGGTAAAGCTTGCTAATGCTTTTTCTAATTAACATGAACTTTGTCTTTTTTATTTAAAGTATTTAGTGTGGTGTAAATATTCTTAATTGTAATTTTTAATACCACGATTAGATTTTATTTATAACTTTGCACAAATATTTTAAATAAATTTTATCCTCCATAATAAATTCCGAATCGTTATTTGATCAAAATAAAAATATTGAAAGCAGAAAGTTAAATATAAATTAAATATGACTGTTAAATATGACTGTACTCATCGCAGAAATGTATTAATGTATGCAAAATGAACATTAATAAGAATCACTGTGTGATATAGAATATGAATATCTTAAGGTGAAATTTAATACATCACATATTATTTTATACCTATGTCTTAAATTTATTAAATTTAAAGAATTTTTATATGTAAAAATAAGTCTTACAGGGAATAGAGTTTAATACAAGGAAATCAAGCTTTCATTTTCCCTTTAATGGTAAGAAAATTTAAATATTGATATAGAAATTTGAAGATGAAAGAAAAAACTATCGATTTCAAACTACAATTCTTGATAATGAAAGAAAAAGTACGCGGAAGGTTCTATTGTTGTCATTTAGTTTGACGTGTTCCCTTTGAAATCGAGCAACTTACACATGTACACATTTCTTCTTCTAAAAACGTTATTAATATATTTAATACAATTTTTTGCACGCAATTTAAGGGAAATAACAATTTTCAAACAATTTCACATTTAGTTTGAACTGTAGCAAACAATATATTTGTTTGAAAAAAAGGATTAAGAAATTTTTAGACCATTAGAAGTACAAAGGCAAAAATTCTTAATAATTCTTAATAATATTTCTTTCGTATGACAATACTTATCTATACTACTAATAAATTCTGTAATGCTAATTTTAAAATACATAATTTAGAAAAAAATTAATCAAAGTAAAAATTTAAATTAAAATATTAATTCTAATTAAGATTAATTCTTAATTCGAAAAAGTATTTGTATATTTACCATAGAAAAATTTCATTCATGTATTGTGTATGTGTTATGTATGTAAATCTTTTGAAATTTCATTAGTTACAACCAGATATGACTGCCATGATTATATTGGAAGAATTTGTAAATCTGTATAGAAGTATATCGAATGTGTGCAGCACGAATGGCCATCTTAGCGTATAATAAGTGTGGAATATACCACTGAATATACCACTAAATATTGAAGTTCATTGATATAATGGATAATCGATTGTTTGAATGCTTTCGTGATCTCTGTGAAAAGATTTTCTAGTTTCTGTATGTATATATTTTCCGATTATTATATACATATATATTTGCATATATCATATTTAATTATTACATATATTCAGATTATTATTATATATTTTTAAATTTGTTCTAAAATTTGCTGATATAATCGTGATAGTTTACTATTATTACAGTGTTAGTATAGTTTCAATGTGTCAATTTTGGCGAAATTTCAATTTCGTATAACATATATGATATACTTCCGGGAGCACTGGGAGATGCAGAGTCTTAGGTCAGTAACCACTAATTTCTTTAGAATTTTCATTTTTCTTCGTTGATTCTTTCTATGATCGACGACGTGTCATCTTGATATTTCCGAAAGATTATTAAAACACGATATGCTGGTAGGTATTCGTTGTCAAAGTTTTGATCTTAAAATGTCCTGTGACCTTTCTGGAAAATTCCGAAAATCTAAAATCAGTTGAGCTGTCGTCTTACCCCCACCAAGGAAAATCGTGTCGAGAACGGTTGAGATAGTCAAATACTATTGGCTGGAAAATTTATACTTTCAGTACTAACTAATTAGCGTACATTCTGAAGAAACGAAAGAAAATTCAAATATTCTGAGTCCAATGTACTCAGAATATATAAAAAGTAAGCATCGAAACCAGCGTAACGTGATTTTATACCTTTGAATTAGTGAAGGTTCAGAGAAAAATGTTTGTGCAAAATTTACCTTGAACATATCATTTCAAAATCAACGTATTCTACTCATCACGATGAGTAAAAGTCTCATGTAAAAGGAATCATATGTCGTGAATGTGTCCCATCTGCCAGAAAAAAGTTAAAGTTTTAATAATTCTTAAACTGGCTTTATTAGCAATATGTTTACATTCTGCAGTCAAATACAGAGAAAATAGCACCTTCTGTAGATGTCCCAGATCCACCATTACGTGTTCCATGTTTTCCTTCCTCTCTTCCTTTTTTCTTCTTCTTTTTCTGTTTATTTAAACATCTCCGAACTCACGTCTACATTTCCACTATGTCTTTTCGTAAGTAATTTCACTTGGACTATGAATAATTTCTTCTCTCAAAGAAATAAATCCAAATTTCATGAATAGGGGGGCGACGTGTGAGAAGCCAGGACATGTCAGGAACAAGTCGCATGTCAGAAATAGATCTGCATCCTGTCCTCGGTGATCCCAACTTTTCGTCCGAAAATTGGCGAGCCGGTTAGCTATGGCGAGGTGGAGCACCATCATGCATAAAATAGATGAAGCGTCTGACGACTCTGTCGTAACATTTTCACGTAATTCGCTTAGAAGACGCGAGCCTAAAAATTGCAAATATGTTACAAATGTTGCAAAAAGATAAGGCCAATAATACGATTTCCAATAATTCCTGTCTATACGTTCATAATGAATCGTCCTTGATCAAGTTTTTCAACCATTGCATATGAATTTCTGCAAGACCAAATCGTGGCATTCTGTCGATTGAGAATGTTACAATTTAAGAAACTGCTTTCACCTGTACATAACGCAAAAAGTATGGGTCGTGTTACAACTTATATGTTGAATTGAATATGTTTGAATTTTGTAAAGTTGTAACCTTCTTCTCGAATTATTTGTTTATTCTCACTTGACCAACTATTTTATGTAAGTCCAATAATTGATAACCACGATCAAAATCGGTAACTAACTTGTTCTTCTTTACTCTTAATTGTACTTAATTAATAATGTAAATTATATTTTTTAAGAAACCCTATCATTTGTATCGAACATTCTTAAGCTAAAAGTAATTAATTACATTATCTAACGTCTAATTTTAATTCAATTTTTTAAATAAATTTTCAAATATTATTCAAACGTTATGTGAGAATATATTTTTTTTATCGAGACAATTTCAATGAAGAGATTATGCTCGAAAAATAGAGATTTTGTAGTATATGGTATATACAGTGTTTCACCTAACTTGAATACCTTGGATATCTCATTTATTATTGATAATGGAAAAAAATGGTAATTTAATATGAATACATTTTAATATGACGGTAAGAATGACATTTTTCTCAAAGTCGTTTCGTTTCATTTCAGATTGCCATTATTTATCATATCACACACATCACATATCATTATTTTTATTATTACGCATTATAGTTTGATATCTAAGAAAACCTTTTGAGAAACGTACAGGAATCTTTATTTAACAGAATATTAAATTAAATACTACTAACAAGATACCTGCATAATATCGAATTGTAAATTCAATAACTGCTTACCAAAAGAATGATGATAATAATAATTTTCATTTTATATTATATTTAAAGCATATCTGATCCAAATACGAGAGGAATAAAACTCTTGAATGAGACTTTAAGCCATTCAATTTTAGACTCTCAACGTTTCGATATTTCTGTACAAATTTACCAGAAAAATATTAAAAATTAGCGGTTGCACGAATAAGTTCCCCCAGTGCGGTTGATCACAGTGCCCATAATCTTTCAATTTTATCGTGTAAGAAGAATTTGCATACAACGGTGTAATGTTTCTGTACTTAGCTGTCCCGCATAAACTGAGACAAGAAACAAGAAAGAAAAGGAAGGAATACAGCAAAGAGAAAAAAGAAGTGGAGCGATAGAAAGAACAAACTCTTCTATAGAATAAGAGAAGTGGGGGGTACGAGTGTTTAAGGAACTCAGAAAACCGGTGGGATTATAATACCGAATGAAAAGACCCTTACAAATCTTTGTACGAGGGCTTGGATTTCCAACTAAAGGAGAAGCCGGTTTGTGCCTTGTGACGAACGTAATTAAACGTAAAGTAATGCACTTACACGTTGCACGTACACTCGAGATGCGGGGACGAAAGCAATTAGAACGGCAAAAAGGAGCGAAAATCGTGTCGCGTTGATAGGAAAAAAAGACGCTGCGTAATTGCACATTTATTGTGAGTAACATTGGCAATGTGGATTGCAACAATATTAATACCAACTTTGGTACTTACGTTTCATTAATGTCGCGTTTATGAGGTTGTGTGTGCATGTGTGTAACACATTATAGAAACCTGTTTCGTATTATGAAATATCGCTTATATCGGTAAGATTTTAGATGTTATGTGATTTGATTTCAATCCTTAATTTGTTTGCGTTTTGCTTTCGATCAATTATCCATTTACTTATTAATTTATTATTTATTTCTGTAGTAGTTAATTGCAACATCTTATTCCTTTATGCATTCTTTGATTTTAACTCCTTGTCCTTTATTGGAAAAGGAAATTTATTTACTTGGAACTTTTTATTCGATATAATTATTTTCGATTTATTTGGAAGAACATCATGTGCAATCGTAACTGGTCGTTTTACGTAAAACACGTTTCTTTCTGACAAAACCGATTTTATTCTATTGTTCTGCAGACGGTAAAAAATATGGCGGTGATTATAAAAGTTATTATAAATTAAATGTAAATAGGAGTCATTGAAGAAATCTATTCATCTGTTTTATTTGAATAATGGGACAATTAATTAGTTTATTTGTTATCCATGAATATCGATTTTATATATTTCTTACAATCTATGTTTTGTTATATTTATTTATCATAATTTTATCCAAAATAACTTTTATTTAATGTTATTATCGAGATACGATAGTTTACAAACATTTTGCTCAAACAAATTCGTTGTGCTTCTATTTGACTCTGATAGACGTATTATATTTTCTCTTATTTTCCTTGAAACTTGGGAAGAGTAGAAAATATTAATGAAATTTGTACTATAATGATTTTATGCTTTATAAAGTTAAATAAAATTATTTCATAATTTAATTAATAAATAAATATAATAATATAATAATTTAATTAATAAATGAATATAATTTCATTAATAGATGAAAGAATTAGTATTGTACTCTGTATATTACATATTCACAGATGTATGATTCTATCTCAAGAATGAAATGTTATTTACTTCTGTTTGTAATAACAAACAACAGTTACATTTTATATCTTTGTATCACAACATACAAGATTAAAGGGGCGAATAAAACTTATTAATGTAAATATAATAGAATATATCTTAATAAATGGTTCTAAGATACAAGATAGATTCGGAATATATAAATCTCAAAATTAAATTTATTATATCTTGTTACATCTTTTTGTATGAAACTAACAAACGTATTTTTATGTGCAATGATAATGTTTGAACTAAATGAAATTTAAACTTTAATACAAAATAACACAACTATCACTTCTTTAAATGATTCATAGATTCAAGTAATTAAAAAAAATGCAGTCATCTAATAATTATTTTTAAAAAATGTTATTTCTTTTATATAATATACGAATAATGATCACAGTTTAGGTAATTAATCTCAGTTGGTTAAATTTAATTGTACAACCTAATATTCATACTTGTATTTCCTACAGTATTTAATAACATATTTTACGTTTCAAATGCTCAAGAATTACTTAGAATCCTCTATGACAAAATTAGAATTCATATTTTCAATAATGTCCAAACGTCTAAGCTACTGTGGCATGGGATGAGAAGACAGGAAAACGGAAATCCTTTTCGTGCTGCGAAGCCATATCCTCTTATATGTATATATGTGTATAGAGACATGTATGTACCATTGCGTGTGAAAGATACAACAATGATTTGTGGAACCTATATACTGCGTGACTTATTATACTGCCTTACTTAGTTCCATTATAGAATAAAATTTAAGTGTTCAAACCAGATGTACGATGTTAAAACACACGATAATATGCCCATAATAATGATTGGATTGTTATGTACTCACTTATTACGGTTAAACATTTATTGTTTATTAGAATTTAAATTGTATTTAGTTTAGACGATTGAACTTTGGTAGTGGTATTTCATTGTGCAAAAAGTAACTTTTTGTGATCTTTTTATATTATTAATTTTAATATTTGATCGAACCGTTTTCTTTAAATAATTCCTTGGTGACGAATAGAATAACGTAAAATGAATAACTTTTATAAAAACTAATAACATGAATAAAATAGTGCAAATATTAAAATTTATTTCAGTTCATTACGTTATTATTTATTTATTTTCTTATTTCTTATTTATTGTCACATTGACTAATAGTTTCTGTTTATTTCTAAATTTAAAGATAATTGAAGAAAAATTCCTTTCATACAATTTTTCGTCTCAAAGATACTAGCTCCTACTTTTAAATGCCTCGTAAAATCAAAGCTTCCGATTAATTTAATTTTGAGATCGCAGAAAGGTCGTTTCATGATTTCACGAAGATGTAGATTTACATATTTATTTTTCACATGGATCAAAATATTGTAATCATAGATTGAAAATAAAAGCGAAAATAAACGAAGAGAAACGAAGATAGACTATGATATAATTATTACGCTTAAATAAAATAATAGTCTTATCAAAAGATTCTAATATAAATAGACACTCAGTCTGCGAATTATAGTTTATGAATTTATGAATGAACAGATGTAGCATTTGTAGATTAATTTCGTTTTCTCAGTGAAAATCTATTATCATTATAAATAATGTATCAAATGGCATTGCAATTAATTATATTATTAATGAATATGTTATCTCCTGCAATGAGGAAGTTCTACTTGGAACAATCAATATCGATGGAGGAGAACAAAGTAATGAACGTGCCTTTGTTATCGAGCAAAATTCATTATCTAACGTAATTAGGTACATGTTATGCATGTGCGCGCTATGTCTTTGAACGCTACTTAATACTGATAAGATTTCATGTCTCTTTTATATTCTTTGATTATAGTTATATAAGAAAACCTCAGATTTATGAAAAATATAATAAAATAAAATGAATATCAAAGTTTCTATAATGCTATGTTTATTTTTACTTTGTCTTTAGAGGGTAACAATAATTTTACTACAAAATCGATTCATTGTAGTATGTACAATATAGGTTTGTACAAAATATTTATATGGTGACTACAAAAAGTATTTGCACGTATGCTTATTTTTAAATGAAACACGTTTTACCTGTTTCTATACTTCATTTTCATAGTATCAAATTTTTGCAGCCATATATACGAAAATACTACTAAATGATGCAAATTTCATACACTTAGATGTAATTAATTAATGTTGAGGTCATTAGATGTATAAACAGAGAAACGCGTGGATAAATTGTAAGGTAGAAAATATAATTTAATACAGAAGTGTAATTACAGGTAGGAATATAATTTGAGCTGGTCCAGTTCCGCACGCTAGCAGTGTTACCCTATAACTGAAAACCCCGAAGCCAATGTCGCCTGTTTACTGTTTATGGTCTTTTGTCTATACGCTGTCGATAGCTTCAGTGCTTGAGAAAACTGAAATGACCAGATGTAGAGTTTTCTTAGAAGCGGTGACCACTTCAACAATTAATATATACATAAAAGCAAATACACAAAATACATACTAAACAATTTTTCAGTAACTTCATTTGGCGTGATATAATATAATAGTTTATATTGTTGATTCTAGTTGGATCTAATGATTCAATCTAAAGGGTATTTTCTTTTTACTCCGCGGATCTGGTCTGTCGTGTCAAGTAGTTGGGTGACTAATAGGTTGTGGTGGTTGTTGACTCTTGCGTTATATCTGCTTCTGGACTTGTATATTTCATCTTTGACTGTGGGTAACTTGAGGTCGCGTGAAAATACATTCTGCAGTCATTTCATTTTTGGTAATATTATACCCCAGTAATATACTATTTCCATTTACAAATCACTTATACCGCATTCACGTTACATTTCCTCGTTACATTACATTTTATGGTATTAATTCTATTTATTAGGTCATCCCATAAGTTCGTGCCGACCTTTGTGTATACATTTCATATTTTAAAGAAAAACAAGAGAACTCTTATCGAGACGGAATAATGAAAAATGGGAAGAAGTTGTACAACGACAGGGGGATTACATTTTTTCATGAAATTGAAAGGTATGTAAACAATCTTAACATATATAACCGCTCGAAAAACGGCACGAACTTATAGGATGACCTAATACTATGTGAATCATCAAATGGATAGAATAAAATTTATAAAATATCAAAATACTTCACACTAGAAATCCTAAAATTGAAACTACACTCTGTGGTGTACAAAATTTCATTGTGTACATCCTATTTTTATCGCACAAACCAATCCACTCCGAACTAAATCTCCAAATCTTCTTTAATCTTCTCGCAATCAACATAGCGCAATCGCAAAATCTAATCGGAAGGGGCGAGATTATACGTTATTCTTCGTTCAAGCTTTCAACTCTAATTTTTTATCGAAATGTCAAGCTGTTCGACTGGCGATTTTTACCTAACTGATGTTTCGAAGCCATAATTCGCGAAAGGTTTCGATTTATTTCAAGCCAAAGTACAAAAAGCTGACAAAAGAATGACTAAACAGTACGTAGACTGTAAGAATCAAGATTGCATGATATTTCACTTCGTCTGGAAGTTTCATGTATCAGCTTTAATTCCCTATCAGACTGGTCGATTAGCGAGATTAGAGTTTCGTCTAATCGATGTCTTGAAGCTACACGATAACTTGTGGAAGGATTCAATTCATTTGGAGTTTCTTGAGAGCATTTTTCAACGTCATCGTCTTACTATTTGTATCGCGAAAAGTTCATTCTAAGAAAGCGACCCTCATTAACAATAATGAGTGTTAGCTCTGTTGACGAAGCAGTTAAAATAATAATTATCCTGCGGCTTCTTCTTTCCTTCACCCAGGACGAACATGCTTAAAGCAGTCTTGTCCAACTCAAGAGCTAATTTATCCTATTTATTCAGAAACAAATCACTATTGAAACAGTTTTGTACTTGTGTTAATCGTTTGATACGGTCTTTGAATTTTTATATTCTAATTTTCGTCCTGCTTTAAAGGACAGATCGATGTTGCAAGAAAAATATTAAAAGATCAAGACAAATTTCTTCGTCAAATTGAAAGAAGAGATCATGAATATTAATAGCGATTCTTCCATGTTTTAAGCTGTTTCGAAATTGAGAAATTTTTTAATGATAGAAAAACAGGATGGCGTTGAAAGGCTGAATTGAAAATTAATTTAAATCTCTCAGACGGAGAAGCAATTAAATCCATCTCCCTCCTGAATTTCTGAATACCAATTTTCGGATGTGCATAAATGATAAAGATTAAGGCTGGGGACACGCAATTGTTGAAACGATAACTGTTGCGACGAACGTTATTTCGTGTATTTGTAGATAGTACACGCTCGTTTCTGTTTTTTTTCCTTTTTTTTTTTTTTTTTTGCATCAATTGGCAAATGAAGTGCAGGAAATATGGAGGTTTGTGAGATTGTAACGTTTTCACACATGACGTACATACATATTTATAAATTTGAAAGGCAGACGAAAGAGGAAAACGAGCAAATTGCGAATGCGTCCCATAAATATGGAACGATACCAATATGGACACTACTTCACGCTTTACAAACAACTGCATGAACATCTACGTTACACCTTTTTTTTTCTATCTCGCTAATTAATGACCCAGTGTCAGTGTTATTCGATATTTCTCTTGTTTCTAATAACAAGCTAAAGCGATGACTATTTCGCATGGTTATCAAACAGTCGACATCTGACAGTATATTCGTGTGACTTGTATTCACGGGTGTACAATTCAGTGCGATACATGTTCAACATTCGTTCTAATATAAATATGTCGATGAAAAAATAATGGACGTTGCGCCGTACGTTGCCAGTGATGTACGTTCCTAACATATAAGTTCTAATAAACGACAATATATTTCTATAACGGATGTCGCGTCCATATTTGTGTGTCCTAAAAGGAAAATCATAAAAAATGACTTTCAGATAAAATTTCATTCGTCATTATATGTGCCCTTCTATGCAGTGTAAGTTTGTCTCTGGAGAGTTTGCACGCTACCATTAATGATAGAGATATTTAGATGTTTCCGTAAAGCCATGAAGCAAATGTTAATTTGGATTATTTCAATTATTACATTGTATATAATTAAATCCTCTAATTTCTACATTCGTTAGATTATTGAAATTTTTATATCTTCTTTCCTCTTCTTTTTCCTCTTTACTGTATATTTTCCATATTTTATAGAAATAATATAATAAATAATTTCCATAAATAGGCTGCTTGATATTAATGACACATACAATAATAATAATTAATATCATAATTAAAACACTATACAAATACATTAATACAGTACAGCGATAATTAGACTGCGGATTTTCATGGAAATTCATATTTTTGAGAATATAATTAAAAAAGTAGAATCACGGTAGATAATTGTTTCACCTACCAAGTAGTACAGAAAGCATTATACTCTGGATATTTTATATATTTCTTTATATTATGCGCATTCTATGCAATTTTGCACTTTGCATTTGCAATTTGCTATAAATGCATAAAAATCCAGTCAGTTAAATAATAATACATAAATTACGTACACATATATAATATGACATAGAAGAGAACAAATAGGATATAGAGATTTATCCACTGATGAAAAATTTGAAGAGCAAAAATGGACAGAATACATAAATATATAAAAATCTGCGATCAAAGTGTTATAAATATAACATTCGTTGTAACATTTAATAACTAACCAATTTCTAGGTTATATTTTTTAATTATCATCGCAAAAATATAAATCATAAATTGTATAAATATCCGCAATATAATGGTACATAAATAAATTAAATTTTTAAAATATAGGTCCATGTATATGAACACATAACCATCAAGTCATATAGGCATGTACAGGGTTGAAACAGTTTGTCATTCTCACATATTCTTCTCTATTTTAACCAGTCATGTTGGATCTATAGATCTTTTTCAGCACTCTCTGTCTAAAGAGAACAATACTATATGTATATCATAATGAGCTCCATCCATGAACAGAACTTTGTGAGAAGAACTCGTTGCTTACGCAATGCCACCGAATAAACTAGTTTCTGGTCTCGCGTCGATGTGATACGTGAAGCGTTTGTTAGGCGAAATTCTAGGCTTGCGACGCGGGGTGTGTTCGACATGGGCGACAAGTACCTGGTTAGAAAACGCGATTTGCTTTTTCGATCGAAACTTATGCAAATTTTTCCCGGCTGCTCAATATGGCGCGATTTTTATGAAAATTGACCGACTTTCTCAAAGGAGAACACGGTCTATATACGCATATGGATCAAGTTTAATAGGGATGAAAACTCATTTTCACTTTACCACAGGGACGAAGAATTTTTTCCAAGTGGAGGAAGTTATTAAGGTTGTTCTTATTAAATTCTTTCCGGACTTGTTGGCTTTCATTTCGGTATTTGTTAAATATATTATTTTTAAGTGGATTTCGTAGCATTGCAATAGACTATCTTGGACTGGATGACTCAGTGTTATTTATCGAGTATCATCATATTCCTATATGCATAATCATAAATAAAGCTACATATATATGTCGGGTTTTCATTAGAATTTTGGGCGCGTGATAATTCTTCATTTGAATTAGCCATCATGTTGCACAACAGAGATTATTATATTTACACGTATAAATATGATTTGTACAAAGTTTAACGAATAATTAGCTTAACGATTAATTAGTTTAACGAACAATAAGTTTAATGAATACTTTTGACAATGTTCTTGGGTTGAATAACGAACCCACGGTCAACGGGAAAACTCTTTATACAATGAAATATATTTTGTAACACACAGTGATGTTAGCTCAGGCGCTCGGTTACTTTCTAACAGACTCACAAGACGATATCAGCAAACTCTCGAAGGTGATCACAAGAATAAAAGACTGATACGATCACATTTGTCAATTATATATTGATCGGGGATATGTTGTTAATACAGCGTGTGTCCCACAATACTGGCAATTCTCTGTTAGGTAAAACGTGCATCCCGTGACCGTGGCTACGTTCGGCGACCAGTTATGTCACCTCGAGCCCAAGTATTGAGATCTTCCCAAAGAAAGGTCCAATGTCCCTACATCTCCGACATATATAATAATTAAATATAATTTCTTTTGCGTTCCAAAATTTTCCAAGCAATTTAATCCTTTTGTCTGAAGATCCTATATATCAGGTCTGTAAGTATGAAAACGGAATTTGCCTATAGATGGCCCTAGCTGATAATGTAGTTATCACTAAACTGCGTCATTGATGCCAAAAGTCATTGTTGACATCTCACGAACATTTTCGACTCAGAACAATACAAGTTTCATACGACAGCATAGTTTGTAATAGCGTTGAACATGTCGAATTTTGTGCCTGGAAACTACGATTTGCAGACAGTATTGATTTTCTGTTACCATTTGAAGAAAACTGCTGCAGAATCGCATCGAATGTTTGTCGAAGCTTACGGTGAGCCTGCTCTTGGTAAATCACAGTGCTTTGAGTGGTTTAAAAAATTCAGAAGTGGCAATTTTGACGTGAGGAACGAAGAACGTGGATCAGAAGGGTGTGATCTATTATGAGCTGTTAAAACCTGGCGAAACCGTTAATACTGAGCGCTACCGACAACAAATGATCGATTTGAATCAAGCTTTGCGTGAAAAACGACCAGAATATCAAAAAAGGCAACACAAAGTAATTTTGCTTCATGATAATGCACCATCACATACAGCAAAACCGGTGAAGGAAACGATCGAAGCGTTCAGTTGGGAAATACTTTCGCACGCGGCTCACTCACCAGACTTGGCTCCGTCCGATTACTATTTATTTGCATCGATGGGACACGCACTCTCTGACCAGCACTTCACTTCTTACGAAAATGTACGAAAATGGCTCGATGACTCAAAAGAGCGACAGTTTTTTTTGGCGTGGCATCCACCAATTGCCAGACAGGTGGGAAAAATGTAT